>NC_046161.1:78413589-78728671 GCF_011064425.1 Rattus rattus | reverse complement strand
TGTATATAATTGATTACATTTAATTACTCTTGTTTGTCTTGAATGCAATTAGTTGAAATGCAGGATTAGTGGTAACTGCAGCAAAGTCAGGTAACTATCCCAATCTTTTTGAAAAAGGCAATATTTTCTAGTTCCATCCATTTGCCTGAAAAACTCAGGATGTCCTTGTTCTTAATAGCTGAGTAGTATTCCATTGTATGAGTGAACCACATTTTCTGTTATGGGATATCTGGGTTGTTTCCAAACTTCTGGCTATCACAAATAAGACTGCTATGAAGACAGTGGAACACTGAACATCCAGTTGCTTCTTGTCTATTAAGGGTACACAGTCACAAGACTAATATAGTAAGTAATATAGATACGTCTGTAAAAGGTTAGAGGGATAAAATTAAAAGAAAGGGGAGATGCATTTTGTTACAATAAACTTAAAATATCCATTACCAAAAGGCAAACTGAAATTTTTGCTAGAAAATTATTTAATATGAAGAAATGGTGCACATAATACTTAAGAAAACCTACTACTTGGTTAAAAATAAAGTCAGTAAAATTTCAGAGAAGATGTAAAGGCAATAAATGCACACAAAGATCTAGTCAACCTAAGCAGTAGTAAGGAAATACAAATAGGAGCTATGAAAGATGTTTTATATCTATTAGAGGAAAATTGAAGTACCACAGCAGTACTATAAATGAAGTAATAGCACAATAAAAATATCTCTACACTGTTGTGGGCTTGTAAATTCACACAACTCTGTTGGAGAGTAGTTTAATAGCAACTAGAAAGGTTGAGCATAATCCTGCAGTACAGATTGTACAAGCTAGTGAAAATTCTGTGTGTGTGTGTTCCTGTCAACATGTACAATGTTGGCAGCACCATTGTTTGCAACAGAAAAACAGCATATGGCATGAGAATGGGCATCAACTGGAGTGGATTCATAATACATATCAGTGACAAAGTGGCTAAAGAAACAAGATTCAGCAAACCACATCACTTCAACTTCAGCTACTGTAGCAAGTTGCCCCTCTTCTTCTGTGTCATATTTTTATATAAATAAAGCCAGTTATGGGGGAAGTTAGTAATCACTTGCATGATTTATAAATCATCAATCTCAAGATGATTTAATTGCTATCTATGGTGGCAGCCATGGCTTGATCCAATTTGTCTTTGAAGTCTGAAGATAATGGGTCTGTACCAAGGCCACTCCTGCTTTTCCTCCTGCTCCCAAGGAGAGGATAAGTCCCATCCTGGCCAGCAGAAGGATGAAGATTTTCTTTTTTTGTCTCATGCAGTGTGGAGTAGAAGCTATCTCAACATCCTCATACAGATATACATGAGGGATAATTATAACAGGAATACAAAGTCAGTCTATGGAGCAAGTCCCAAGATAGCCAAGCTTATCCAGTGAAGGAATTGGAAAACAGAGAGCTGGTAATTAATGAAACAGATCAGGAGGCCATGTTCCAGCCCCAGCAAGCAGCAGAACTCGGCAGCTTTGGCCACGTGGCTCTGGCTTTAGAGTCCAGAATAGAAGGGACTACTGGGACAATAGATGTTGGTTATCTGGAGCTAAGAAATTAGCAGTGATTAAGAAGAGACCAGCATCACTGAGGTGAAATCTTCTGGGAAGTGTTTTCTGAAAGCACAAAGCTATGTTCCAGAGCTGGCCAAGGCTGTACCTCATGCTGCAGCTGGACTTGGTAATGCGTAAGAGTCACCCAGGTGGTACTGGTTTTGAAAGCACATAGGGGTCGTGAAGAACAGCTGAGGCTCAGCACTGAGAGGTCATGGAAGGCCACTGGTGAAGGTGCAGCCTTAGTTGGCAGTTGATGGCCCAGGACTAAAGGAGTCATGGAAAGGAGTTGAGGCTTGGCACCATAAAGAAAGCTAGTGGTGAAGACTTCGCATTGCTGGTCTCTTCTTGGACTTCTCACTTTTGTGGAACATAAGGCCCCAGGGCCAGACCACAGTGTCACAGGGGTCACTGAAGATCATCTGAGTGGCTAATTGAAGGACTTCCTCCCAGAAGGAAATTGCTTCCTTCTGGGGGAATTTAAACCCTGTCACTTGAGAAAGGCCTTGAAGGCTTCTAATTTGGGAATCCTTGTGGTGAGAAGATGAATTTCCCATGACAGAAAAGGATAGCATTGCTCAGTCAAAAGGGGAATATTCCCAGGCCTGCAAGAGTTCCAGGAGATTCCACTCAGACTGCTACCCTACCTACAAATTTAAGAAAACTGTCAACAGCCCTAAGAGCTCTTAACTGGCCATTGTGTTACTGTTTTTTGTTATTGTTGTTGTTGTTTTTGTTTTGTTTTGTTTTGTTTTTTCCAAGAGATTTAGAGAGGTGAAGGGCTGTTTGGAGACCAACAAGAGGACTAAGGACCTTCAGTCAATACTGAGGCAATAATCAGTCCCAGTGAGTACATTTCAAGTCCTAGAGATGGAGAGAGCCCCATTGACAGTGTTACTCCTGGGGAGTTGGAGGGGGGACGCTTCTACTCAGTATCATTATGTGAGACATTCACTTAAAAAGGGCAAGATTTCAATAAACCAGAGAGAAGGCAAAATGGAGAATTTGATATCTGAAGAGTGGTAGGAAACCCAAATACTAGCAAACAAACCAATTCTCTGAAAGAGTGTTCTGGAAACACACATACAACAAAATAAATTCTCTGAGACAAAGCAGAAGTAAAACAACTAGTTTAGAATAAACCATCAGACCATCACACAAAGCAATGGGAAGTGCGGCCTCATAAACTCACCAACAATAACCAGAATATTGACCACTAAGAACCTAAGCTGGTACACGTCACTGTTCCAGGGAACACCTCTTGTTCTGAACATGTGTCCTCCTTGGAGCTGCACATTCAAGCACCAAAACTGTCAACACAAAAGTACTCTCATCTCAAAGGGATAAGAGATAATTTATTGTGAGCCAAATATTTGACCATGACATTAGAACATTGATTCTCTTTCTGGAAGTGGTTGAGCAAACTTTTGTAGTTATAACACAAAAGAGAGAAACAAATCAGGACCCTTTCCAAATACTTTGGCAGGATCATCCAGCAGGCAGGAGGGCTACAGAAAACAAAAGAAAACCACTGTCATGTTGATGTTCTCAGATGTTGTCCAATCAGATTCTTAGCTTTTGGTTCTGTGGAAGTCTGTGTTACACTGAAAATATATTTGAAATGTTTATCTGATAGTACAAACTATGTTGGGTCAAAGACAGAAGTGGGCATGGAGAGAGGAGATTCTGAAAGTGAAGGAACATGGTAAGTCCTGAAGAAAAGTGAAGGAACATGATAAGTCCTGAAGAAAATGCTAAAATTGAGAAGTTTCCCCATTATGTTACAGAAGCTATAAGCAGAAGCTGAGAGAAAACACTCTCAGACCGTGGAGGTTCTGCCCTGACCTGCATAGCACGAGTTGCCGTCAGCTGGTGTTGCCTTCACAGGTGGAATTTCCTCACATGAGTTGGGAGTTCTGCTTTTTGTTGGATAAGAGAGATCTGTGCTGAGAAACAGAATCTATGCATTTGGCTGCCGGCATGAAGTTGGGCTTAAGGCTTTTGCCTTTACAAGCTTGCTGCTTTGCAATAAAGTTGAATCTTGATCAGAACTTTGTCTTGGCCCCATTCTTCTCTTGTCCCTGTCTTTTTTTTTTATTATTCTTTGTTTCGGAGCTGGGGACCGAACCCAGGGCCTTGCGCTTGCAAGGCAAGTGCTCTACCACTGAGCTAAATCCCCAACCCCTGTCTTTTAATTCCCAGACCCCCATTTGAGGTACCTCTGTTGACTGGTAGTCACTGGTTTGACTACATTGAACTAGCTTAGATCCTAGAAGTGGTTCGTGGAGTTCAGAGGTTGCAGCTGAGGGAAGCATCACCCACGGTTGAATGGGATTTTTTGGTAATGTAAATACCTATGAACCATCCCTGCCTCTGTCAGTAACTCCTCATTGAGCAACATTGATTAAACTCATTGGTTCACCAGATGTCCTTAGGTCCATCATATCAGGGGTTGTCGGACATTGCTTACCTTTCCCTTTAGGAAAAGCCTCATACAATAGCAATTAATGGTTATTAACATGATTAAAGACAGTCCAGGATAATTTGGCTGTGGGCTGGTAACATTTTCACTCTACCCAAGCATGAGGTTTAATCTTGATCAAGGTTAATCCTGATTAACCTTGCAGGATCCTCCCTGCAAACTCCTGAATTGCCCAGTAGGAAGCACGAGTGCCATCAGTCCCTCACTACCACAAATTTTGAGGCTGAGTTTCCCACACATGGGATGCTGATGGCTTTGGCACAGCCAAAGTGCAAAGGATAGGCTGTAGGTTGTGAAAACTACCTATGTGCTCAGGGTGTCTCCCCTCCCAGGTAAGGATAAACCACCATGCAGTATCTTATGTGGCTTTGTTTGTTTGTATTTTCTTGGAATTTTAATTCACACAGCACATTTTCTTTAACTTCAACTACTAATTTTAAATATTTCTTTAATAACAGTTTTTCTTTTTAAGATTTGGGGATTTTTTCTACTGAGTTTTACTGATCTTGTTGTAGAAAACATACGACTTTCTAAGACACAGAAGAGATCTTTCTAAGGTACCATCTGGTGGTTCAATCTGCTTCAAGTTTATTGTTTTCTATAGCACTATGAGGTACTATTCTTTAACTTTCTCCAGTTGGAGTGTCCTCTCTGCCTATGTATTGAAATTTAAGATTGGACAGAAACTATGTATAGCTTATTTTTAGACTTATCTCAAATTTCACTGTGAGTGGGCCCCAAGTTATGCTATGGCCCTCTCATACTGTGTACATTTTTAAGGTACACAAATGAGGGCATGCAAGTGTTATTTATGCCAATTTTCTTTCAAAGATAGTTACTCTTCAATTTCTGTGTACTTTGTACTGTGCTCCTGGGCTTTCTCTTGAATGAGCAGTATGTTTTCTTATCAGCTCTACCATTATCCCATCATCATCTTGAAAAGCCAGAGAGGTTGCTTATCATCACCATATAAATAACAGGAGCACATGGTATGAAGCCACAGTTTTGAAGTTCTTAACTCATACAGAAGTTTGCTCCAACAAAAATATTTTGCAATTTTTCATTCTTAGGCTTTTAAATGCTTACCAATTCTTACTTTTAAATATGTTCTAAGTTTTAATGACAAATTGTTACCTGCAATTGGAATCCCTTCAATATGAGGCCATTTATGGGAAGAGTTTGCTATGTCTGTTTCATAATTAAAAGAACTTTCTATTTAAATAGACCTTGAAATAATTCGATTGAGTGCTATTAGAGAAGGTGTTACATTTATGATGATCCAACCCAACGTGCAATGCATTGTCTAAATTTAAATTCTCATTTAATACATGAATTGCATAATTGCATTTCACTGAGGAAAATATCTCTGAAACTGGACACGTATAATCAAACTTTATTTTCTGTTGACTTTAAGCAAGAGGGATCAACTCATGCATGCTGAAATAAAACAGATCCAGCACTTATTTCATGGCTCATAGGATAAAATACAGTTCCCTGTTTTATGAATTCAAAGTAATTCTTGAAGACATTCATTATGCATCCAAGATGGAAATTTATTTTAATACAGGCAAGAAAGATTAGGGAGGCAAAACATGAGACACCCTATGTTGCCCAATTTCTCACATTTTTTTTCCAGTGAGGTTAAACTAAATTTAATTTGCTCTTATTTTGTTTCAGTTTTTTGTATTTTATTCTTTTTAGATAAAACTTGACCTTATGAAAATTCACTGGACTTGGCAAAGTATTTCTTCCCATTTTACTTGATGAAGTGTATCAGAAATTGAAGAGGGATCTAATGTTATCTCAGTGTCTATGTAATGCGGTTTTCTCTTCAAGAGTTGCAGAATATAATTAGTTACTCTCTTTATTTCATTTATTCTTTAGTTTTATTTTAATAAAAATATGTAGAAACTAGGGAGAAGGAAGGGGAAGAAATAATGTAAATTCATAACAAACCTAAAAATGGGTTTTAGTTGTTTTACTAAAAAGGAATTAGAGGACATGTAGTCAACAGTTTTGCATATATGCTAAGGACTATATTTGTGTCACTCATGGGCAAGAAGCATCTTGAATTTAAAGAAGTCTATAAACATCCTTAGATCCCCTTGGAGAATACCACAATGTCTAGCCATCCTCCTTTCGTGGAATTAATGAATAAATTTTGAGTTTCATTTTCTATGCCCTTATCTTCCTTGGCACTTATTTCCAGGTAAGCCAAACTGTTCTCAGGTTCAGTAGAAGAGAAAATCAGGTCATAGCTCGGCAAGAAAACTGGCAGGCATTAAACTGTTCAGATGTAGAGAAGACTTTCCAATTGACCTATCAGACATAATCAATCTTTTATCCATATAGCAAAAATATCATGTCAAAGACTTTTTGTTTTTCTCTGGCTGATTTTCAGTATGCTTATAAGTTATACTGACCCCAACACACCTGGGTTATAGAGTAGATAATTAGTATACAAAAAGATTGGCCACAAAGTCCTTAGTCTTACCCCCAGATATATCCATAGCAATCTGTACTGTATGGTTCTGAAAGAGTATTTATAGCATCCTTCATGCTACACTACTTGGTTCTGGAAATATGGCTGGGATAATAAGGAAATGAAGCAGGAGCAGACACAAAAGACAAACCTGCAGAAAAGCTAGGATCATACTTGCTATCATACATGCTATGAATACTCTCTGGAGCCACACCTATCATACCATCACATGGAACCTAATTGTACACATCCCAGAGGAAAGGAGTTAGCTAGTCTTGGTAGGAGATGGTAAATATCTGAAAGGAGGTAACTGCAGCTGCTAATTTTTGCACATGCTACCAAAATTTGTACCAGGACCAGAGAGTTTTGCCATTCCTCTGAACGTGACACTAGGATTGAATAGACTTTGCCTTTCCCGTGGGTCGGAGGCATTAGGTCATGAAAGTAGAAGAGAAGACAAAATATAGACTCGGAAAGTGAAACAGATTATGGAAGATACAATCTCACAACAACTTCCATGATCCTGTGGCTCTTAAAAATCTATTCACCCTCTCTTTAGAAGTATTCCCTGAGCCTTCGGGGTGAAGAGTGCTTTGCAGATGTGTCTACTAGGGACACAATGTGTAGATGTGGAAGAACTAATCAAATCTTAATCTCAAAAAAATCAATAAGATAAAAAGTTCCTTAGAGGCAGTTTGGCCACTAGTTCTCTTGAAAGACAGAGATGATAGATAGATAGATAGATAGATAGATAGATAGATAGATAGATAGATAGATAGATAGATAGATAGATGTTAGTTAAGAATAAAAGGTCATAGTTAATTACTAATAAATAAATCCCAGTATAGTATTGCTACCTGCCTCAATTCTTTATGTTTCCAAACGAAAGACACATACACAACCTTCATATGCCTCCTGAAGCACAATAGTACTTACTGTTTAGCCTCTGGGCTGTTAGAATCTACCTCCTGCTCCAGACCCATTTGTGGTGCCCTCTGGACTAGGCTGTCTTGTCCCAGAGCCCAGGGCACTCTCCTTGCTTCTCTACCCCATAGTGGCCTCTGTGTCTCTCCCCTCTTCACACTTTCTTAAAGGGTAACCAATCTCCTCCTCTTTGCTCCTCCTATTCCCAAGCCTGGGAAATCCTGAAATCCTGCTTCTGTCAGCCTTCCCCAGTATTAGCTGCTGGCAACTTTATTTGCCAATCAGAACCAACTGATGACAGGTTCCCAAAAGCTGCATGTAGACCCTCTCCTGTAAACAGTTTTTTGAAAAACATAATTAACATTCATAGTACAAGCAGCTACATCACAAAGATATAATGTTGTTGCCTCCATAATCTATGGGGAAGGAGGTAAAGGAAGGCTAGTGTCCTATAGAATCAGAAAAAAAGTGGACAAATCCCTTCTTAAAGAAGTAGCTTAATGTACACCTTGACTTTAGTCTAGTAGAGTCTGTATAAAATTTCCAATCTCCAGAAATATAAGATAATACATTCATGTTGGTTTAAGTAACTAAATGTGTAGAGGTTGTCTCATCAACAATAGAATATGAATGCAAATATATTATATACATAATTTTACAACATATTCCTATAAAGCAGGATGCCTATGAATTTGTAAAATAGAACAGTATCTTCCATAATCTGTTTCACTTTCTGAGTCTATATTTTGTCTTCTCTTCTACTTTCATGACCTAATGCCTCTGACCCACGGAAAAGGCAAAGTCTATTCAATCCTAGTGTCAAGTTCAGAGGAATGGCAAAACTCTAAGACTGAACCCCCAGTGAACTAGATTGTTGGGGGGAGGGTGGCAAGGGGGGGAGGGTGGGGAGGGGAACACCCATAAAGAAGGGGAGGGGGGAGGGGGATGTTTGCCCGGAAACCGGGCATCAGAAATATTTCAAATGTCAATAACTCACAACTTAGTTAAAAGATTGTATGCCTATACCTCCAGTACTGGCACTAGTGCCTGACTCTCCACTATCTAGCTTGAACTTGTGCAAGTCTTCACTATGTTTTCTATGTGACTTTGCAACTTCCCATTGTGTCTGAACAACACCACTTGCCTGAAGTCATCTTCTGGCTTTTGCTTACATATAGTTTGCTTTGCCTTGAAGTTCCCTGAGTCTTGTAGGCATGTTTGTAAAATGTGTGTCCCATTTAGGAATGAATTTTCTACAGTATCTTATAATATCTACATGTTAATCAGTTGTGGGTCTCTGTGTTAATTGCCATCTAACTGTAAAATGTTTCACTGAAGAAAGAGAGATACACTGCCCTATGTATATAGATGTATATAGAATTCTTTAGGTATAGTTTTAATACTGAAGAAACTAACTTTTAATTAAGGCTAACTTGGTAATAACCCTATACTGAGAAAATAAAGGTAGTTTAATTTAGAGAGAGTTTCTCTTTTAACCTCTGACATAAAACATGTAGGTATCTGAAATTTTCTAGTCACAGATAGAATCATAATGTTTTCAGTGCTGTGGATCACTACACCTCAGACAAGTGTTACTGTGAACTATATATAGTTACTGTGGACTATATTATATTATACAGCAGAAATATCAATGGATATATCCTGTCCTTATCATATTTTGATTCCTGTTCATATCATAGAAATAGATGGTATGAATAAATTAAAAATATCCATATACTAAACATAGAGGAAAGAGTAATATGTTAGAGAGGCAAAATTAAAGTCTCTAGATTTATGCTCATTTACAAAGCAATAAGGAATATCAAATATCTGAGTCAACTGCTTGATTTATGTTAATCATTACTGACTTGAAGAAGACAAAAGTGACAATTTATTCCCATCTTTGTTTATATTATATACTTGGCCAATGTGAAAAGTAACTGCATCTGATTGGTGGGTTCTTGCTAATATAACCAAAGCACGAGTCCAATTGCAACTTTCCTTTGTGTGTGTGTGTGTGTGTGTGTGTGTGTGTGTGTGTGTGTGTGTGTGTTTGAATTAGCACATGTCAATACAGCCAGCAAGTGGCATTTGATATGGCAGGTCAACTTTTTCTACTGGTAAGGTTTACCTGAGGAAATTTGAGTTTAGCTGCTAGGAACAGGAATATACCTTTAATATCATACCTCAGGTCTAAGTTATTTCTGATGTATATCATAATAGATTCACAGAAACTTCACTTGTCTGAGGTATGGTGATTCAAAACAGTAAAAGTTACACTCCCAGAAAATAATGCTACTGACTAACATTTATGTGAAATTGAAGAGATTTGATGGTCAGGGATTACATAATCCCTCTATATAATAAGCTTGTTTCTGCATGCAATATCTACTAGCATATGTGCAAGATATGGTGGGCCTCTTTAAACTTGGAAAGTAACACAAACTAGATTTGGATGTGTTGGTCTTAACACTTATATAATATAAAAATTAGGAAGTCCTAGAATTGGAGATGGCTTTGCAAAACATTTAACCTGTTATGTGATTAGATTTTACACCTAGTTTTTTGCCATCTGATAGAACTAATCAAGATGCCTGTGGTAAGCAAAAGTACTCTCTTATAAAACCGTTTGTTGATAGCTGAGTCAGACTTGGCTATGTAAAGGATGGCATGACATGGCTCTTGCCCCTAGAACAGAGTCAGCAATGTGTGGACCTCCATGAGTGATGATGATTGCTGTGGGTTTAAGGCTTTTTTATAATAGTGTACACACTTCCATGCTCCTCCTTTGTGGAATGTCCTCTCTGCCAAGGGTAATGACTCCAGAATAATCAGAGACAACACAAGTCCTGGAAGCTAGGGCGTAGCTAATATGTCAGCAAAATGGTAAATGCCAAAACCTTCAGGATAGCCTTTAAGGCTGTAGGAAAGAACTCTGAAAACATGAGTTCAAACACACATATAATTTCTCAGCTATGCAAAACATAAGGATGCAATATAAATTGTATAAGGAGCTTCATAGACCTGAAAGAACAGGGGCAGCTGCACTATGAACCACCCTGTCAGAAAGATACTAAGGAAGGAGATAAAGAGATTTCGGGAGTGGTAATCACAGGGCAAGATCCCACCAAACTAAGCTTTTGTTTGTACTTACAAGACAAAGATTCTCCAGTTCAAAGTCAGCCTGGGATAAAGAGCATTTAGGTCCAGGCCCAGGGATGGGAGGAATGGTACTTTCCTGGTGAGGTCCCACCCAAATAGCTCACCATCCTACTTAACAAAGGCAGGGATATCTCTGAATTCATTCACAATGCTAAATAAAAATGTGCTTGCTTTCTCTTTATGAGAATTAAAGGGCTGGATTCACAGAATAATCAAAAGGGAACCTGTAGTAATGACTGAATTGATATGTAAATAAAAGACTGGACGTTTGAACTTCAAGAGATGAGGTATACAGAGTTTTTGGAGTTGCTAGAAAAAGCTGTCAAGAGAGAGAGAGAGAAAGAGAGAGAGAGAGAGAGAGAGAGAGAGAGAGAGAGAGAGAGAGAGAGAGAGAGAGAACAATCTGGAAACTTGTCTTCTTGAGTAGAACATAGGCCATCAGCTTGTAACCCATGATTTAACTTCAGGTCTTTTTTTCACCACTTTCAAACACCCATTTTCTCAAGAACCCCTCTATGAGCCTATGTTTGTCCTTGGCAGTTGACCTAAATAGCTACTTCTCAAGAGTGACTATGACATTTCTTGCTGAAGGGAAGTCATATTTAGATAGAATCTCAATTAAGTACCACATGTGGTTGTCCATTCTAAACAGAAAAAGAAGTGGCAAAACTTAGGGTTATGTACTAAACACAAAAAGGTTTTTTGATTGGTCTGGTGTATACAAAGGACTAAAGAAAAGTAGTTTTGGATATCCTAGAAGAATAATTCAAACAGAGCACATCTTTATGAAGTGTTTTCAGTGCGTAAATATTACAGAATATATGTACATGAATATTAAGGAACAGACTACCACATGCCTAGGCTGTATGGTTTAACCTAGTGATCCTACATTATAAACCTCAATAGAATGTGACTTCACTGAATATTTCAGAAATTTTACTATAAATTTGTTGTAAATTTATATATGTAAACATATCTAAACATTCAAAGGGAACAACAATAATATAGTATAAACGATTTTTGAAACAGTGCATCTGCAAACCCAGTACCATGCATGAAGCTTATATGGCTGGCATTATTCCATGTATTTAGTGAAAAAAAAGGAAGTGTGGGTTAAGTTCCTGTGTGTTACTGTTCATTTCTATATTCTTTATAAACAACGTATACTTAAGTCTCACACAATTTGTAGAAAAGTACTTTGTTTCTTTATTAGTGAATTAAGCACAGGTTAATGTGGCTTTCTACTTTACAAACTTTTTAATGTATATTTTAAACTTTCTACTCTTATAATAATAGTTAGCTTAAAAGACTTAATAAACCTTTCTTTCTTTATATTTTATCCCATGACTACTTTTGTATTTTTAATTGTTTATAATTTGTTCATTTTAAAAAGTTTACTAAAACACATTTTAAATAATTTATTGAAAATGAATACAGGAGCACACATCACTGTATCCCAGTACAGGCACAAATTCATTACTATCACTGTCTTCTCTCTCCACATCTTCCCCTTCTGGAAGGCCTTCAAGGACATAATGTACATATGGCTGTATCATATGGCAACTGGTCCATCTTCTAGAATACATCTTAAAGGACAAGCCATTAACCAGACACTGAAAGGAATCCTTTCAGAGTCTTTAGAATCCTTGTAAAGGGATAAGATCTAGAAGCGGGGATATCCTTAGTCAAGGATTCAGGACCACCTGCATAACATAACAGCTACCTAACTGCCTAGGAAGCAAACAAGGCTTCCTGCCCTAAAGAGATTCTGAGGGCTCTGTGGTTGGCAAAGCAAATGTAGCAACTGCAACTTTGGCAAGGTTCACACTTTTCTCACAGCATGCATCATCAGCAATGCCAAGGGAAGAATTTAAACTCATTTAGAGTCTCCAAACACTAAAGTGGAAAAGATGACAGATCTTGCCTACTATTGGCAGGAATGCCTCCAAGCAAAGCCCACCAAATATGAGTGTTCTGTGAGAGCATGTGATGGCTTTGGAAGTACCTGAGGTTTTATCCATTGTATAAGCTGTATAAGTGATGTATACAGTTTTCAGTTCTTCCTACATGACTAGTAAGAAAACAAAACTTTTACATATAATATTTAAATCTCAGTTTCATTTAAGACCCATCTATTCCATTCATAGAAAGCATAAAATCTATTAAACTATTAAATTCACCAAATTCAAAAGAAAGTTCTCTGCAACAATTTTATTTGATTCAAGTGAGATTATTTTATAACTTTAAAACTTAATTAATATGATAAAATATTTAATAAAAAATTAAATAAAAAAATTAATTTAGTCTCTAAATAAAATTTATATTAGAAATAGCTTTCCCTTTTACTGGTATGCATTTTTATTGTTCTCATAACAAGGAAATTTTAATTGCAAAAAAGAAAATAAATTTCCTTAGAAGAAAATGAATCATACTTTGAGGAAACAGAGTTGATGACATGCTCAAACAAGCAGCATCTGATAAAGTCTCTTTGTCCTAACTAACAGATTTTCAATTCTTTGTACCAGAGAATGATTTTTAGAAGCATTACAAGAGACTTGATCACAAAATTTTAAAATTATTGAAAATTATTGAAAAATTGGTGCATTCTGTACATTTGTCTTGAAGCTCTACCAGAAATGTGTAATAAATTGTTTCCTAATAAAGAAACATTGAATTGGACCATAAGTGTAACAGATGAGCTTGGATGGAATCATTTATATATAAAGTACATGGACTGGAAAATCAAGTCAGTATACTAAGTTATAACTAGAAATATAGACCATAAGTATAGGAGCTATTTGAAAACCATCTGGATAAGCAGAAATAATTAGTAAAATAAACGTTCATCAATAAATGGACATTCTCAAGCTCCAACAGCTAAACACTGTCTTGAAGTATTAAGTATTAAGTATTAAGACAGCAATAAATTAAGTTACTTATGATATATATTGCATAGGACTGGAAAAATGGCCCAGCTTTCAGAGCAGTTTACTCTTCTATAGGCTCTGTGTTTAACTTTCAGCACAGTTCACAATTTCTCCTTATTCCAAGGGTTCTAGTACCTTTCTGGCTTCCATTAGCACCATATTCGAGAGTGATGCACATACATGCATGCAGGCAAAAAATGTAAGGGAATATAAACATAAGGCATGTATGCATGTATGTATGTAGTATAAAGCAAAACTGATAATTATATCATTACTCTTGTGCAAATAATTTTGGGCTACTGAGTAGAAAGGTAAATAAAAAGAAATGCACAGGGAAATAAAGGAATTAAAGACACAGTCTAACACAGAATAAATTAATAGAACAGTCTTTTTTATACATGGCTGAGGTTCTACACCCATAGTGATATCTGAACTGCAGGATGTACTAAAACTCAGTAATTATGTGTATATATATATATATATATATATATATATATATATATATATATATGGCAAGTTTGGGAAGAGATTAACAACAATAAAATTAAGAAGTATAACAGTTCCATCTAATAAAATTATAAAATATATCTTATTCCTTTTAAAAATAATACCATCTCATTTAAAGAAAATACTTTGGGCTCCTTTTAGGAAAACAGAAAAGCCAGCCTCACTCTTGGGAATTAATAGTAAAACATAGTGATTGGGTAGGGTCTCTGTGACAGCATGGCAGTGACTCTGAGAACCAGAATGGCCACTAAGTGATTAATGGTCAGGAAGGATACAGTGTGGATGCATTGGACAAAAGGATGATTCATGCTCTGGGCAAAATGGAGTGGCCAGCACTATATTTCATTAAGCTACTCACAATAGTCTGCAATGTCAAATTTATGAATTATGTATTTCTGGAACTTTCCATTTAATATTTCTGGGCTGTGGTTGAATGAGGGCAACTAAAACCACAAACAGTGAAACCATGGATAAGGAAAAGCTACTACAATTACAGAAAGACAAAAATACACCAAGGCAGAATGAAATCCTATGTAGCTTTGGATCAGGTGACTATCCTCACAAAAGAGGCATTTGTGTTCATATATCTCTGCCTCATACCCAAAAACAAATTCTACTTAATTTTTAAGGCTACAAACTACTTGGATAAATACAACAAGCTTTGTCTTTAGTTTCTATAGTTTCTAACTGACTAGTTAAAAGTTTCTTGGTTTTTTATCTTGTTAACACATCAAAACAATGGAAAGTTAAAACATGTTATATAAAATCTCCTACTATCCTCATGACTTTCACTTCCTAGTTAATTTAGAATC
This sequence comes from Rattus rattus, assembly GCF_011064425.1. Classification (NCBI taxonomy): domain Eukaryota; kingdom Metazoa; phylum Chordata; class Mammalia; order Rodentia; family Muridae; genus Rattus; species Rattus rattus. The sequence goes on along the minus strand of NC_046161.1, from coordinate 78,713,807 downwards.
AGAATAGGGTATGAGTAAATGGATCGCCCCTATTTGTCTTTTTTTAAGTATACATAGAGCAAAGACAATTAAAGCAATATGTAAGAATGAAAAGTCCTGTTCAGATGTCCCTCAACTAAATAATCAATAAAGAAACCGTGGTGCATCTGCACAATGCAATACTATTCAGCTATTAAAAACAAAGTCATCACGAGCTCCATAGGCAAATGGTTGGAACTTGAGAATATCATCCTCAATGAGTTGACCCATGTAGGCTTAGATTGTTTTAAAGCCTTACTTTTAATCAGGGTTCTCAAACACCTTGAAAAGATGGTAAACAGGACAAGGGGATGTGGACCTGTTTAGAAGTAGGATGTCAAGATACCAATGGTCCAGTTCTAAAGTGTCCCAAAACAAAAATCAGCAGCTGCAACAAAATCCAACAGAAATAGCCAGGCCTCAGCTGAAGCTGCATGAGTCAGCAGTATCAACCAGAACCAGCTGGAGTGACAGAAGGAGTTCTCTGCTATGCCTCTCTCAATGAAGTGGAGATCTGAAAAGACCAACAAAGCATTGCAAGGCTAGCTATGTAAGCACCCCATCACTGTCTGTTGAGTCCTCTCTTCAAACATCTTGTGTCCTCTCATGGGTCTTGTCTCAGCAAAATACCACATGAGTTGGCCTCACCAAGACACTATGTGAGTCTGTATCACATGACACAACCAGAAACTCCCACTTCAACCTAGACCCAAAAGGACATGCATGGTATATACTCATATGTATAAGTGGATTTTAGCTATAAAATACAGATACACATGCTACGCTCCACAGACCCAAAGAAGCTAAACAAGAAGAAAGGCCCAAGCAAAGATTCTTGAATCTCACAAGATAGAATAAAATAGTCATAAGAGGTAGATGGAGGGAGGGAACTAAGTGGGAGAGAGAAGGGGGAGAGGAATGTGGGATTCAGGATCAGAGGTAGGGAGGGACAGGAGAATGAATGGAAATCTGCAACTGACAGGTTTGGGGAGGTGGGAGGCATCTCAAGGATGCGACAGAAGTTTGAGGTAGGAGAGGTGTCCAAGAATCAATGCAGGTGACCTTAGCTGTGACTCAGCATTAGGAATATGGAGCCTGAAGAGGCTACCTCCTGTATCCAGGCAGCAATCCCAGTAGAGCTATAGGGACACCAACCCACTGACAAAAATTTTGACCAAAAATTTATACTGTCTACCAGAAATGCAAGTAGAGACTGAGAGAACTATAGCCAAAACAATAACCAGCCCAACTTGAGAGCCATCCCATGGGCAATTACCAATCCTTGACAACATTAATGATACTCTGTTATGCTTGCAGACAGGAGTCTACCAAGACTGTCCTCTAAGAGCCTCCACTTAGCAATGACTCAGAGGGATGCAGAAACCCACAGCCAAACAGTGGATGGAGTATGGGGATTCTTATGGAAGAGTTGGCAGAAGGATTGCAGGTAAGGAAAGAGATAGGAGTTCCACAGGAAGACCAACAGGGGCAGCTAACCTGAACCCCATGGGTCAGTTAAAGACTAAACTACCAACCAAGGAGCTTACACAGACTGGACCTAGTTCACCCCAACTCCACACTTATGTAGCAAATGTGCAGCTTGGTCTTCATGTGGGTCCCAAACAACTGGAATGCAGGCTATCCCAAAAACTATTGCCTATCTGTGGAATATGTTCTTCTAGCTGGGCTACTTTGTCTGGCTACTGTAGGATACCCCTGGCCTCACTGAGACTTGATGTCTCCCTGCAGAAGAGGATAAGGGTATGGGGGAAAGGATTGTGGAAGGAGATGACCACCAGAAGGCAGGAGAGTGAGCTGGATGTAAAGTGAATAAACAAGACCCAACTAGCAGCTGAAAGAGTCAGATACACATATGTGCACCCAACCAATGGACAGAAGCTGCTGATCCCTCTATTGAATTAGGGGAAAGCTGGAGGAATCTAAGGAGGAGGGCAAGCATGTAGGAAGACCAGCAGTCTCAATTAACCTGAACTCCTGAGATCTCTCAGACACTAGATCACCAATCAGGCAGCATACACCAGCTGAAATGAGGCCTCCAACACATATATGGCAGAGGACTCCTGGGTCTGGGTTCAACCAGAGAAGATGCACCTAACTCTTAAGAGACTGGAGGCCCCAGGAAGTTTAGAGGTCTGGTGGGATGGGGGTGAGGGGCATCCTCTTGGAGACATGGGGGAGGGCAGGGAGGAGGTATGGGATGTAGAAGAGTTGGAGGGTGGACCGGAAGGGGAATAAAATCTAGAGTGTAAAAATAAATAAATAGAATTTTTAAAAAAATGAAGAAAACATTAAAAATGTTCAAAATGACAATATGAAAACATGAGTATAATTAATTTTCTTGGCATATTACACAAAGAACAATTTCAGAGGATACCCCTGAGAGCTGTATCTGGTGTTTAAATTATGGATATAATGGAATATAGTGGATGAAGATTTACAGGCGATAGAGTTTTTGCAGGCAATATAGTTCAAAGACGATCCTAGAAACATTCCCTGGTAGAAATAATCTCACCCATGTATCATGTATGAAACTTCACGGAGATGGTTTTCCAGAAAGTAGTATATGTGCATAACCAGCAGAAGACAATTTTAGAAACTATTATTTATGTTAAATTGAGAAGGTAAATGGTCTAAATGGAAGATCTCTTCTTTCAGTAAGGTGTTCACCTACCATCCTTCTACCCAGGTTGATTTTTATAGAGGGGTTAAGTAGGTGGGTCTTGCTTCATTAATCCTCCATCTGAAGGAAAGTTATAGAATACATCACACTTGGGAAAGACTGAACATGGTGCACAGCTTAGGTTCATTTTCCCTGAGTGGGTGAGAAAACAGCTTGCAGCAGAGCTCTCTGTGGTTGAAGAAGAGGTAAGAAGGGCAGCCTAGGCAATAGACTGGAAGGTCAAAAAACGAGGATGGAGGTGAGAAGTGGTGAGGACAGAGGTGGATAGATGACAGATGCCCTGTTCACCTCCAGTTCTTCAGAGCCCATTTCAGGGCATCCTGTTAAAGGGTTTACTCCTTTTGGTTGTGCTTCCATTCCATTAGGTCTGAATAGTATCTCCACTCTCTGGCTTTAAGAATTAATCATAGACATTTCCTCCCCATTTGTCAATACTGGCATCTGTCAGTTCAGTCAATTATGTGATCCTCCCATTTTTATTTTAGATGGGAACTCTAAAATTTGAAGAACTCAGATGAATCATTCAAGACAACACAATTGATTATTGCTACCTGTTTAATGAAAACTTCGATCCCCCAGCCTTGTCAACTGAATGTGCCTGTCATTCCACATGCACCTTTCCTGTGATATATATACTTCATTCCATAGTCAGCACCAGGGTTGTCAAGGACTTGAAAAGATAAAATCAGAAAGCAGAGTTTGGAGGGGAGTTGGAAATGTTGAAAATGCTTCGAAATATAACTTTGCATGCATTTGACACACAGATGTCAATTATAGTATTTAATGTGTTGCTAATCTTGATCATTTGAATCTAGAATCAACTAAGAGTCTAGCCTCTTGGTGAACCTGTGAAGAAAATTCCCAGAAGGATCAGTAGAGCAGAGCAGAGAAAACCCGCCACTAGAATGGGTGCACTGCAGTAACCAAGATATTAAGACATCTGAGGAAAAGCTATACTGGTTGCCTGCCTACCATTACTTCTTGCTAAATGTATCAACTCAATGTTGCTGGTACTCTTAGCATTTGCTGAAAACAGAGACCACCCCTTCAGGCTTCCAATGTGTACTAAAGACCGTCATATCTCCAGTCATCCTTCAGGACCTAAGTACAAGCTTGGAACTGCTCAGACATCAATTTTGTGGATGGGGACTGTTCAACCATCCAGCTTTGTGAACTGAGGAGCTACTGGGATATCAGACTTTTCAATGTGTAGGCAATGCCTGTTAGACTAGTCAGCTATATTGCATAAACCCATCTAATAAATCCCTTTTTATATCATCTATTCACTCTCTCAGTTTTGTTTCTCTGGAGAATCTTGACTATTTTTTTATACTTTCCCCCCTGAAGGAATTGATATAATCATTGCTAATCACTAGAGTTTTAAGCACTTATTTTAGAAGTGTTATGAAAGTAAATACGTTATCCCAAAGACACAGTTATTCTTTAAGAGTCTCCTAGTATGCACCTTCAAGTTATTCTTTAACAAAACAAATAAGGCAGATTAAAGCAATATTCAGCGTGTCATAACTAGTTAAACTCACATGTTAGGTTTTCACTGGCTCTATAGACTGGCAGGTACCTGAGCTACAGGTCAGAAGAGATAACTGCAGCCCCTCAGCTCAAACCACATCCAACAAGGTCTCCTTTCATGGACTCCAACAATAGGGAAATCTGATGCCATCACACTTATTTTTGCTGTTATAACAGTTATTTAGCTCCTCTCATTCTGATAGATTCAAGCTATATTCATCAAGATCATTGGTAACATCCTTACTTTAGCTGAAAATGCAGACAGGCTAGGGAGGGGATTTAATTCCAAAGTATATTTGAAGGTGAGGAGGACTTAGTCATCTCTATGTAAAAATTTCTGTGTTTAACTTAAAGCCCAGTCAGCAAGCTCTGCAGGAAATGGCAGCAGCAGGACTCTCAGTGGTAAAGCTTTATTGAATATGACTGCATGGGTAAGCCCAAAAGTAGCTAGTAGCAGTCAACGATTACTTGCTTTGCATGGACATCCGTATATCACAAATGTATATATTCTATGGATGTTTCATATACCCAGGAACAACTAGAGTATTCATTGTTTCACTGCCTCATTGCAAATCCTCAGCCTTTGTCACTTCATGGTTCATAGAAAATAGCTAAGCATATATTTTGTGTAATGTAATGAGAAAGTCACAAGTATTTCATATATGCAATAAAAATATATATATGAAATGTACATCTGAATGATTAATACAAATAAACACTCAGGAAGCTGTGGTGAACTTTGGCTTTGATTATCATCAAAGATTTTAAAGAACCTTGGAGTCCAGCTATCCAGACATTATTCACTCATAGTTTTATAATCTTCATCTTACTATTAGGAGTCAATAATAATCATAATAAAACCACAACTCATTGCATGTCCTTCTCTATGGGAGGTAAATGCTGCTAGATTACTGGAATTAGAACTATATTCTTAGTTATTGAAATGTGGTGTGTGAAAATTTGAGAGAGGAGTTGGAGAGATGTTTCAGCAGTCAGTGGCACTTGCTGCTCTCCCAGAGGGCTTGAGTTTAATTCCCACTATCCACGTAACAGATAACAACTGTTGGTAAGTAGTCCCAGGAGAGCAAATGCTGTCTTCTGGCTGTTGTGGGTACTAAATGAGAGAGTACACAATGATACATTTGGATACACGTTAAAATGAAATCTCGAAAAAGTTTAAGTTTCAGAGAAAGCGAATGAATTCAATTATTAATAAAATATAGAACTACCAATGAAACTGTGACATTAAAATGTTCTAATCCATGGAGCCATTTAGTCCACGTTTTCAAAAGCAACAGATTTATAATTAAGACTCTAAAGTTAGAGTAAAGTTAGAGTACTTGAGTTTGGGGTTATCACAAACTAGAATGAAAGATAATGCTTAAAAAAAAAAACAAGATATATGCCACACCCCCTTCTCTTTCTCCCTCCCTCCTACTCTTCCTCCCTCGCTCTGCATGCATGAGGGCGTGTGTGTGTGTGTGTGTGTGTGTGTGTGTGTGTGAGTGTGTGTGTGTGTTTGCTCAAAAGCTCATACATGAGAGATAAATGAGAGGATGGAGATTGAGGGGGTAGGGGCAAGTCTGACTCTAGTACAATGGCCAGCATATTTATGAACAGCAGTCATCATAATATACTATTCTTAGCCTTTGTTCTGTGCTACTGAGTGATCGTATGTCCCATGGAACAACACTCATGGCATTGTGAGTGAAAACCTTGAAAAATAACATTTATTTTTCACCCTTGTATCCTCTCAAAGTACTATTTTGGTAACTGCTCTACAAAATTAAGCTAGAAATGTGGTAAGGACTACAATGTCCCTATTTTCATGTGATATCATTTATAACATAAATACACAATAGTATTCCTCTGAAGTGTACATGTGCTACATCTCTCTCAATGGACATAAATCATTAATTGATAGAGAAGACAAGTAGTGAAAATAAAAATGTGCTTAAACTTTTAACCTAACTTCTTTACCCTTTATTTATGGTTCTGACATATTTTAAAGTAATATGTGCTTTTTATCCACAAAGCATGAAACTAAGAATGTCTTGGCAGTTCATGTGACTTATTCATTTTTTCATTATTATAGCCAGAATAGGCAGGTTATATTTGATTTATTTTATTATAAAACCTAGAAATTTACACTTGGTTGTGTACTCTTTTCTGTTTTCATCAGTGCCTGGTCACCTGATAAACACAGGGGCAAACACACTTTTTTGCTTTTTACAGAGGTCTTTGTCTCCTTCTACTTTGGAGACATTTTGAAAGAAAGAAAAAACCTGCAATGGGAAAGCCATTTATTTTTCTTCAGCTGTGAGTTTGCCGCAAGGCATGTAAACTCTCTAATCCAATATTAAGGCATAACCACTTCCAGCAGTTATTCAGCAAAGCAAAGATTTTTTTTATTAAGACACAATCTTAATGAGGAAATAGTCATGCTGATTCTGATAGTCTCACCTCAAAACGCCATAGTTTGAGTTCACATATTGACAAAAGTTTAAACATAGGAAAAACACCTTATTCCAGAAATGCCTGTGAAATATAAGTTACTTATGTAGAACAAGCACCACAAAGCGATGACTGCATTCCAAATGTCAGAATGCTGCTAGTGCAGCTGTTACATGAAGGGTTGCTGTTTCCTGACACACCCATGTGCAAAAGTTTTGGTTATCAGTGATGAAATTGTCTATAGAGTTCTAAATGATAAAAACAAAGTCTCTACAATTTAGAAAAAGAAGGAAAATGAAAGAGGTAGGAAACAAGAATAGTAAGTGATGAAGATGAAGAAGTGAAGACAAAGAAGAAAAACACCAGCAACAAGAACAACAAGAAGAAGGAGAACAAGTAGAACAAAAGGAGGAGGTGGAGAGGATAAATGTAAAGTCATTCTTATATTCTTAGAAGAAGGGGAGAGATGTGTGTCATGTCTATGCTTTACAGACACAAGGCTTGGGCTGAACCTAGAGCATTTCTATGTAACTATCCCTAAGCCTGAAAGTTTCTAGTCTCTGAGGCTTACTGCTAAATAACCTCATCATTTCTAGCTCTTTCTGAACTCTGGCTGGTTGGTTCAACCCAGTTTTAGGCTCAAACTCCTTTCCAAGCTGACTGATTCAAATTGGCTTCTTTCAACTTCTGACCAAATTGCTCTCTTGGACATACAGTCTCTGATCTCCAGGAACTGAACTGATCTCAGCTGAACTGATCATGAGTGAATTGAATTGAATTGAATTGAATTGAACTGAACTGAACTGAATTGAATTGAGTTGAACTAGTTAAACTGACTCTCTCTTCCTCACTGCTATTTTAGTAGTGTCTCTTTTCTGTCTATTATACGGTTGAGCACATTCTATCTCTGATTCATTCTCTCAAATCTTTCTCTGATTTATCACTTTGTCTATATCTCAATTAGATGTCATTGTTTGGGATTAAAAGTATATACGAAAGGCAAGTCTATATTTTAACCAGAGGTATAAAAGGTGTGTACTAAGAGCATGTCTATATTCCAGCCAGAGGTATTAAAGGTATGTAGTGTACCTACATATAAAGGCATTCCAGCCAGATATATACTATATTGCCAGATCAGTCTTGTTGCTGGATTAAAATTCTTCTATGAGGAAAGAGGAAAAGGAGGAGGAGAATAAGGAGGAGGAAGATGAGAAGGAGGAAGATGAGGAGGAGGAAGCATCTTTACTGAACCTGAACTGAGCTGATAACCTCAGTACTATGGTAGCGACAAGGGAAACAGGACTTCAAAACTAGCCTGGACCACATAGTAAGTGTGAGTTCACCCAGTACTTCATGAGACCCTATCTCACAAGGCTAAAAATAATAAAACTTAAAAGGAAACGAGCAAAGAATTTAGTGAGGAAGACAAAATATAAAAATAAGAGAAATGAGAGATGTAGAAGGATTCAGGCTTATCCTGTCTTGTTTGATATAATAAAATGCTTAGCAGAAAACTATTAAATATGATAATAGGGGGAAATTCATGAGTGTCTATTAAAACATATGGTTATACTTTAAAATATTTTTTAAAAATTTCCCTTAGTTAATCATCAAAAAAAACATTTATGATATCATCAGTCACATGTTATTGATGAAGAATCAGAAGAACAAAGGGAAACCATTTTTAACACATATAGCTAGCAAATATTATGGTCAGGATCTGTGAAGAACATTCTTCTGTCAATACTTCACAATACAGAGATTGTGGAATTTAGTAATATCCAAATGCAGCAAGAGGTGAGTATACAACTTTTAACTTAAAATCAGATGCTTAAGCATATACACAAAATAAAAAAGAAGCCATCAGTTTGAGAGGGAGTGAGGGAGGTATATGGCAAGAGAGGGAAAGAAGGGGCATGGGAGGGGTTGGAGAAAGGACAAAGAAGGAGGAAGTTATGTAATTATGTTTTAATTTAAAAAAAAAAAACTCGATGCCCTGAAACAGTTCATTCTCCTGCCTCTATTTTCTAGGTACCAAGATTAGAAGGAAGTACCACTGTATGTGGCTCTAGACTTTTATTTTCTTAAGACAAACCTAGACAAAAAAAATAAATAACTTTCAGAACTTTAACCATAAATGTTATCATATCACTAATTAAACAACCCCCTACTTAACACAACCCAGTAAGCTATGACTTAAAAAGTTGGACTATGCCTGAAAGACACATGAGTAGACTCTAATTAATGTTTCTTAAAGTTATACTTTGAGAATCTCATATATACGTACAATGTTTTCACACTCTTTAATCCCTCCTACCTTCCCATGACTCCCTCCCAACCTCAAAATTAGAATATTCTTTTTTATTAGATATATTTCTTTACTTACATTTCAAATGTTATTCCCTTTCCCAGTTTCCTGTCCATAAACCTCCACCCCCTCTCCCTCCCCCATATAGGTATTCCATATTACTGCCCCTTTACTGCCCCCCATATTCTCCTGCACTGGGGGTTCAACCTTGGCAGGACCAAGGGCTTCCCCTTTCCCTGATGCCCCAACAAAGCTATTCTCTGCTACATATGCAGTTGGAGCCCTAGGTCAGTCCATGTATAGTCTTTCAGTAGTGGTTTAGTCCCTGGAAGCTCTAGTTGGTTAGCATTGTTGTTCTTATGGAGTTGCAAGGTCCTTCAACTCTTTCAATCCTTCCTCTAATTCCCCCCAAGGGGGTCCTGTTCTCAGTTCAGTGGTTTCCTGCTAGTATTAGTCTCTGTATTTGATATGCTCTGGATGTGTCTCTCAGGAGAGATCTATATCTAGTCCCTTTGAGTAAGCATTTTTTAGCTTCATCAATCTTATCTAGTTTTGGTGGCTGTGTATATATAGGCGACATGTGGGGCAGTCTCTGAATGGCCATTCCCTGAGTTGATGTTCTAAATTTTGCTTCCATATCCCCTCCTATGGATATTTGCCCCTTTTAAGAAGGAGTGGGAGCATCCGAATTTCGGTCATCCTTCTTCTTGAGCTTCCTGTGGTCTGTGGATTGCATCTTGGGTAATTCGAGCATTTTGGCTAATATCCATTTATCAATGAGTGCATACCAAGTGTGTTTTTCTGTGATTGGATTACCTCACTCAGGATGATATTTTCTAGTTCATTCCATCTGCGTATGAATTTCATGAAGTCATTGTTTTTGATAGCTGAGTAATATTCCATTGTGTAGATGTACCATATTTTCTGTATCCATTCCTCTGTTGAAGGGCATCTGGGTTCTTTCCAGCTTCTGGCTATTATAAATAAGGCTGCTATGGACATAATGGAACAGGTGTCTTTGTTGTATGTTGGAGCATCTTTGGGGTACATGCCTAGGAAATGTAGAGCTGGGTCCTCAGGTAATGGAATGTCCAATTTTCTGAGGAACCTCCAGACTGCTTTGAAGACTGGGTTGTACCAGTTTGCAATCCCACCAACAGTGGAGGAGTGTTCCTCTTTCTCCATATCCTCGCCAGCATCTGCTGTCTCCTGAGGTCAGCATGTAGAAGAATGCAAATCGATCTGTTCTTATCACCCTTTACAAAGCTTAAGTCCAAGTGTATCAAGGACCTCCACATGAAACCAGATACACTCAAACTAACAGAAGAAAAAATGGGGAAGACTATCAAACACAAGGGCACTGGGGAAATTTTTCTGAACAAAACACCAATGGCTTATGCTCTAAGATCAAGAATCGACAAATGGAACCTCATAAAATTGTAAAGCTTCTGTAAGGCAAAGGACAGTGTCATTAAGACAAAATGGCAACCAACAGAGTGGGAAAAGATCTTTACCAATACTAGATCTGATAGAGGGCTTATATCCAAAATATACAAAGAACTCAAGAAGTTAGACTCTAGAGAGTCAAATAGCCCGATTTTAAAAAATGGGGTACAGAGCTAAACAAAACATTCTCAGCTGAGGATTATCGAATGGCCAAAAAGCACCTAAAGAAATGTTCAACATCCTTACTCATCAGGGAAATGCAAATCAAAACAAAGCCTGAGATATTACCTCATACCACTCAGAATGGCTAAGATAAAAATCTCAGGTGACAGCAGAACATTCTTTAAAGAGATGTGTGGTAACTAAAGGCAGGAGTCCAGTAGAAATGGAACCTTCCACTCAGGATCATCTAACACAACTTTTTGTTCCTAGCTGCCTAGTCTCTCACTGTTCCTGGTAACAGGTGAGCTGATGCCATTGACCCTGTTCTTAACCTTCCTCTTTTTTGTTGACCAGTTCACATCCTAACCTATGAAAGTCTTTACTGTATAATGAAATAAAGCAGTTTATTATTAGAGTTATTAACTACCCAACACCAACATTCTCTCTCTCTCTCTCTCTCTCTCTCTCTCTCTCTCTCTCTCTCTCTCTCTCTGTCTCTCTCCCTCTCTGTCTCTGTCTCCCTGTCTCTCCTGTGTGTGTCTGTGTGTACTAGCTCATGCCTCTCTCTCTCCCTCTCCCTCTATCTCTCTGTCTTTCCCAAATCCTCTGTGTTCTGTGTGTGTGTGTGTGTGTGTGTGTGTGTGTGTGTGTGTGTGTGTGTGTGTGTACTAGCTCACGCCTTTAGTCGCAGCACTCGGGACACATTGTCAGGAAGATTTCCATGAGTTCAAAGCAAGCCTGGTCTCCACCATGCCAGCTAAGAAGTGCTTAGTAAGATGCTTTCAAAACATCAATCAAATAAACAAACTAATGACACTCTTTAAAAAGAAACATATTGCTGGTCTCTGAATAATTTGTTTTCATAGTTCAGAAAATGTTTTCTCCTTTAAGAAATGAACTGCAAACTCAGATCCTGAATCATATTTTAATTCTAAATAATGAAGTAAGATTAAAATTCTTGAGAAAAATAATACAATGGATATTAAATGTGTGTCATCTGCAGTATATTTTCTGGTCTTTTTGTGTGCATGCTTAAAGCAACCAGACTCTGAGGAAAACAAACAGCAGAAAACCAGGCACTCACTCCCAGTGTCTTCTGCCCTATCTTCAGCATAAAAATGGCTCAATAAAGGGGCCTGCATATGTAGCAGAGGATGGCCTTGTGGGCATCAATGGGAAAAGAGAGGCCCTTGGTCCTGTGAAGGCTCAATGTCCCAGTGTAGGGGAATGCCAGGGTAGAGGGGCAGGAGGGAGTGGGTAAGTGGATGAGAGAGCACCCTGCTCATCGGAGCAGGGGAAGGAGGAATGGGATAGGGGGTTTCTGGAGGGGAACCCGGGAAGGATAACAACATTTGGAATGTAAATAAATAAAATAGCCAACTTAAAAAGTTTTTTAAAAAAAGGCTCCATAAATGTCTGTTAAGTCAAACAAAAAAGGCAAAAAAAAGTATAAATTTTGTCTAAATAGACTTATGACATTTCTCTTTTGGTGACTACCATAATTTTAGGACTTGAAGCAAAATACACTGAACAAGAATCTAAATTCACTCCTCACAGTATTGCATTTCTTTTTCTGTTATGTACATTTTTTTCTGAAAGCTTTTAAATTCAGACTTTTTTCTCCTCCTGTTGGAAGGATAACACTGTTTACTGGACATTGCTGCTGATAGTCACACCAATGCCCATGGAGTGACATCCTATACTAAGGGACTGCTTTCCTTTCTTAGTTCCTATACTTAATGTAAAAGCTCAGTATCCCAGATGAAGGAAATTATGACTCCGAGGTAACAGAAATGTGAAAAATATAGACCAAATATTTACATCCCAAGTAGCAGCTAATTCTGGAGGGCTTGAAATAGAGGACTACTACTGTACACATCAGAAAGCTACCCAACTTAGTCCCCTGCTGTCACTTTGAGTTGCCGTGATCTATTTAAAGAGATGTCACCGTGACCATCAAGAGCCCTTGGCAAGTATTGTCAGTCTTTGCCAGCTGCACCGAGTTTTCATGCCTACGATTACTTTTACAAGCTTTAAGATTCAAAAATTCAAAAATTCATACACGCAAGTACATGAGTTGCCCTATGAGACCTTGTCATGATCACTAATCCTCTGTTTACCCCAGTCTGAGAGCTTGATACCAAAAACACAGCAAATACTTAGTGGGGCAGGAGCAGGAGATTGCCAGAGCCAGTCTAAGCACAACAAAGATGAGTGCGTGTAAGCTCTTACTTGAGATTCCATAACTCTGTGTACTCAATTGCCAGGCTTCCCTATATTAAACTTATCTTAGTGATAATACCCCCCTTTAACAAGTATAATTTTGTTAATACACATTTCTTTGTGTCCTTGTTTCTTGTGCAGTCTGTGTTTAGTGAGACAAATGACCACTTTGTGCTTGTGTATGAAATTTTGCTTCGAACCATCATTATATGTAATTATTAGACTAGCTGCCCATGCTTAAAATTAAACAAAAAAAAAAAAGGAAAGAAAGAAAGAGCATGCACCTGTTCATTGACCTGTGCTAAAGGCAGAGGTACTGAGTTCTGAAAGAGTTCAGTCAGGTGTAGAAGCTCCTGGTTAGTATTTTATTTCTAGATAAGATTTCTTTGCCATTAAATCTGACACTTTTTGATAAAGTTTAACCCATGAAGTTCTTCCTCAGCAACATTTTGCAAAGCGCTAGTTTCTGGATTTATTTAATATCTTCAAATAAGATTTAGCAGAACTCAGGCTTGTTCCAGCACATCAGGCACAAACAATCTCTTTGATCTTTCTGCCACTTGCAAGAAACATCTGCATCTTTGTAGTAGACCTGGCAAGATGAACCAAACGTTTGTGAAAGGACACCGCCGCCGCCATGCACAAGAAGATAGAAAGATCTGCCTGGGGAACCCAGTGCCCTTGTTAGCTCCCGGAGACTTCACGAGGGACTGGAGGATGTAGGGCTTGTGAAGATGGAGTCAATTTCAAAATTTGACCTTCAGAGCGGACCTATCCATTCCATCTTCTGATTGAGTGCACCCCGAAAGCTAGGCATTGTTTCTAGTGTTATCCAAACGCTTACTTGACAAATAAGGAAACTCGCAACACAACAAGTCATACTTTGAACTTGTTTTTATCTTTTTCCAAGATGAATCTTAAAACTTTCCTTGCCAAAACCCCTTTGTTGTGCTGCATTCATTCTGACAGCGGGAGATAAGAATCTACTCTGTAAATATTCAACATGTGTCAATGTCTTGATATACGCAGTGAAAATGATCAACTCCAACATCTGTTCCTCCCCCCCTCTCCCACCCTCCGCCAATGTTCACCAGTGCTTGGCATCGTCTGCTGCTCCTGTTGCATGCTTGAACTGGATTGAACTTTGTTCTAGTCAAATTCTAAAGTGTGCCAAACAGAGCCGCACTCAAACACGTTTCCTTTTGAGTGGCGTGGCAAAGGACGTGATGGTAATTTGGGGGAGCAACATACTGGTGACAAGGAAGGGAGTGAGTACCCAACACGCTGCTCCGGATAAGCTAAGCGTCACCTGGCCTTTCTCTGTTGCTCAGTGGTTTATTTCCCCAAGCAGGTGGAAGCATCCCACTGAATGAAAGAGAAAGCAAAGGGGAAGATGACAGATAGCAGACGTTTTCAATCTTAGCCCCATCCAGGTTTCTAGCACATGTTGTAGATTCAGTGTTCTGTGAGGCCCAAAAAGCATGAGCTGAACAGAAGTTTGAGCCAAAACTCCTGATGGCTTATTGAAAACATTTCCAGGCCTTGGAAATATATCCTAATAGGAATTCCTATCATTTCTGGAAAAGCCAGTCAAACCAAGATGTTCTGAGAACCCAATTCCCTTTCTAGCATGAGAGACAAAGCCGACAGCTTAGGCATCTCGTGTTCAAAAAAAAAATTAATTTCAGAATTTAAAAGAAAGATAAGATGAGAAAAAGCTTTATAGAAAATCTCACAAGATTCTTAATTTACACTTAAACTTGCATATGTGTATATGTGTATGTATGTGCATGTATAGCCATATTCGTGTATATTAGTTAAGCACAGAGTTGAAACGATTATCCCAGATTCTAACCTATGTCTCTTTCCTCTTTAGATACAGATTAGCATGAGCTCTAAGGAAATTTCTATACTGATGTACATCATTACATTCTATTTTATCAAGTTCACTAAAGAACAGTTAATGTCTAACAAAGTAAATGCATTGGAGTTAGACAATTATGCATTCTAACAAGTGCACAGACCTGTGAAACCACCGATGTAATCCCAGGTCAGAATGGCTCCTTCCCCTCTAGTGGATGCCTGGTGGTGCCTCTGTTGGCACTCGTTTCCTGTTTCTACTCCAGACAACTATCAGTCTGTTTTCTGTCAACATAAAGGAGTGTGTATTTGTGCAAACAGATCACACAGTACATCCCCTTTCATGTCTGGTTTGAGTCTTCATTCCAAGTGGCAGTGGTTTCATTTTTACTCCGGGCATCTGCTGATGGACACCAGGGTTATTTCTCAGTTAGATATATTGTGATTAAATCCGCTAAGCACATTTCTGTGCAAGCGTTTCAGATGAGTGTTTTCATTATTCCAAGTTAAATACTTCAGAGTAGAATGACATATTAGGTCAGTTAAATATTTAAAATTATAAGATCTCAAATTACTTTTCTAAACTGGCTACCTTTGTTTTAAAGTTCCACCAATGTACAAGAACTCTTCCTCATTTTCACAAACGTTTAGTTCCCTTAGTGTTATCGATATTTAAATGCATGTATAGTAGAGTATGCAGAATTCACATTCTATCTAATTCTCTTTAGACAGTGGAAGCAAAATATTTTCATAGGCTGTTTCTTGATCTTTTTCTGTGAAGTCAGCAAAAATCAAATTTTTGTAAGACATGCTATTATTTTTTAATCTATGGATAGGAATTCTTTAGAAGATATACATATTACAAATGTTTATTATATGTTTTTGACATGTTTCTGTTTTACTTATTTATGTACTTTTGAACTAGCATATAAAGCAACAGGCTTTTCGTGGCTTTTTCAGATAATCTTAGTCTTGCATAATTCATTCCTCATGCATATTCTTCTTCCCCATCTCTCCACACCTCTAGTTTATTTCCATAATATTTTCAAATTTCATCCATTTTCCCGGAAATCTTATAACATCACATTTCTTAAAACCTGGATAAAACCCTGTGGTACATACCACATACATATCCCATTTTCTTTGCATGTGTGTATACACATTCATGTATATGAGGGTACATGTGGTTCTGTGCAACCAGAGTTCAACTTCATGTGTCCCGTGGTTCTGTTTGTTTCGCCTACACAGGATCACAAGACTTTACTGCTGTGTCCAGATTCTGATAGGTGCTGATGATTGAACTCAGGTCCTCAAACGTGTGTAATTTACTTAATGAGCCCCCTCCCACCCTGTACCATTATTTTCCGTATTCTTTCATCTTATGGAAGACATCTATACAAACTCTACTATGTTGTTTTTGTAAATACAGCAGCAATAAACATGAATGGGCAAGTGTTTCAGTGATGGGATAAAACTCTTCTGTGATCACGCTCAGGAGTAGCACAGCTGTATCATCTGGTAGTTCGACCTTCAAGTTTTGAGGTTTGCCATAGTGGCTGTACCAGGTTATATACTCTTGTCACATAAAGAGTGAGACAGCATCTCAGCTACAGAACCTAATTTTTTTTTGTCTTGCAAATTGATGACTCTACATCTGTACTTGGGGTGGCTCGTTTGATGGCTTTCCTCGGTTATCGGCATCAATAAGCCACCATCAAGATTGAGTTTTATGTGAATTCCTGGCAACAAGCACCACAGGCATTAAGTACTTAGTCTTGAGACGTTGTTGGATCTCATTGTTTTCTGAACCTCGCTGAAAGCACTGAGTTGACTTTGGAACACACGGTGCAGAAATAATGGTGCATAAAATGTGCTAGAGTTTTAGCTCAATTCAAAGAGATAGCTCCCAGATACAACAGCAACTAATTTTTCTCCACAGACATGTCTTTTCAAGAAAGGGACCGCCAATGTCGATTTTTTTGGGACTATCTGATCTCTCAATCCTCTCTGAGCATCAAAAGTGATTAAGGCAGTTGTGGTCTTCCTTGCTGGAACACTGAGTGTGCACTTGAGTGGCTGAGGCTTAGCATGGGTTTTTGGTCCCAACTAGTATGTTAATCTATAGTACATGGAAGTGGTGGGGAGAATTCAGGGGTGAGTGAGCATGCATTTACCTTTCCTGAATCGTCTTTATTTTTACTTTGCAAAAGCACAGTAATTAAATTCATTAATGTTTTCTTGAGTGTTCAATTTAGGAAAAGATTTCCAAGTGGAACTTTGTGTTTTTTGCTGTATTATTCTTTGTTTTTATTGACTTCTAAATTGACTTTCAATTTATTTTATGTTTCTTTGCTTTCCCTGACCGCCCTCTACTGTGTCTTGGGAAATTGGGCCATTTATCTACGTTTCCCATGTCTGCACTAGTGACAAAGACACAGGCATGTAGTGGGATCTCAATATGATATGGATATTTAATATTGTTATGTACAACTTTATTTTCCTGATTTCTATGCTTTATTATTTTGCTCATGATTAAAGCAAGACATTCTTATCTTTTGAGAGAATTTATCCAATTACTTCTACCTTTATTTTAAAAAGGAAGGTCGTTTTCTCTCTTCTACCATGAACTTTATTTCATTAACATAGTGACCACTCATTACCTCTAGATTTCATTTTGATAATTGCTTTTTTAGTGCTACATATTTACTTAATAACAAAATGGCCTTAATGTCTTAATGTCCAAAATGTCCTTAATGTCTCTACCTAATGGATTAAAATAATATAAGTTCTCCTTTATAGGATACCTGGACACTAACAACTGTAAATCTCATTGTGTTTATTAGTAACTGGCATTTGCTTATGCCCCTTTCTGTAATTGTTAACACATCAAGACTAACTGCAGCCTCAGTTAGCCTTACCTTTACAACTGATGGAGTGGACCTGACTACAAGCTCTTTATTCCTTCAAGAGTCAGAGGAGCTCATCCAAGTCTCCAGTTTCAGTTATACTGAATTAGCATGCACATGCCAAACATAAAGAAGAGTCTTATCCTCCCGGCTGTGTCTACTTCGATAGCCTCTGAAGCATCTTTGTGGTTCTCACTATGCTTTCTTGATAGAGTTGAAGTACTCTATCAAGTTTGGAATCATTTAATTATTGGAGGAAGTCATTTCTTTTTGTGCTCTGTTTCATCTCATTCTTTGACCAGCAGTGGAGCTCTTTCCTGTTTCAATGCTTATATGTGTCTGGGGGCAACATTTTAGATACCTATTATCATCTCAGTATAACTATATTTAGATGGAACTATATACACACAATCATAGCAACACTGAAGGATGCTACCCATCACAACATGGTCTCCCTAGAGAAGATTAATTCAGGCAGGTAACTATTTTTCTCTAAGTTCCTCTCTCCTGCAGTCTTATCCCAGCATAGCATACTACACAAATATGAACAGAACTCATGCAGTGATCTTTTGTTTTCTCTACCATCCTTGATATTTATGTGTGTGTAGACATTCATTTGTCTTTTTTTGTCATAAACACAGCATGGATTTTATTAATTCAAATTATCCAGAATATCCTTACGAGTCCAACATCATTTTCCAACTCACCAAAGGTTTCTTTATTTAAAAGATGGGACATCGGACATGCAAAGAAGAAACGTACTTTTCCTAATGGTTCACTGGGTCTCATTGACGGGCTGGAAACAAAACTTTAGCTCTCTGGATCTCTGATGCAATGCTCAATTGAAGTGATATTCTTTATTAAATGGAAGCTACATAAGAAAATAAACATTACATACTGGTTCTCTAATACCTGCTGGGAAAGACTGTAACACATTTTGCTCCCTCAAACTGGTAGGCTTCAAATATAATAGGAACCAAAAGGCATTTCTGCAATAATCAAACTTGAAAATCATTAAAACTCATGTTATAAAATATTAATCAAATATATTCATAAAATGAACATAACCAGTTCAGTATTCTATTGTATAATGAATATCATTAGGAATTATTCAGGTTAATCATGGTAAGTAAAAAACTAAGTGCTAATGGAAAATTTAAATTTTTACTTGTAATTTATCAAGAAATATGCATGAAAATTAAATATGTCTATCACATTGGAATGTCTTATAGTCCAGTGAGATTGCTATTTTGTATAACTATTTATTAAGACAATTCTTTCCATATTTAAGTAACATAATTAAGCAGCAATATAAAGTTGGGCCTATAAACAAACACATCCTAATAAACATTATTCTGAAACTTCTCCTACTGTGCTTCTAATGGTGAATATGAAACAGAATTCCAATTCTGAGGAAAGGAATGGAGGACACTATAAGACAGAAAGGACTCCCATCCTCATCAGTTAGAAAACTGAATACTGAAAAATGGCCATCTTAGCAACACAAATCTACAGATTCAATGGAATCACAATAAAAATCCCATTACATTCTTTACGTAAGTGGGGGATAGGGAGCATCTTATAAATACAAACAAAAGACACCAAAGAGCCAAAGCAATCTGAAGCAAAACCACAGTGCTGAAGGTATTTTCACAACTGATTTCAGTTTATATTACAAAGCCATATTAATTAATTTTTTTTATTAACTTGAGTATTTCTTATATACATTTCGAGTGTTATTCCCTTTCCCGGTTTCCGGGCAAACATCCCCCTCCTCCCTCCCCTTCTTTATGGGTGTTCCCCTCCCCATCCTTCCCCCCTTGCCGCCCTCCCCCAACAATCTAGTTCACTGGGGTTCCAGTCTTAGGACCCAGGTACCTTCCACTGGTGCTCTTACTAGGATATTCATTACTACCTATGAGGTCAGAGTCAGGGTCAGTCCATGTATGGTCTTTAGGTAGTGGCTTAGTCCCTGGAAGCTCTGGTTGCTTAATTGTTGTTACATATGGGGTCTCGAGCCCTTTCAAGCTCTTCAGTTCTTCCTCTGATTCCTTCACCGGGGGTCCTATTCTCAATTCAGTGGTTTGCTGCTGGCATACACCTCTGTGTTTGCTGTATTCTGGCTATGTCTCTCGGGAGAGATCTACATCTGGCTCCTGTTGGCCTGCACTTCTTTGCTTCATCCATCTTGTCTAATTGGATGGCTGTATATGCATGGGCCACATGTGGGGCAGGCTCCTCCATTGTTGGTGGGATTGCAGACTGGTACAACCATTGTGGAAATCAGTCTGGGTTCCTCAGAAAAATTGGACATTGAACTGCCTGAGGGATCCATACCTCTCTTGGGCATATACCCAAAGATGCCCCAACATATAAAAAAAGACACGTGCTCCACTATGCTCCCACAGCAGCCTTATTTAATAAGAAGCTGGAAAGAACCCAGATGCCCTTCAACAGAGGAATGGATACAGAAAATGTAGGTACATCCACAATGGAATATTACTCAGCTATCAAAAACAATGACTTTATGAAATTAAGTAGGCAAATGGTTGGAACTGAAAATATCATCCTGGTGAGGTAACTCAATCACAGAAAAAAAACACACATGGTATGCACTCATTGATAAGTGGCTATTATTATGCTTGAATTACCCTAGATGCCTAAACAAATGAAACTCAAGACAGATGATCAAAATGTGAATGCTTCACTCCTTCTTTAAAAGGGGAACAAGAATACCCTGGGCAGGGAATAGAGAGGCAAAGATTAAAACAGACACAGAAGGAACAGCCATATTAATTAATTAATTATATATTTTAATTAAATATGATTATATCACATACCTTCCCCTCCAGCTCTTTTCAAGCTCTCTCCCTTCAACTTAGTGCATATACCCATCTCTCACATTAATAGCTTCCTTTACTTTTATTATTGTTATATATGAATAGATGCATAAATATATTAATACAACTTATTGAGACTGCTTTTTGTTGTTTACATATATATGATTTCTAGATTGATTCATTTGCAATTGATAACAAGT
The DNA here is from genome assembly GCF_011064425.1 of Rattus rattus. Lineage (NCBI taxonomy): Eukaryota > Metazoa > Chordata > Mammalia > Rodentia > Muridae > Rattus > Rattus rattus. The sequence goes on along the minus strand of NC_046161.1, from coordinate 78,693,159 downwards.
TAAAGGGCTTATCCTTGAGAGAGGTTAATTCTCCTTTCAGCAATCATAAGTTGCATGAGATTATTTTCCCTCTCATAAACATGTCTATTGATACTGTCAGGTTTAGGCTCTGTTTATGCAGCCATTTCTGTGAATGACTATTTCACAGACGACATCTATGGTATTCTGGATTTTTGTCTTTTTGTCCCCTGTTTTGAGATGTTCCCTGAGACATAGATGCAGAAATTGTATTCAGCTATAAAAAATGCTTTGAGAAATTTAGGTAAGTATGAAAACTAAAAGGAAAAACTGAGAAAAATAACCAACATACAAAGAAATAAACTCTACTAACTGCCGAATATGAATATCTTAACTTCAAATCTAGAATTTTATAATTCAGCATTAATTACTGGTAGAAGACAAGAAATGAGACAGAAGAAAATTGTAAGAGAATACCCTAAGGGGAGAGGAGAAATGCATGCAGGAACCATGAGAGTAAAGAAGAACAATACCCAGGGTGGAAAGTTTCAAGCAAGGGAGTTGACATTGAGGGATGGGGGAGTGTGAAGACACAGTTTGTGAGGGTTGATGAAAGTAAAGAGTCTATGAAAGGTCCTATGGAAATACATTACTGTGTAACCAAATTTAAAAGTACAGACTTTACGATGGAGTTTGAAAACAGATGCCTTGTGATTGTAAAAAGGATACTCCTGAAAGCTGTAGGTCCTAAACGAACCCCACAACCAAGAGAGGTATGGATCCTAACGAGTCATTTATTATTCAAGGAGACACTAGAAGACTCTAGAACAATAGTGGCCCCTGCCATTCCTCTTTGATGACAACCGAAACTAGATACTAAGACTTAATGAACCCTACAAACTATATGATCAACATGGCAGGTAAGATGCTAACTTGTGCCCACTTGCTCAGTAGTAGTTTTAGTGTCATGGGAGCAACAAACTGCTCTCTAATTGGATTTGAGGCCAGCTTCACCTAAAAGAATCAATGCCTGGTACTGTGCCTTGTACATAACTCAAGCTCAGTATCTTTGTTCAAATATCTTTGTAGTAATAAAAAAGATCATATATTTTAGCTGAGATAATTTTCCCCTTGGCTAACTTTCCTAGTACTTGAAGTGCTACACATGCATATGATGGAGAAGACATGCATTGTTTTACTCAATCCTAGATACTGCTTGCTATATACTATCAGCCTGCCAGATAAGTCCATTGGTGCAAATAGTGTAGAACTGATAATTGGTATAACCAGTTGCTTTCAATTGGATTTAAGGCTTGCTCAATAGAAAGTAATTCATGTCTGATAGATTAAATTGGTTAAAAAACATGGACAGGGAGTACATTGGCCCTATGGGGGAACCTACTATTGTTCTGTAAAATAGTTATATCAAATTGCCTTCTAAAGATTTATGTTTATATAAAATAGATTTGTTCTGCTCTCGACATTGTCAAATAACCTTCTTATTGCAGTGAATGGTAGTGGTAAAGAAACTCTTACCTGTTTAAAGGGCTGAAAATAAGAGAGTGAGAGAAATTGAGCAATGATGGGACACGTATATCAAACATCCTCTAGTCCCCAAGGCTCAAGGAATGTTATCAAAAAAGAGGCCTTATGTAAAAGCCAGAAAATTGGAGGAAAGCTCTAAAATGCTCTCTTCTAGATATAGCATATCTGTTGCACACAGGAACTCATACCAACTGTGGTTAGCTGCAGGAAGCCAACAAAACATCCAGTCAGTTAAAGCTACAACCATTCAAAAAGTCATCAGATTCTACAACAAAAACCTATATTCAACAAAACTGGGAAATCAGGATGAAATGGACAATTTTCTAGACAGATACTAGGTACCAAAGTTAAATAAGGATCAGGTAAACCATCTAAACAATTCCATAACTCTTAAAGAAATAGAAGCAGTTATTAAAAATCTCACAACCAAATAAAAACCCCAGGACCAGATGGGTTTAGTACAGAATTCTATCAGACCTTCATAAAAGACCTCATACCAATACTGTCCAAACTATTCTGCAAAATAGAAACAGAAGGACAGAAGGAGCATTGCCCAATTCCTTTTATGAAGCCACAATTATACTTATATGTAAATCACACCAAGATCCAACAAAGAGAGAGATCTTTAGACCAATTTCCCTTGTGAATATCAACACAAAAATAATCAATAAAATTCTCACAAACCAAATCCAAGAACACACCAAAAGAAGCATCCATCATGATCAAGTAGACTTCATCCCAGGGATGCAGGAATGGTTCAATATATGGAAGTCCATCAACATAATCCACTATAAAAGCAAACTCAAAGATAAAAACCACATGATCATTTCATTAGATGCTGAGAAAGCATTTGACAAAATTCAACACCCCTTCAAGTTAAAAGTCTTGGAAAGATCAGCAATTAAGGGCCTATACCTAAACATAGTAAAAGCAATATACAGCAAACCACTAGCCAACATGAAACTAAATCGAGAGAAACTTGAAGCAATCCCACTAAAATCAGGGATTAGACAAGGCTGCCCATTCTCTCCCTACTTATTCAATATAGTTCTTGAAGTTCTAGCCAGAGCAGTCAGACAACAAAAGGAGGTCAAAGGGATACAAATTGGAAAGAAGGAAGTCAAAATATCACTATTTGCAGAAGATATGATAGTATAGTTAAGTGATCCCAAAAGTTCCACCAGAGGACTCCTCAGCCTGATAAACAACTTCAGCAAAGTGACTGTGTAAAAAGTTAACTAAAACAAATCAGTAGCCTTCCTCAAATCAAAGGATAAACAGGCTGAGAAAGAAATTAGGGAAATGACACCCTTTAAAATAGTCACAAACAACATAAAATTCTTTGATGTGACTCTAACCAAGCAAGTTAAAGATCTGTATAACAAGAACTTCAAGTCTCTGAGGAAAGAAATTGAAGAATCTCTTGGAAGGTGGAAAGACCTCCCATGTCCATGAATTGGCAGGATTAATATAGAAAAAATGGCCATTTTGCCAAAAGCAATCTATAGATTCAATGCAATCCCCATCAAAATTCCAACTCAGTTTTTCATAGAGATAGAAATAGCAATTTTAAAATTCACTTGAAATAAAAAATACTCAGGATAGGGAAAACTGTACTCAACAATAAAAAACTTCTGGGGGAATCATCATCCATGCAGTATTACAGAGCAATAGTGATAAAAACTATATTGTATTTATACAGAGACAGGCAAGTAGAACAGGGGAATAGAATTGAAGACCCAGAAATGAACCCACACACCTATGGTCACTTGATCTTTGACAAAGGAGCTAAAACCATCCAGGGGAAAAAAGATAGAATTTCCACAAATGATGCTGGTTCAACTGGAGGGTGACATGAAGAAGAATGCAAATCGACCCATTGTTATTGCCCTGTACAAACCTTAAGATCAAGTGGATCAAGAACCTCTACCTAAAACCAGATACACTCAAAATAGAAAGAAAAAGTGGGGAAGAGCCTCAAATGCATGGACACTGGGGAAATTTTCCAGATAAATCACAAAAGGCATGTGCTCCAAGATCAAAACTGCAAAGATTCTATAAGGCAAAGAACATTGTCATTAGGACAAAATGACAACCAACAGATTGGGAAAAGATCTTTACCAATCCTACATCCGATAGAAGGCTAATATCCAAAATATACAAAGAACTCAATAAGTTAGACTCTAGAGAGCCAAATAATACTATTAAAAAATGGAGTACAGAGCTAAACAAAGAAAGCTCAGTTTAGGAATATCGAATTGCTGAGAACTATCTAAGGACATGTTCAAGCAATCTTAGTCGTCAGGGAAATGCAAATCAAAACAACCCTGAGATTCCAACTCACATCAGTCAGAATGGCTAAGATCAAAAACTCAGGTGACAACAGATGTTGGCAAGGATGTAGAGAAAGAACAACACTCCTCCATTGTTGGTGGGATTGCAAACTGGTACAACCACTCTGGAAATTAGTCTGGAGATTCTTCAGAAAATTGGACATAGTACTACCTGAGGACCCAACTATACCACTCCTAGGCATATACCCAAAGGATGCTCCAACATACAACAAAGACACATGCTCCACTATGTTCATAGCAGCTTTATTTATAATAGCCAGAAGGTGGAAAGAACCAAGATGCTCTTCAAGAAGGAATGGAAACAGAGAATGTGGTGTATCTACACAATGGAGTACTACTCAGCTATCAAAAACAATGACTTCATGAAATTCATAGGCAAATGGATGGAACTAGAAAATATCACCCCGATTGAGGTAACCCAATGACAAGAAAACATATGGTATGCACTCACTGATAAATGGATATTAGCTCAAAAGCTCTAATTACCCAAGATACAATTCACAGAGCACATGAAGCTCAAGAAGAAGGATGACCAGAGAGTGGATGCTTCAGTCCTTCTTAGAAGGGGGAACAAAAATATTCATAGGAGGAGATATGGAGACAAATTTGGAGCTGAGACTGAAGGAATGGCCATTCAGAGCCTGCCCCACCTGGGGATCTAGCCTGTATATATGTAGCCACCAAACCTAGACAATATTGAAGCCAAGAAGTACATGCTGACAGGAGCCTGAGATAGCTGTCTCCTGAGAGGCTCAGCCAGAGCATGACAAATACAGAGGCTAATGCTAGCAGCAAACCATTGAACTGAGAACAAGGTTCCCATTGGAGGAGTTAGAGAAAGACCGAAGGAACTGGAGGGGCTTGCAACCCCATAACTACAATAATACCAACCAATCAGAGTTCTAGGGACTTAACTACTACCCAAAGAGTACACATGGTCTGTCCCATACTCCAGCTGCATATGTAGCAAAGGATGGTCTTGTTGGGCACCAATGGGAGGAGAAGCCCTTGTTTCTGTAAAGACTTGACCCCTCAGTATAGGGAAATGTCAGGGTAGGTAACAGGAAGGGATGGGTGGTTGGGGTGGGGGACACCCTTATAGAAGAAGCGGGTGGAGGAAACTGGGAAATGGAATATCATTTGAAAGTTAAATAAAAATATCCAATAAAAAAGACTTAAAAAATAAAAAACATAAGGGAGGTCTCTGTCCAGTTCGAGGAAAATAGAGCATAATATTATATAGCACAGTAAAACTAGGATAGGAGGATTAAATGGGGAGGAATGTAAAGGACTGGTGAAAGAAGAAATTGGGGAAGAACAACTAACACTAAAGAGTTTTATAAATATGCAATATATGGAGGTATGTACTATAGTTGTTTCCTAAAAAATAGACATACATCAAAGTAATTTAAAAGAATTCAACATATATTGGGGAGACCATAACCTACTAGAATCTTATACCACCAAATAAAACCTCCAGTGCCACGAATAGATTATATTATCCAGTCATTGGTCAACTGGGTCATATAAATTTTCTCACCCCAACATATCACAGGCTAGTTTTAACTCTCCTGGTAAATCTCTATAACCTGGTAATGTACAGTTGCTAAAGACACAACTTACATACATAGGTCGTCAAACATGGAAAAACAGAACGTGGGTACAACTTAAAGCTTCATTCTTACTGTTCATGCTCCTGGAAGGTACTCTGTACACTATCCTAGGAGAAAAGTAATTATCATTATTGCCCAGCTAGAAAACACAGGGACTACATCAGCATCTTGCCTGCAAAATGTACTGATGTACCAGTGACACAAATGTTATGGGAGGAGCCAATCACTTTCTAAATTGGATTTAAGGCCAATCCTGAGAGAAAAAATCTATAGCTGACATTGCCAAAGTGGCCAAGAACCTGAGGATTGATTGATCCTTGCCCTAATGGGAATGTCATTTGCTAAAATAACATAACAATATATTACTTTTAATAATATCCTGCTATACCTATATATGAGAGCATTGTTCAATCCTAATGGTAGAAGTTCCTTCTAGGAATATGTGGTAATTACTACTGAAATACACACCTAGTCAATGTACTAAGAGTGACATGTTGGAACCCTCAGTCCTAGATGAGTTTTTTTATTTTTTTAAATTTTTTGTTTACTTTTACACTCTACATTTTTCCTGGTTCACCTCCCACCCTCATCTCCAAGATGTCCCCACCCCTGCCCCATCAGACCTCTAAACTTCCTGGGGCCTCCAGTCTCTTGAGTTAGGTGCATCTTCTCTGACTGAACCCAGACCCAGGAGTCCTCTGCTGTATATGTGCTGGGGGCCTCATCTCAGCTGGTGTATGCTGCCCGGTTGGTGATGCAGTGTCTGAGAGATCTCAGGGGTCCAGGTTAATTGAGGCTGTTGGTCTTCCTACAGGGTTTCTCTCCTCTTCAGCTTCCTCCAACTTTTCCCTAATTCAACAGAGGGGTCAGCAGCTTCTGTTGATTGGTTGGGTGCACATATTTGCATCTGACTCTTTCAGCTGCTTGTTGGGTCTTTTGGAGTACAGTCATGATAGGTCCTTTTTTTTTGTGAGCACTCCATAGCCTCAGTAAAATGGTGTTATGTCTTAGGGCCTTCCCTTGAGCTGGATCCCACTTTGGGCCTGTTGCTGGACCTTCTTTTCCTCAGACTCTTTTCTATTTCCGTTTCTGCATTTCTTCCAGACAGGAAGAATTATGGATCAGAGTTTTGACTATGGGATAGCAACCCCATTCCTCCCTTAATGCTCTGTCTTTCTGCTGAAGGTGGGTTCTCCCCACTATAGGGCATTTCATCTAAGGTTCCCCCCACTTCGAGTCCTAAGAGTCTCTCACTTCTCAGATCTCTGGTACGTTCTAGAGGGTCCTCCCAACTCTCCTTCTTCCCCAGGTTGCCTGTTTCCATTCTTTCTGCTGGCCCTCAGGGATTCAGTCTTTTCCAGCCACCCAATATCAGATCATGTTTCCCTCTCCCCAGACCTCTATCTCCTTTCCCTCCCCTGCTCCTCCCTCCCTCCCATCATCAAACCCCTTTTCCAGGAAATTCGGGAATCTCTGAGGAAGAGGAGGCAGAAAGATTATAAGAGTCAATGATAATAGATGACTCTAAAGAAAACAGAATCTTTCAGACACACCAGGACTGATGCACACATGAACTCATACAGACTGTGATAGCATGCAGAAGATTTGCACACATTCATATCAGAGAAAATCCTAGCATGAAAAATGGAAAATAGATACAAATTCCTACCCTTTACCAAAAAACTATTTGCAATTGATACCTGCAGGAAGAGTGAATATCACTTTCTTCAACTGAGTGTCATTGGGCATACCACACTCTAGGTCAGGTGTCATGCCCAGGAGGTATTGGGCAACACAAAATGAACTGAATGTTATTTTTATAGCACCCACCTTTTATTGAATTTTTGGGCTATATGGTTTTGGTTTTGGTTTTTAGGTTTCTATTTAATTTAAGTGCACATGAGGAGTCAGAAACAAAAATATACACACATAAACACAAATATAGAGAATGAGTGAATATGAAATTGGGCGGGCAGGGATGAGGTTAGAAGATTTAAGAATTAGGTGAGTACAGTGGAAGGGGAAGCCCTGGGTCCTAGACTGAACCCCCAGTGAACTAGACTGTCGGGGGGAGGGCGGCAATTGGGGAGGGAACACCCATAAGGAAGGGGGAGGGGGGATGTTTGCCCGGAAACCGGAAAGGAATAACACTAAAATGTACATAAGAAATACTCAAGTTAATAAAAAAAAAGAATTAGGTGAGTAAAAGTGTATGATCAAAATACATTGTATTAAAATAATAAAAATGAATTAATTAAAACAAAGCAGGACTGCCTCTAGCACTTACATTTTTTGTGCCCTGGGCTTTATTTTTCTCACAAGATAAGACCTTTATACTTGTGAACTCACAGTAGCTGTGGCTGGTTGTACAAGAACTGTGTGCATTGCTTAACAGGGACACAAAACCCTCCACCCCTGGCTGGGGAGCATTTGATAGTCAAAAAAGGTGAGTTAGTCTTTATTAGGACTGTGGTCCCTTATAAGCTGATCATACATCACTGAATGACCCCACATAGATAATTAAATTAAGTTACTTATTTAAGATAAAATAGGAGATGATGTTAGGAGTGAAATTGGCAGGTATGTTCTGGAGGGTAGTGTTAAACATTATCAGTATACATTTCGTGCATGTTATGAAATTCTCATAGAATATATTTCAGAACTACTGCATGCACAGTGTCTGTAATTCTAGGATTCCTCCAAGGGAAGCAGTAGACAGAGAGAGGAAACTTTTCCTGAAGCTCTCAATAAAGCTTGCCTGGAGTAAACAACATAGTAGAAACAATACAAGACCCTATCTCAAACAACTCAACAGTTAAAAAGCAAGAATTGACACCATAAATTCATCTTCTGCATACAGCGGGATACATTAGTGTGTCTGTGTGAGTTGTGTTATGTGTATATGTATTTGTGCACATGTACATAGATGTACATATATATCCACACATGTTGCATAGTACATGTAGGGATCTAAAAATAGCTCAGAGGATAAATCAATTCTGTCTTTCTATGATGTGGAACACGGTGTTCAAACTCAGGTCTTCAGTCTTAGCAGGAGGTGAAATTAGCTGCTTTATCAGCAGCCCTGGATTCTTTTGTGATGGCTACAATTTATACATGACTTAACTTTATTAATTCATACAGATTAATTAAAAAAAACCTTCTTCTCAGTGGGTCATAAACTGGATTAAAGTAGGAGTCAGCCTTAGCTAACAGTGCAATGATAATACATAAAATGCTTGGAGCCCATCTACTCAAGTCCACCCGAATAGTACAGTTACCACCATACATAGAGAAACATCCTCTCTCCTCAAAGAAAAGAAATCTAGCTCTTTTTGATGGTCACATTTTGCTTCCAGTTAGCATTTCCCCTTTTCTGATTAGGGTATAACATGATGGGTTTCACTGCAACACTTTCAGACATGCATCTCATGCACTTTGCTTTATTCTCTCCTTAACATCCTCTTCTTAATATCCGAAGTGGATACCTCACACTCTAAAGTCTGTAGGACTCTACCAAAAGTCCCTTACAGTTCATGAAAAGAATAAAGCATCGAATAATATTTTCTGATAATATCATTTTTCCAATTCTCCTTCTCTTTTTATATTCTTATTGCACTGAAGAAATTGTTTTCCTAGTTTTTTCCCTTTGTCCCTGTTCATTTTTCTTTCCTTTGAGTCTCTAACCTTTCAGTCCCTACCAGTTTTCCTGTGCACATAGAAATTCTTTTTTCTTATTGGCTCACACAGTAGTATTTTATGGTCTGTCAGTGATCCATTACAACTAAACACCACATTATTAACTAAAGAAAATGACTTTATTTCATTAAAGACTATCTTAATTGTCTAATTTTTTCTTGCTGGAAGGTAGGAAGATTATTTTCTTCTAGTCCTAAGAAAATACTCCTCTTTCGTTAGAATGAGCTGAGTTAATATTTAAAATGATAAAGGCAATATTAATCTGAATTGCACTATTATTAACTTATACTTTGCTGAGGAGAAGCTCACAAGCAGAAAGGTTGTGACTTATAAATCCATGCTCACTCTACTTTCTTATCTTTAGATAAGTTAATGAAGAGGTAAAATGTGACTAATAATACACAACACACAGCATCCATGATGGGTCAGCAAATGTTTCCACATGTAGTGATTTGGTTTATTTCTCTCAAGGGCTCTATGGCACAGGTAATATTATTATTCACATTTTAAAGTTAACACAATCATATCACCAAGATATAAAGACGCACAGCTAAGACATGGCCAATTTGTCTTTGTTACTGAATATTTACTAACTCTCTAAAATGCTCTAAAATTATGCTCTCTAAAATTATGGTCCTTTTATCTATTTTGAAAAACTCCTTTAGAGTTATTCTTTGAAAAAAAAAATATATATATAGTCTTGATCATGTATATTCCTGACTCTTACTCTCAAATTTCCCTCTTGGAAATTCTCAACATATGCACTCATTACTTTTTGATTTATTATTGCAACCCACTGAGTCGAATTAAGTGTAGAATCATCCACTGGAGCATTGACAACCTACCAGCATCCACCACCCACCAAAGGAAAGTGACTGACCCTCTCCAGAAGCTATCAACTGCCATGTGCTCCCCCTAGGAGTATGCATAGGTTGCTCCTACTCTATTTATGGTTGTAGGTATATATAATATTGCTATTACTTTTTATTGGATATTTTTATTTACATTTCAAATATTATTTCCTTTCCCAGTTTTCTGTCCACAAGCCCTGTATCCCATCACCTTCCCCTTCTTCTATAAGGGTGTTGCCCCTCCCAAACCACCCACTCCTTCCCACCTCCCCACCCTGACATTCCCCTACACTGGGGGTTGGGGGGCAGCCATGGTAGGACCAAAGACTTCTCCTCCCACTGGTGCCCAACAAGACCATCCTCTGCTACATATGCAGCTGGAGGCATGGGTCTGTCCATGTGTACTCTTTGGCTAGTGGTTTAGTCCCTGGGAGCTATGGTTGGTTGGCATTGTTTTTCTTCTGGGGTTGCAAGCCCCTTCAGCTCTTTCAATCCTTTCTCTAACTCCTCCAACAGGGAACCTGTTCCTGGTTCAAAGGTTGCGGTGCTAGCATTAGCCTCTGTATTTATCATGCTCTGGCTGAGCCTCTCAGGAGACAGCTGTATCAGGCTCCTGTCAGCATGCACTTCTTGGCTTCAGCAATATTGTCTAGGTTTGGTGGCTGTATATATATGGGCTGGATTCCCAGGTGGGACAGGCTCTGAATGGCCTTTCCTTCAGTCTCTGCTCCAAACTTTATTTCCATATCTCCTCCTATGAATATTTTTGTTCCCCCTTCTAAGAAGGACTGAAGCATCCACACTTTGGTTGTCCTTCTTCTTGAGCTTCATGTGCTCTGTGAATTGTATCTTGGGTCATTAGAGCTTTTGAGCTAATAATATCCACTTATCAGTGAGTACATACCATGTGTTTTGTTGTTGTTGTTGTTGTTGTTGTTGTTGTTGTTGTTGTTGTTATGGTGGTGGTGGTGGTGGTGGTGGTGGTGGTGGTGCTTGGGTTACCTCACTCAGAATGATATTTTCTAGTTCCATCCATTTGCCTATAAATTTCATGAAGTCATTGTTTTTGATAGCTGAGTAGTACTCTACTGTGTAGATGTACCACATTTTCTGTATCCATTTGTCTTGAAGGACATCTGGGTTCTTTCTAGCTTCTGGCTATTATAAATAAGGCTGTTTTGAACATAGTGGAACATGTGTCTTTGTTGTATGTTGGAGCATCCTATGGGTATATGTCCAGGTGCGGTATAGTTGGGTCCTCAGATAGTGCAATGTTCAGTTTTCTGAAGACCTCCAGAGTGGAGCACAGACTGATGGAAAGGCCATCCAGAGACTGCCCCACTTGGGGATCCATCCCATAAGCAGCCACCAAACCCAGTCACTATTGCTGATGTCAAGAAGTGCTTGTTGACAAGAGATTGATATGGATGTCTCCTGAGAGGCTTTGCCAGAGCCTTACTTATTCAGATTAAGGTACTTGTAGAAAAAGGACTGAAGGAGCTGAAGGGGTTTGTACCCCCATAGGAAGAACAGCAAGATCATTTAACCAGGCACCCCCAAAGCTCCCAAGGACTAAACCACCAACCAAAGAGTACACATGGGGGAACCCATGGCTCCAGCTACATAAGTAGCAGAGGATGACACTGTCTGGCATCAGTAGGAGAAGAAGCCCTTGGTCCTAGAAAGGCTCACTTCCCAGGCGGAGGGAAATGCCAGGGTGTTGAGGTGGTTGGGTGGGAAGAGAAGCATCCTCATAGAAGCAGGAGGAGGAGGGAACCAGGAAAGGGGATAACATTTGAAATGTAAATACATAAACTATTAGATTAAAAAAAGAGGGTTGGGGATTTAGCTCAGTGGTAGAGTGCTTGCCTAGCAAGCGCAAGGCCCTGGGTTAGATCCCCAGCTCCGGAAAAAAAAGAAAAAAGAAAAAAAAAAAAGAAACAACTAACAAATTTATAGAAAAGGGAAAGAAGAAATGTTTCTGATGAGTCTTGTCACAAATTCTAAATCTAATATAATCTGGCAAACCCATAAGGTCTTCAGTAAGGTTCACAGCTAAAGGAATTATCAGTGGTATATAAGAACCCACAAGTGAGTCCAATAAGTCCTTTGGCAGTATCTTAAATTCAAAGTTGACAGTTACAGCAAGCATATATAGGCTCTGTAAATGCACCCAATATGTCACAAGTGCATGTATGTGTGTGCTTATGTAGTACCATTTCACCAATGAAGGGCATGTAAATAGTCATTTACTCAATATTCATGCATAAATCTCAGACACTCATGGTCATATTATACTTCCTTCAATATTATTTGGAAGAAAAATCACATTTTTCTCCCAGAATGATAGGAAAAGCTGATGTCAGTAGTAAAATTTCCATCTGTTTGGCTATGTGAGGTCTATTAGCTCACAAGATAACCTCTCCCAAAGGACTTATACTCATATTTTAAAACATAAATTAGAAATTTATTATTGAAAGTTATAAATTATTTCTTTAAAATTTGAAGAACCAAGAATGGGTTATTTCTTTTTTTTCAAGTGTGCTTTTTACCATATGCCATAATGTCTCCTAAATATGCAACATTAAAGCCTTATAAACTGGTATTTTTTCCTCTCAACAATTTGGTACAGACAAAAATATATTGAATCACCTGATGATGTTGATAATACTTTGTAAGTCATAATAAAAGACTAATTTTTAATATTTCAAAATGTTTTAGGATGCCTAACTTCAAATTTTTTGACCCAGAATTGTTCCTAAGTCAAATGCGGAGACAAAAATGGAGCAGAGACTGAAGGAAAGACCATCCACTGACCCCAACTTGGGAACCATCCCATGGACAGGTAGCAAACCCTGACACTCTTACTGATTCCATGCTGTGCTTGCAGACATGGCTGTCCTCCTAGAGGCTTTACCAGTAGCCGACTAAGACAGATACTTACAGTCAACCATTGAGCTAAGGTTGTGACCACTATTAGAAGGATTGAAGGAGCTGAGTGGTGGCACCCCTAAAGGAAGAATAATAGTATCAGCTAACCTGGACCCCTGGGAGTTCCCAGAGAATAAACTACCAACCAAAGCGCATGCACATATGTAGCAGAGGATTGACTTATCTGTCCTCAGTTGGAGAGGATGTGCCTAATCCTGTAGAGACCCCCAGGGAAGGGGGATGCTGGGGAGTGTGAGGTGGTGGTGGGTGAGAACCCTTTCAGAAGCAAATGGGAGAAAGGATATGATGAGGAACTCTGAGAAGGGGGACCAGGAAGGGGTACAACATTTGGATCCTAAACAAATAAAATCATTTAATAATAAAAATGTTTTAGTACATTTGCAACATTATAAAAAGTAAAAATGAAAAATTATAATAAGGATCAATCTTGAATATTAAGATAACATACCTTAACATTTATGCACAAGGATTCTCAGTTTTAAATTGTTTATTTGGTCATGGGTAATAGTCCTGTTGCTTCTTATGATTCACAGCTGTTTTGTCCTTTGGTATGGAAGGCATTAAAAAGTAGAAATCCTTATCTGTTGAGTGTATAAGTTAATGAATAAAAATAAATAACTAAATACATAAGTAAGCATGTAAGTGAACTAGGATCACCAAAGTATATTGACCCGAAAGGATAGTAAATTCTGCTTGAGAATCAATATTCAATCACATTCCTATTTAATGTTGTGTTCTATCTATGTGACAAATATTTAGAAACAGTTACCTCATCTAAGAGAAAGAATTAATAATGTTCAAACCATTATACAAAATGTTATGCTCTCTGCCAATGACTGGTGCTCTAAAAGACTAGTAGCCTGGGGAACCATCATATTATTAGGCAGACATATACAAAAATGCAAATAACAATTGTATAACTTTTGTTTGGCTTTGTTTACTTGTTTGTATACAATTGTGTATATATGCATATATACACATACATACATGCATATGTAAATGCATTCATTTAACACTTACATATTTCTTCATGTTTATGATTAAGGGGGCTCTCAGAACTTGAATCCCCAATGGAGGAGTCCCACAAATATACCAAGCAAACAACCATAACACATTTGTCGAGGACCTAGCTCAGGTCCGTGCAGCTCCATGATTGCTGCTCTGGCATTTGTGAGCCCCAGCTTAGTTTATTCTGTGGGCTGTGTTCTCCTGGTGTCCTTGACACCTTTGGCTTCTATAATTCTTCCTCCCCTTCTTCCATGGGCTTCCCTTCTTTCAAATCTACTAATAATGAAATTTTCTGGAATTTTTAGTTCTCAATGAGGTATTAAAAATTCCGATAGGATGTTAAGAAATAGTTGAACAGTATGTTTCAGTAATCTATTAACGTTTTTTATTAGATACATCTCTTTACTTACATTTCAAATGTTATTCCCTTTCCCAGTTTCCTGTCCATAAGACCCATCACCTCCCCCTCCCCAATATGAGTATTGTCCCCATCCATCCCCCTTACTCCACCCCCCATATTCCCCTGCACTGGGGGTCCAACCTTGGAAGGACCAAGGGCTTCCCCTTCCACTGGTGCCCCAACAAGGCTATTCTCTGCTACATATGAGATTGGAGCCCTGGGTCAGTCCATGTATAGTCTTTTGGTAGTGGTTTAGTCCCTGGAAGCTCTGGTTGGTTGGCATTGTTGTTCTTATGGGGTTGCAAGCTCCTTCAACTCTTTCAATCCTTTCTCTGATTCCCCCCAAAGGGGTTCTGTTCTCAGTTCAGTAGTTTGCTGCTAGCATTGACCTCTGTATTGGACATGCTCTGGATGTGTCTCTCAGCAGAGATCTATATCCAGTCCCTTTCAGCATGCACTTTTTAGCTTCATTAATCTTATCTAGTTTTGGTATATATATATATATATATATATATATATATATATATATATAATATATATATATAAAACCGGGCCACATGTGGGGCAGGCTCTGAATGGCCATTCTTTCGGTCACTGCTCTAAACTTTGCTTCCATATTGAGTTTTAAATGTATTTTCTTTCTAGACTACTAGAAGAGGGACAGTTACAGGCCCTTTACAGTAGTATTCTTGTTTATAAAACTGTAAAGATGTTAAAACAAATTTATAGCATTTTTAAATTACAGAGAAAAAATTATAATGGGAAAAATTCCCATTATATAAAAAAGAAGTTTACCTAAACGGAAGGTCAGGACTGCTATACGAGAACCTACTTAAGGCACTCACAAAGATTCTCAGGCTATCGAGCTTAGTCTCGAGTAATCTGTGATGAGTTAGTTAGGCCAGCACTAGATATTAGAAGTTCAAGGAATATTCATAAGATATATGACTGATATTTGGGATACTCATAAGATATACACATGTGTATGTGTGTATCCACATAACATGTTTCAATTAAATGTATGCCCTATTTTCCCTTCCTTTTCCACCCTATCTCCCTCACTACTACTCCATTCCAATTTTATGTGATATTTTGTTTCCCAAAATATTATTGATTTATTATGTAATCAAGAATACCAAATAGTAGCAAAGCAGGTTTGTTTATTTTAAGGTTACTCTTTAATTAAAATACTTCAGCCTTCTCTTTTCTCCTTCCTGGTCCCCCATATACTCCTCCCTGTTCTTCAAATCTACTTAATCCATTGAGTCTACTAGTGCCATTTGTATGGGCTGTCTACTGGAGCCTGAGTAGCCTTTCAGGGGCCAGATTCTTCAAGAAAACTGACTAAAAGCCATCAACTACCCACAGCTACTCAGCAGGAGTCGGGAGCAGGGTGGCGGTGGCAAAAGTCACAAGTATTGCTTTTGCTCTTGTAAAAGAGTTTTGTGGCAGCACATTTTTGAGGAGCTTTTCATCTGTTATGCTAAAATTAATGTCTCTCATTTGTTGGCTGTTTTTAACATTACTACTGGATTTGTTCAAAGATTGAATCTTAGCTCCATGAATTGTCTGTTGTGTTGTGAACATATCTGTTATCCCACAGAGGCCTTTCATTTACAGCCACACATTCCATTTTTTTCAATAAAAATGCCTTAGACACCAAGTAAAATCACAACTCTGAAATTAACTTCTTCTGAAAATCTGAATTACAAGCATATTCCATGTGAACTTGTATGGTGTCAACTCTTGTGATCAGGACATAATCATCTGAATATTGCTTTAAGTATCTGTGGAGAGAAAAAAATTCAGTTGTAATAAAAAAAAATGAAGTGCCTAAAATTGGCAAGCTGAAATTGGTCATTAATTAATCATTTCATATATATATATATATATATATATATATATATATGAAGTTTAATTCTAGAAATTCACTAAAGTAAACTGAGTATTAGAGACTAAAAGGAAAACTCCTTTCCATTTGCTGTGGCCAATTCATTGTCAGCTTGAGCCAAGCAAAGTGAATGTGAAAAAAATTCAAGATTTTTGTGAAGAAACAAATAATAAATTCTTACAGTCATGATGAGGTCAATAATCCTCAATGGTTGCCATATCCAGAGAAGGAATGTCACCTCAGCGGCAGCTTAAGATTGTGTTACTTGTCCATAGTGAGTAAAATAATGAGTTGACAATTCCAAGAGGATATTTTTCCTTCTAATTCCAGGAACTCGGAGTCCTGTGTATATGAGTTTGTGACGGCAGGAGTGTTGAAAAGAATTGGGAATAAGGGAAAACAAATTTAAAAATAAAAAGTGAGATTCATAATTTAGGAATTGAAAGAAAATAAATTACAATGAGCATACAGAGAGGATCTAATAGATGTGGATGGTCATTCTATTTTAACTAATAAAATATTGAGAAAGAAAATATTACTGTGAAAGTCACAATTCTTAGAGCACTTATTAAAGTTATATGCTAGGACAAAGATTACAGTAGATCAAGATTACATACAGCTGTGGTGTTTATGCTTAGAGTGCAAAGGGTTCTAAGTTTAAGCCCCAGTACCAATTTGAACAAGTAAACAATATGACCAATGCCTCATCTTGAAGTCAATTTTAAAGCATATTTGACAGCTCACAGATGACACGTTATATGTGGAGAAACAAATGGAAATTCCAGGATTCAGTGTTTTTTATTTCTTCCCTGTAAGTTTCAGAGATTAAACTGATAATCAAGCCTGATAGCAAAACAAGTCATCCTCCATGTCATATTTTATATTCAAACCAAGGAAGGCTATTTTATTTTAGTATGTGGCTTCTAAAATCACACTAGGCATTGTCTCCATTCTAGCTGACCATAGAGGAAAAAGGTGGGGGAGTGAAGGATGTAAGGGACACTTGTGTGAGTTTAGGAAATGGCCCAAGTCATTTCTACTCATATCCCATTAGATAGTACTGGTTAGAGAATCATAATCCATGAAGACATGAGAAATCGTGGTTCTCATTAAAAACTGCATCCCATGGAGGAGCATGAATGTTTGGGTGACAGTTACCCATGTCTCCTGTGCTTTACCTGCTTCACTGTCAAATATGTCTTATTCAGGCCCTAGGGAGACCATTCAAATCTAATCCGATCATCATATTTAGTAGGAACACCAAAATATATAGGCAATATGACGTTTTCTCCATCAAGACCAAAAATAGATATTTTAATGTAATATCTCATACAATAAGAATTCTGCCCTCAGAACCCAATTTACAAAAATAACAAGAAAACAATATAACAAATACAGAAGACTACAATATGAATGACAGTCTCTGTCCATAGCAACTGTAGGACTTTTATTGACCATCCTTGTAGAAGAATCTTTCCTGTAGCCTTTTGACTTTTATTCTAATCTTTGATGTATTAACTATATGTTGTGTCATGGAGAGTTTATTTTTTTGTCTTATTTGGGATTCTATGGGTTTATTAAGCCAGGGATCCAGCAAAGACAAACTTATATGACAAACATTGAAGGGGAAAGATTTCAACTTGGTATTCTGTTTTAAGTGACATAGAGATGGCCACAATATCTGGCTAAACAGTGGGATCGACTAGATGAATCATTCTAAGACATTTAGGAAACGAACATTTTAAAACCCAAAACCTGAAAATGTACCTTTGAACAGTTACAAACCAAAGATTTGGCCACCAATACAAGTATATGTTTTTTACAATTCTTTCCACACATAAACAATATATTTCTTACTTTTTATTACTCTCTATTTCTTCTTCTTAAGGGATAGGGATGTTTTCTCTTAATTGGAATGTTTGTATATAAGGATTAGGTACTTCACGGTTGGTGAGAGAGAGTGAATGCTTTCATGTTTCTGTAAGGCTAGGAATTTCAGAGAAAAGAACTAGAGCTTGGATTCAAAGATGCATGACTGAATAGTGAGGGATAGTTCGACATTTTAAAAATGTCTTTAGTGTTTATTTAGATGTTTCCATTTAATCTTTTATAACTCAGAGCCATTTCTTTTCCTTAGGAAATGTTTAAAATATTAAGAAGTAAAGGAATCCCTTTCAGACTCAGGAGTCAGGGTATATATTAAGTAAATTATGCAAAGTTCCACATTCCTAGTTTTGTGCTTCCTTTCCTGAAGCAAAGAAATAATAGAAATATAGTTTGGTTCATCCTTGCCTAAAGCAAAGAAAAAATAGAAATATTTTTACATACTTGGCCAATCCATATGAGCATAAATGAGATATTAAAAATGAACACATTCATCGTTTGAAATGATAATGATATGTCCTGAGGATGTGTCTATTTTCTAGAAGCCTAATTTTGCTTTCTACCTAATATATATCAATATAAGTATTTAAAGTATAGCAAGTTAACCAAAATGAATCTTTCAAACAATATGAACCATAGATGAATGAAAAAGTTTCCAGAGGTAAATGAAAAATTAAGAATGTTATGCATCAGTAAGAACAGGACCCACAAAAGGAACTCAGAATAATTCAAGATATGCAAATAAAAGAAAAATAATATAATGGAATATGTAAGGAGTAGCAAATTGATGGACAATAAAGGCAAAGAAAGGATAATATGAAGAAATTACAGAGTGTGGTATATTTGGAAGGAAAATGAATGATAGTTCATAACTTATTAAAATTATAGTAGTGCTCATTAGTACTTCATTAAGGTAATAGATGCTATATTTGGCCAGTTAGTTGCAAATTTTTAAAAGAAATATGTTAATGAGGTAAAATTATGAAATAATTGTTAGATTTATTTACCTTCTAAAACTTTACATTTAGTGGAGACTGACTTTGAGTAACTTACCATGGCAGCTTTTTCTTGCTATCTTTGCAGATAGGAGACTGTAGGAGGAGGATTCCCTCAAGTTCTAGGCCAGCAGAGATCACCAAATGAGATCTTGTCTCAAAATAAAACTCGTATTAAATAGCATCTTGGAGATCAAGAGAAAAGCCTAGTTCCTCCTGTTTTATGTTTTATTCAGATTGCTATTATAAATCAAAACCATGCCAGCTAGTTTTATTCAAAAAATTAAAAGATTGAACATAATTGGTACTTCTCCTTTAAACTCAGAAAACTAGTTACAGAATAAGGGGACATACGTCATCTCTATGACAAATAGCTGACAGAAACAACATAAATACGGGGAAGTTTATCTTAGCTCACATCTTCAGAGACTTCACTCAGTGTTTTTTGTTTTGTTTGTTTGTTTTGTTTTGTTTTTGTTTGCTAAGCTACCTTCAGACCCATGACAAGCAGAAGCATCAAGGAAGAAAGAGACAACAGATAGATAGATAGATAGATAGATAGATAGATAGATAGATAGATAGATAGATAGGTAGATAGATAGATGCCTAGAGGTAGAAAGTCAAGAGATAAGAGATTTGAAAGGACCAAAGCAAGATAAATCTTGCCTTTACTGATTCTAACTAAGCCCCACCTCTTAAAGTTCCTAGCACTTCTTGATGAGACCCCCAAATCTGGGACCAAGATTTTAACCTGTGAATCTGGTAATATCATATCTAAACAGCAACAGGAACCAGTTGTTTTTAGTTGTTTTTATTAATTATCATTTATCAGTAGTTTATTTGAACCCATATTTAAAACTGGAATCAGCTTCATCAAGAAAGTTAAACTCAGCTGCAATGGTGCTGCAGGTGCAGAAGTAGGATCCAACAGTTGGAAGAGGAAGTCATGGAGTTGTATCAAATTGGGAGAATTTCAAAACTTAGTTTTGCTATTACCACTCTATTTTTAGAACAATAGGTTTAGTTCAATGTTCAAAATATCTTTAGAATAGATACTGGGGAAGAAGAGATTTTAAAGAGCACTATAGAGAGCATACCAGAATATGAAATGAACTCAGTGGGCTCTATTGAGAACTGAAGACTGCTAACCTAAAATAACTCACCAGGCAACGACATCTATATACAGCAATATTATGCTGTTGCTAGAAAGGAAACCTTCCAACCCTTGTCTGTCATTATTCGTCCAGTTCCATGCCTCAGACTTCTACCAGCTGGGCAGTAGTGATGCTTTACAGAAGATTAGCCTGTAACCATCTATGGAGTGTCTTATCACTTTCCTGCTGAAGTTCTCCCATAGATCCCAACTAAAATCAACCTCTTGTTCCTCTTTTTATCATTCCTCCATATACCTAGCACTGTTTGAAATTTTATCGTTTCTTTCAAAGGTTTACTTCAGAGACACTTTCTGGAACTGGGTGAATAGGGTAATAACAAAGCACTTGCCAATTGTCTTACTTAGGATTTCCATTGCTATAAAGAGACATCATGACCAAGGCAACTCTTATAAAAGTCAACATTTAATTGGGGCTGGCTTACAGGTTCAGAGATCCAGTCCATTATCACCAAGGCAGAACATGGCAGCATCCCAGCAGATGTGGTGCTGAAAGAGCCAAACTTTTCCATCTTCACTGAAAGGAAGTCAGCTGTTTTCAGGCAGCTAGGAGGAGGGTCTCCAAGCCAACTACACAGTGACGCACTTCCTCCAACAAGGCCATACCTCCTAACAGTGCTACTCCCTGGGACAAATATATTCAAACCACCATACATAGTATGTGAAAGGGCCTAGGATAGGTCTGATAAAACGAAAAACAAAGTAGAGGGTATGAATGTAAACAAGAAAACAAAATTAAAATAGAACATAATGCTTCATTGTGTTACCTTGCAGGAAAATGTTTATACTGAATCGGTAAGAGTTACAGCAACAAGTATTCAAATCATCTGTTTTAATTACAAATTTAAGTAAAGAAAAATTGTAAAACAAAGGTGCCAAAGATATTTAAATTTAATTTATTAAAAATAAATTTTAATTTAAGTAAAACTTAATGTAGAAATGTAAAAGTTTGTCTTATGATCAATCAGGTTTTGTAAAAGAAAACTCCTAAGGCCAGCAGGTCAATGTTGTTAGCAGAGGGGCATGATTTAGAATAATACAAGAAAAATATCTTCAACTTGCAAAGAATTCCCTGAGAAAATAGAGAAAGCCAAGTCCCTGGAAGTGCTCATACTAAGGCTGGAAAAACATCTCACTGGAGGAGGGATTCCCGTAAGATAACCTCCCAGACCTTCTCCAGATGCACTCCATTAATTTACTAGGGATGCATGCCCATGTGAACTAAAGGTCAGAAACACAAAAATAGCCAAACACTATTTCATGAACTCTTGTAAATTTTGTGAAGGCTAGTGTTAGAGTAGGATCTGGAATCATGTCTTTGGGAACATTTTCAGGAATGTAAGATTCAATGGAAGCTTAATGAATTCTGCAACTAAGTCACTGAAGCCTGAAAAATAAAACTATCTGAAAAGCAAAATTCCAACTTTAGTTCTTCCCCAGCCTGACTGAACTTTATACTTCGGATTTTCCAAATCACAAATAGGTCTAGGTTTTTCACATCTTATCATATCATCGAAACAACTCAGACCCTTTTAAGGAGCTGATCATTAGTATCTATCCATACACAAGCTATATGTTCATTTGAAAATAATATTGTGGGGTGACTGTCTCAGGTCAGAAAAACCACTTTTATTAAGAATCATTTCATCAAGTTCATGCATGTAATTGATCACTTGCAGGAGGCAGAGAAGTGTGAATCTCAGCGAGACCTAGCCTTACCTAGCCTAGGGAGTATACATAAGAGAGTTCTAGGCCAACCAGAGCAATATAGTGAGGCAATCAAATCAACATACAAATAAGGGGAAATATAATTGCCATATACATGTATAATATTTGTTTGGTACTATCCTATACTGTAGAATACTCTTCCCTTAGTTCCTTTGCACATATCAGCTTTTTATCTTCATAAGAGATTTATACAGGCCTGCAGTTTGCCATCATGCTTGTTTTTAGTGAGTTTCTTTCATTTACCCATTCAAAGAATACTTTTATTTCTTTTTAAGAGTTTTCTAAATAACCCAATTAAAAATGGTGTACAGAGATAAACCTTCTCAACAGAGGAATGTCTAACCAGCTGAGAAACATTAAAGTAAATGTTCAACAAAGTCCTTAGTCATCAGGGAAAGGCAAATCAAAATGACTCTGGGATACCACACTACACTTGTCAGAATGGCTAAGATCAAAAACTCAAGTGATAGAACATGCTGGTGAACATATGGAGCAAGAGGAACACTTCTCTGTTGCATGTGGGAAAGCAAACTTGTAAAACCACTTTGGAAATTGGTTTGGCAGTTTCTCAGAAAAATTGCAATACCTTTACCCCAAGATACAGCTGTACCACCCCTGAATATACACCCAAAAGATGCCCCACTACACCACAGGGACATTTGATCAACTTTTTCATGGCAGCTTTGTTCATAATAACCAGAAACTTGAAAAAAAAGACCCTACATATCCCTTAACTGAAGAAAGAATAAAGAAAATGTGATACACTTAAACAATGGAATATTATTCAGGTATTAAAAACAAAGACTTTATGAAATTTACAGGAAACCAGGTGGAATTTGAGAATATTGTCCTGAGGAAGGTAAGCTGGACCCAGAAAGACATGCATGATCTATACTAACCTGTAAGTGTCCATTAACCATGAAGTACAAGATAAGTATGCTGCAACCCACAGACAAAGTAACTTGGGAATAAGGACAGCCAAAGGGAGGATGAATGAATGAAATAGACATTGATGGTGGATGGAAGGAAGGAACTGAATGGGAGAGGGGAGGAGGGTGAGGAGGGTAGTGAGGTGGTGATCAGGTATGGAGAGGTAGGGGAGGAAAGGGCTTGGAGAGAGAACAGAAATTGGTGAAGGAAATATCTGGGACTGGCCAGAGACTTGGGATAGGGAAAGCTCCATGAGGTTATGAAGGTGACCCTAGCTGACATATCTAGCAGATTGGATATAGAGACTGAAGTGGCCACCATCTGTAGCAAGGCCAAGTAGAAAGAGGGGAACATCAACACACCCACAATATTTGACCCAAAATTTGACCTGACTAAGAAACACAGGGATAAAAATGAGCAAAGATGGAGGGAACAGCCAACCAATGACTGCCCTAACTTGAGACTCATCCCATGGGAGAGAAGGTACCCCTCATACTAATAAGATTGTGTTTGCAGAAAACAGTCTAGCATTACTGGCTCCTAAGAGACTTTATCCAGCAGCTTATGGAAACAGATGCAGAGATCTACAGTCAAACATCAGACAGGCTTTCCCCAAATTCTTATGGAATCATGTGGCTTTTGTTTTTATGTTTGTTTGTTTTGCGTTACTGTGGTGGTGCCTACTCGATTATGGTGAAAGATCTTTTTGATGTGTTCTTGGATTCGGTTTGCAAGTATGTTATTGAGAATTTTGGACTCTATATTCATAGGGAAATTACTCTTTTATGCTGTTTCTTTATTGAGTCTTTTTTAAATTTTATTTTTTCTTGGGTATTTTATATATTTAGATTCAAATGTTATCCCTTTCAACCCCTTCTCCCACACTCCCTCCAGCTCCCCCTGAATCTATGAAAATGCTCCCACTCCCATCTAACCACTCCCACCCACCCACTCCCACCTCAACACCCTGGTATTCCCCTACATTGGGGAAATGATCCGTCAAAGGACCAAGGACTATTCCTCCTATTGATGCTGGACAATTCCATCCTCTGCTACATATGTGGCTGGAGTCATGGAGCCTTCTATGTGTTGGTTGGTGGTTTTGTCCCTGGGAGCTCTGGAGGTCTGGTTGGTTGATATTGTTGTTCTTCCTATGGGATTTCAAACCCCTTCTGCTCCTTCAGTCTTTTCTCTAACTCCTCCATTGGGGTCCCCTTGTTCAGTCCAATGGTTAGCTGCAAGCATCTTCATCTGTATCAATAGGGCTCTGGCAGAGCCTCTCAGGAGACATCCATATCAGGCTCCTGTCAGCAAGCATTTCTTGGCATCAGCAATAGTGAGTGGGTTTGGTGGCTGCATATGGGATGGAACCCAGGTGGGGCAGTCCCTGCTCCACTCTTTGTCCCTGTATTTCCTCCCATGATTATTTTGTTCTCCCTTCTAAAAAGGATTGAGGCATCCACATTTTGGTCCTCCTTCTTGAGCTTCATATGATATGTGAGTTTTTTCTTAGCTATTCCAAGTTTTTGGGCTAATATCCACTTATCAGTGAGTGTATACCATGGGTGTTCTTTTGACACTGGGTTACCTCACTCAGGATGATATTTTGTAGTTCCATCCAATTGCCTAAGAATTTCATGAACTCATTGTTTTTAATAGCTGAGTAGTATTCCATTGTGTAAATGCACCATATTTTCTGTATCCATTCCTAAGTTGAAGGACATTGGGTTCTTTCCAGCTTCTGGCTATTATAAATAAGGCTGCTATGAAAATAGTGAAGCATGTGTCCTTTTTATATGTTGGAGCATCTTTTGGTATATGCCCAGGAGTGTTATAGCTGGGTCCTCAGGTAGTGCTATGTCCAATTTTCTGAGGAACCTACAGACTGATTTCCAGAGTGGTTGTACCAGCTTGCAATCCCACCAACAATGGGAGAGTGTTCCTATTTCTCCACATCCTAGCCAGCATCTACTGTCACCAGAGTTTTTGATCTTAGCCACTCTGATTGGTGTGAGGTGAAATATCAGGTTTGTTTTAATTTGCATTTCACT
Source organism: Rattus rattus (assembly GCF_011064425.1). NCBI lineage: Eukaryota > Metazoa > Chordata > Mammalia > Rodentia > Muridae > Rattus > Rattus rattus. Next base: position 78,668,129 of record NC_046161.1, on the reverse strand, counting down.
GATGACTAAGGATGTTGAACATTTCTTTAGGTGCTTCTCAGCCATTCAGTATTCCTCAGTTGAGAATTCTTTGTTTAGCTCTGTACTCTATGTTTTAATACGATTATTTGATTCTCTGAAGTCTAATTTCTTGAGTTCTTTGTATATATTAGATATTAGCCCTATATAGGATGTAGGATTGATAAATACCTTTTCCCAATCTGTCATTTGTCATTTTGTCCTATTATCAGTGTCCTTTGCCTTACAGAAGCTATGCAATTTTATGAGGTCCCATTTGTTGATTCTTGATCTTAGAACATAAGCCATTGGTGTTCTGTTCAGGAAATCTTCCCCTGTGCCTTTGTGTTCCAGACTCCTCCCCACTTTTTCTTTTATTAGTTTCATTGTATCTGGTTTATGTGGAGGTCTTTGATCCATAGACTTGAACTCTGTACAAGGAGATAAGAATGGGTCAGTTTGCATTCTTATACATGCTGACCTCCAGTTGAACCGGCACCATTTGTTGAGAATGCTATCTTTTTTCCACTGGATGGTTTCAGCCCCTTTATCAAAGATCAAGTGACCATAGGTATGTGGGTTCATTTCTGGATCTTCAATTCTATTCCATTGTTCTACCTGCCTGTCTGTGTACCAATACCATGCAGTTTTTATCACTATTGTTCTGTAATACAGCTTGAGGTCAGGGATGGTGATTTCCCCAAAAGTTTATTGTTGAGAATAGTTTTTGCTATCCTTGGGTTTTATTTTGTTTTTTTGTTTGTTTGTTTGTTTGTTTTTTGGTTTTTTTGTTTGTTTGTTTTATTTTTTTTGCAAGTTTCGTGAGGATTGCATTGTATCTGTATATTTCTTTTGGCAAGATGGCCATTTTTACTGTATTAATCTTGTCAATCCATGAGCATGGGAAATCTTTCCATCTTCTGAGATCTTCAATTTCTTTTTTTTAGAGACTTAAGGTTCTTGTCATACAGATCTTTCACTTCTTTGGTTAGAGTCACACCGAGGTATTATATATTATTTGTGACTATTGTGAAGGGTGTAGTTTCCCTAATTTCTTTCTCAACCTGTTTATCCTTTGGGTAGAGGAAGGCTATTGATTTGTTTGAGTTAATTTTATATCCAGCCAATTTGCTGAAGTTTTTTTTATTAGGTTTAGGAGTTCTCTGGTGAAATTTTTGGGGTCAACTAAGTATAGTATCCCATCATCTGCAAATAGTGATATTTTGACTTCTTCTTTTCCAATTTGTATCCCTTTGCCCTTTTGTTTTCTAATTGTTCTGTCTAGGACTTCAAGTACTATATTGAATAGATAGGGAGCATGTGGGCAGCCTTGTCTAGTCCCTGATTTTAGTGGAATTGCTTTATTGAGTCTTTATGTGGCTTAGGTATCAGTGTAACTGTCATTAAGAAACATGTTATTGAGTTGTGATATTTGGTTTTACATTTCTCCTTTGATAGAATAATCACATAGGGGCAAAGACTCTATTTGGTACCAATTCAACCTGTCCATGTTCATTGAGTTCTGTATGTGTTACCTTCCCTGACTTATAAAGCTCTGGGACTTCCTTGGTGTAAAACTTCAGTTACTGATCAGTTTTACAGTTGCTTTCAGTCCGCTTAGACTTTCAGATCATGATTCAGCCTTGACGGTTGTCTGTATCTGGAAATCTTTTGTTTCTTCTAGTTATCCAATTTTCGTACATAATTGTTCATAGTAGTCTCTCTCAATCTTGTTATTATATCATAATCTATAATAAACCTAAATTTACTGCTGAAATCACTCATTCAGCTTGTTAGGATTTCAAATCTCGGCCGGTGCCTGGACAGAACACACCCAGCCACCATGGTTCCATGTGGATAGGTTTAATGAGCGAAGAGTAGAAGAGCAGAAAGGTAGCAGGCCATGGCCACGTGAGGGGGCCGGCGGGGATGGGGAAGGGGCAAGAGCAGAGAAGAAAAAAGAGCAAGAGAGGGTAAGAGGGGAGTAAGAGAGAGGGTAAGAGAAGGAGGAGGGGGCAAGCAGCCCCTTATATAGTCAAGCACAGCTGGCTATTGCTAGGTGATGGTGGGGTGGAGCATAGCTGGCTGCTGCCAGATAGCTGTGGGGGTGGAGCTTAGACAGAATACCAACATAGCTTTTTTTCTCCATTTATTTCCAATAGTCATTTTGCTTAGAAATGGGAAGCTGGCAGCTCAGTCCATCAAAGAAATTTCGAGGTTAGGTAAAGATCGCTAGCAAAGTTAGAGACAAGATTCAGAGGCTTGAAGAGTGTGAATTGAGTGTATCAGATAATAGAAGGCCAGTCATCTACACATGTAGGTCAGGAAATGACTCCACTTGTTACTGTGCTCAAGTGGTCATTTTCTAATCAACAAACCTGTTCTTTACTAAGCCACAAGAAAAGCTCCTTGCTGCTTTTGCCTGCTGGAATGTAGGATGCACTTTTCATTGGTCTCTGCTTATGACATTTGTGGTATGAAACTTAGAGAGCAGAGAGGTCATCAGATTTAACTGGTCAAAAATATTTCATGAACCAATTTCAACCGTCCAGGAAAAGCACTGATGTGGAATCTAAAAATCCCCAAATTCACTAGAATAAATTAATTGACATCTTTTCAAAGGTTATATTTAGTCTCAGCAAGGAAAATGTGTGGTTCCATGAAAATAAGACTAGGTCTGAAGAGAAAAGTGTATTTCACCATGGCAATGAATTTGAAAAATATTTCATGTTTTATGTAATTTAATGAGCATGAAGTATTTCTCAGTAATTATTCCTCATTTCTCATCTCTAGTAAAATCTGAAACATAAACCTCCAAGAAAATTTTCCAGAAAAAAGAAATGTTGATATTTGCAGATTCAAATGCGGAAGTGTCCTATGTACTTCCCTACTTCCTGGAGAGTGTCCTACACACTTCCCTACTTCCTGGAGTGATTGAGTCTTTATACTTTTCATCCAGACCGCTCAGTTCCTTAAATAGTGTCTCTGAAATTAAATATTTATTAAGAAATGCTTAGACGATGAGCTTCAGCTCATTCTAGGACTTGATCTTAACTTATTAACTCTTTTCCTCTAACCTGAGTTCAAATCCTCTCCTCGTCTTTTTAAGTCCATCTCAACGCCATCCAGGGCAAATCCCCTGCATCTTTGCTTCTTTGCCAGAATTCTCTCTATTCCTGCCGGATGCTCCACTTCCTATTTCCTGCCTCGGCTCTTTGGCCATAAGCTTTTTTATTGACAGGTGATGCTCATAAGAGACTCTCTCTACAAGAGGTAGCCCTGGATATGCATAACTGAAACTCTACACTGCCTGCCCAGCAGCACTGAGATCAGAATTGTTTAAGTCCTTCAACTAAATGACTCTTTAGTGAGTAAAGCAATCTTTAGTTTATTAATGTGTCAGTAATGGATTGCAAGGTAGATATTTTTTCTCTAATATAATCTTCTGTATTTTGTCTTGAATTTAAGTACATTGACTGTGGGGTGTGTGTGTGTGTGTGTGTGTGTGTGTGTGTGTGTGTGTGTGTGTACTGCAAGGTAGATAATTTTCTCTTTTGTGATCTCATATACTTTTATCATGAATTTATAAAAAGTGTGTGTGTGTGTGTGTGTGCGCGCGCGCGCGCGTGTGCATGCACTTGTGTGTAAAGTCATTGGAAAACCACAGATTTGCTATATTAATGACCTCAGGATTCACCTAAGTTGATTTCCTAACACACAAATGCCCTCTTCCACACAGAGAGTACCAGCTGATTTATATCCTCCATGATTTCCATATTTATATTTATGCACATACTTTCACATACACATGTATATATATTATATGGTGTACATATATAGAGATATATATAGAGATAAATAGAAAATATAAACATCTTATTTAGATTGTAAATTACTCAAGAGAAGGCATCAAAGATTTCTTTCTATTCTCTCCTGCATTTTGCTTAGCCCTGTCTGAACATGCGCTGAGGGATAATTAATAAAAGTTTTAGATTGCTTTAGTCCAGATTTAAAAGGGAAAATTTATTACTACAACCATATTTTCCCTTTCTGTTATGGGTTATAAATATGAATTAAAAAAACCTCCTTCACCCATAGAAATCCTGGAGAGTAGGTTGAGCACTGCTTCCTGCAAGCCAGTGCAGTATGGTGTAAGAGAGAAAAGCAAACGCATACACTAACCCACGTCTGTGAGCCTCTGTGTCTCAGACCTCAGCAAAGGAGTAAACAGGGTCTTAATTCATTTTGCAGATGATACTAAAGTGGGAAATACTGGAATAATAAAATGGGCCTCAGCAAGGAAAATAAAAACTCAAGTTGGAAAAAAGAACTAACACATAGAAGGGAAAAATAATTCAAAACACAGATTCAGCAGGACGGATAAATTTGGATTGCAGCACTCACAGCAGGCTATCCTGTGTTGTCCAGCATCAGAGGTGACATGTCACAGTGTTCTCTCCTGAAAGTCTCAAAAGTTAGGTTTAAGGATTAAAGACCCATTTTGACCTAGGAGTGCAAATATAACTAAGTTTCAAATATTATAACTAAAAACTGAATAGTTAAACAAGCAAAGGGAATTCTAAGTATTCCTAAATCTACTTGTACAGAACTCAGACAAGTATAGCAAAAATTGGGTGACAAAACATTGTGTTGAATGAAAATGTGAATGTTGACGCTCCAGTACAACTAAGCATCATCATTTTGATCAATGGGGTTCTGTAGAAGAAGGCAAATTTAAAATGTTCCTCAATGGATCCAGTATGGTAATTATTTTATTTCTCCAGCTTATTTATCATGTCATCACAGGACCATGTGTGGCAATCTTCTCCCACTATCAGGTCATCAGTCAATTCTTTTTGATTCCATTAAGGTAGAGCAAATGGATCCACCCACTCTACTTTTCTGTTTGATATGTACTGGTTTTATAATAAGTAATGCACTCTGCAATTTAAAGTACTTGAATCTAAATCCATAAATCACCCTCGAGAATTGATTGCAGCTTTAAATGCCTCTTTCACACCCATCAGCTGGGATTTCATACATCCACATTCCTTTACTGAATATCATTCACGTAGAAAATTGTAAGAGAACATAAGTGCCTCTGCACCAAGTAGATTAGCATGAAAACCAGACAAAGGGGAAAAACAGACTAAATATATTATGATTTTCATCATTACACTGTTGCTCAACTCCCATTTGCTCCACCCTGATTTCTTTTATGCCAAGAATATGAAACTGCAATTATATTCAAGGTTTCTTAGAAAAATCCATTTTCTCTCCTTTACTCAATAAATAAAAAGTCTTATATTTTCTCTGTGTGGTTTAATATATACTTTTATTCTGTTCAGGAATATTTAGACCGCAACTGATTTGACAAGTGAGATGTGGCATATCTGATAACTTCTATCAAGTAGCAAATAATGCTCAAGTACATTCATACCAATACAGAAATATTCGACACCCAAGCCAAACTCTGAATTCATATCTAGTAAGCAATTGCCATGAATAAAACAAGTAGGAAAATGTATACATTCACAAAACACTATACAGGATTAAAGTCAATCCAAATAGATAAGGATATAGAGGCATCTATTGCACATATAATGTGTAGGGTTTTAAATTTAAAGAAATTTGGAACTATATATTCAAATTAAACTTCTAGAGCTAAAAGCGATCTATGGAATGAAAAATATGCAGAATAGATCAGTGGTTGAAGAAAGATTAGAAAACTGAGAGGTAGAACTGTAGGAACTCTTTAGAATGAAATCTAGAGACATGAAGTATAGGGATCCACGAGACATGGGAAAGATAGAAACTTCAAGTGCCTGTAATTTAAGTCATAGAGAATTTAAAGTTAGAGGGGGGAGTAAAACATAAGTAAATCTACATATTCGTCATTACTGAACCCTAAACATAACTGTTCACAAAGATAGTCAAAGATGGCACACAACACACATTGGCACATATCTATTATTCAAAACAAAGGGGTTCAAGATCAAGGGTAACTCCGAATGGAGAGGGGCTTAGGAAGATTATGAACATACTAATATCTGAATCTAGTCTTCAGCTTTGCTTGTACTATTCTGAGCTCAAGCTGGGGTCCATAGACTTTTAAGGTCCTTAAAAGTTATCCATGTTCTGAGTATAGAAAATCTCTTTATTTTCCTATTTCAAATGGTCTGTGTTTCTAGAAATTCGATGGTCAAGGCCCACTCTTGTGATGTTAATGAAGGCAGACATGATTCCTTAATAAATAGCAAGTTGAGCTCATAGATAATAGTAAATACTAAATAAAAAGGGGAGGCAGGAGGAAGGAGGAGGATAAAACTGAAGAAGAGGAGGAGGAAGAGGAAGAAATTTTAATACAGAAGAAGTTTTCTAAAACACATACTTCTATGAAGTCTACAGAAATGAAATCATGAAAGAACAAGGGAGACAAAACCATGACTGGACATCTTTCACCACAAAATAAAGTTTTGGGTACTTGGAATGGGATACGTCTGATTGGCTAAAAGGGTCCCATGACAGATCTCAAAATAACCCAGACTATTGCTATGCCTATTGTTTCTTCACAGACTGATGGTAAGGCCCTAGTGATGAAGACAACAACCAATGCACAAATCAGTTATTGCGGAGACGTAAACCCCGTGCCTGCCTAGACTTCTGTGCCTTCACTCCTACAGACTAGGTCATGGCCCTGGAAGGTACTCTGCACACTACCAAAGGGGAAAAGTAAACACCAACCCAGCTACAACCCTCTCAATCTTGAGTGGTGGCCTGCCTGAGAGACACACTGGCACACTTGCTGCATAAGCTTTTGGGAGTTACAAACCAAGATGTGGTTGAGGTATGGCCACTCTGTGAGACTGAACCCATAACTACACTGATTATGTGGTCAAGAACCCAAGAATAAAGAGGACAGAGACCTATAAAGAAAGCAAAGACTATGGTTCTACTCTATCAGTATAGTAATAAAATGACTCCCAATGACATTCTGCTGTATTCATAGATCCATGCTTTGATCATACATCATCAGAGAAGGTTCCAACAGTAGCAGATGAGAACACGTCCAGAGAACCGCTACCAGGAAATGTACAGAGAATGAGAAAGCTGGAAACACTAAGCCATAAATGCAATATTTCCAACAAATCTCTTCCTTCAGGGCTCAGGCAACACCACAGAAGAGGAGGCAGAGAGAATGTAACAGCCAGAGGCAACAGATAACGCCATGGGGTAGATGCTTTTTTTAAATACAGCACAATGAACACACACATGAACTCACAGAGACTGAGAGAGTAAGCACATGGCCTGTATGGGTCTGCACCAGATGGGGTCCTAGAGCTCAGAGAAAAATATATACATACCCCCATCATTGACCAAAAGCTATCACCCATTGATAAACTCTAACAAATTTTTCTCCAATGGAATCTCACAGGGATTCTCACAGGAAGGTCCCAAATTTAGTAGTAGATGACCAACATTAAACAAAATTAAAGGCATCTTTGGAAGCTCTTTGTCTCATATGCTGTGCAAGAGTGTTTGTTTTACCTTCCAGGTTTTTTAGCTATGTATTATGACTCCCTGGTTTGTGTTTTTATGTGAGTCCTATGTGTAGGAACATATGTGTCTCTGCCTCTATATATGTTACTCACTGAAAGACAAATTATTTTGCATTGATACCTTTTCCTTTTAGCTTTTTTGTACTTTTTGTGATTTTATCTTATTTTATTATTGTTCCCAATTTGCCTCTTTGCTCTCTAAGGAGAGATAAAATAGATGTGGATCCAAAGAGAAGTTAAGTGAGAAGGAACTGGAAGGAGCTGGGGTAGAAGAAACAAATCAGAATGTATTGTTTAAAAGAAACCCTATTTTCAATTAAAGAAAAACATTAAAATGTGAAATGTCAAAGAATGATCCTGACACAAAACTCTTAAGATCAATGCACTGAAAATTAGAAACCATTGCTTAGAGATATCAGATAATTAATGAAGAAATAGCAAAATCAGGGGGCAGTAGAGTTGGTATTTTCTCAGATGTTAGTTCCACTCAAATTAGTTTTAGAGGGAAAACAATCAATCAAAACCCCAGACAACTTTTAGTATAAATCAACAAACTAAATCAAGATACCCTTGTACAGAAAATGATTAAAATAAATGAGAAAGACCACAAACTATCTCATCTAAAATGCTATCAAAGAAACGTAATTTATATCAGTATTAAAAGCGATAAATGGTTTACAGGAACAGAAGAGAAAACAAGAACATATCACAGCTTGAGGGAAAAGTTAATTTTTACAAAGATACAGGGAAATTCATTGACTTATCAAAAAATCACGTCATAAGATTTAAATTCACATGTGAAAAATAATGTCTAAGCTAAGAATTAAAACGGATCTCAAAAATAAAGACAAATTGCAAGTATTAGAAGAATCAAAAAAACTTATAGCAAACCCGAGTTATCACATTCAGGTCTCCTTGGACTTTTTTTGCAGTGCTAGGCCAGCTGTTTATTTATGTAGCATAACAAATGTGTGATTTATTTTAAAAACGGATCTTGTTCCATGAAAATTATTTTTTTTCAAAAGTTTTGCTCAACTGTGTTATTGGTAAGTTATAATCTTTACAGAATTTATAACTTACTGATAAACTCACCATCTTTCAGAACTGGCCATCTAAAAAGTAATAGGAGAAGCTGTACCAAGAAGTACAAGTGTACCAGCTACTTTTATTAACACTGAAGTGCGCGACAAAAGGGAATGTGGGGACGAAGAATTTATTGTGGGTCATGGCTTCATGGACAAGGATACTTATGTTCATGGGATAGGAACTTAAGTATGTTCCTAGGATGTTCATAGGATGGGAGCAGTCCCTGTCCCAGTGGGGTAGGCATGTGAGGTGACATGCTAATTTCTCTGTGAGTGAGGAAAAAGAGGAAAGGAAGTAACAGTGGTTTTACTGTATATAATCCATAAGGACCACATCCCATCACCTCACTTCAATTAGCTAGGCCCTATCTAAAGGATGTACAATCCTAGAAGAAGAAAAAAACTGTAACCAATTGGGAATGTATCAGGGCACTTAAACTCAAGTCATTAAAAAGCTTGGGGCCAACAGGAGCTATCACATTCAGGTCTCCCATGACTTTTTTAACAAAAAGACTATACCTTAAATCAACATAAAGCACAAACAGAGATCACAATAGAGTACATATCAATATTTATAACATTTTTAAGAAAACTGATAACTTTAGGTGTTTATTAACAATTTGGTCAAATATAAATAAGATATTCTACATACTTAAAAGATGATTTCTTAGCATACAATCTGATTAGAGTTATCATTCTCTCTTTTCCACTTCAGATATCTAAAGCATTAAAGGATACAAAATGAAATTTGTGCCTAACAATCAATAATACATTATTCTCCTTAATTTCATAACTGAGTTCTTCTTTCATCCAACTAATAAAACCCGGCTAACACATTTTAAACATCTAGCTTACTATCACTACCATTCTTTCTGTTAGAGGTTATTGGTGGAGAATCTGCATTGAGTGGCACCATCATATATGAGAAACCTAAGCTGTGCCATGCCATTCACCTTGCTTTAATTAATTAACTAATTAATTAATTAACATCTCACTTGGAGCTATCCTCCCTCCTCTCCTCCCAGTCTCTACTTCTCACCTCACTTCCCCCTATACCCTTTCCCTTTCTTCTCAGAGATGGGAAAACCTCCCATGGATATCAACTTGCCTTGTCACATCATTGTAGTAGGACTGAGTCCATCTTCCTCCATTGAGGATAGACAAAGCACCATGGTTAGGGAAGAGAGATCCAAAGACAGGCAACAGAGGCTAACAGACTGTTAGAGGTCCAACCACCTAGCACCATCTGGGTGCTCTGGGATGGACCATGACATTTGTTTTGTAAAAATAATCCCACAAACTTATTATATTTTATATGAGAATGAGGACGTACAGAGTCTTAATGCAAAGTCCAGGTTCCCTCTGATTCACAGTCCTACCTCATTCTCTCAAATTCTGCAATTGCACATGTCACTTATAACCCTTATAGGTAATAATGGTTATGTGAATAACTATGCCTCACTTATAGGTAATAAGGTTGCCTGAGAAAGTTAAGCAAGTTTTCCAAAGGCACAGTGCTGATTAAGAACATGTCTGAGCTGTGAGCTCAACCACCCAATGCTACAATCTTACTTGTTGTGTAAATCATTCCAATGTTGTAATCTTAGGATTAAGGTTGCTAATCCACTTTGGCTTTAGGTACAGAAAAATGTTCAAATTTTCTTCAAAATGAAAGGTACATCCAGTTTCTTGAATTTCTAAATGAGTCTTGTGGGTTTTTTTCTACAAGAGCAAACTTAATGTGTACCTGTATATTACACTCAGATTTTACATGTTACATATAAGGCTATGTCCTTATCATTGTGATTAGAGAACATTCAGTCCAAGAATATTCCTACCTTAAAAGCTACTCAGAAGAGGAGTGAAGGAGAAATTGACAGAGGTGACACAAAAGCAGGTGTCTCTCTACATTGTCTGTGCTGAAATTTTATCAAGATCTAATTGCTACAGCTGGTAGCCAATTCCTTAGAGTTGTTACACATTTACTTTATATACTCATTCAGTATATATCAATGTTAAACAGCAAGGGCATTTCATCTATGGCATTTTTTGTGCTGTTCACCACAGCACGGATGGTATTTAGATTTTGCTCACCCCCTTTTTTATTCACCTTCCTTTTCCCTTTGTTGGTCCATAGCAACCTTCTCCTCTAATTTCACATAAAAGAAAACAGATGATACTTAAATTTGTGTCTAATTTCAATTAAGAAAGATAAGGATGTTAAGTGTGCATCCACTATGGAAATATTTTTAAAAGCTTAAAATGTCGACTCGTTACAATCTAACTCCACCACTCTTAGGCATGCACTCCAAAGAGTGTAGATTAGAGTCTAATCTGCATATTCATACCTATCATTGTGCTATTCTCAGTGATGAAATGACAAGGTCAGTGTAGGCGGGCATCGCCGCATGGACGGACTGGGAAAGTGTAGGCTGTATACAGAGAGTCGTGATAGGTAGTCAATGGAACAGACTTAATAGCTGAGCAGTCACACCTCTGGCAAACACAGGGAGCAAAAATGATACCACAGTGACGCTCTGGCTAGAAAGCTCTATCAGAGTTCGAAGCCAGGCTCCACTGTCTAAAACTCTGACGTGGTTCTCCAGGCTTCATTTTGTTTTTTTAAGAAAAGAATTATGACAGAAAGTAGCCAACATGGCTATGATTTCCCTGACCTTGAGCTAGAATGGGCTTATAAAATAAACACAAAAACCAATCTCCTCTTAAAGTTTAATAATCACGAATGAAGGTAGAGTTGGGATTGTACAAATTGAGTGGGCACCTGGCCAACTCAATACATCACCTTCATGCGGAAGTTTCTCTCCCGACTTGGGCAGCAAAGAAAAAGAGCTATTAGTTTAAATCAATGCTAGTTCACTCACCAAAGCTCCAACAAATAAAAAAGCCAGGATAGAATCAATTCTATTCTTGATGTCAAAAGTCAACTAAGATATCATAAATTAAATAAGATGTGACTTTTAATTAATGACTAGACTGAATAGGTAACTGTTTTTAAGACACAACACCGAAGACATTAAGGGACTGGCAAGAAATGACAAAGGTTATTGGCCTAGCTGTCAGGCACAATAAATACTACCCAGCTTTTGTTTTACAGTGGCGTGCTGTATAAATAGAAGAAATTTTATATTCATAGGATTTCACCTAAGGTTACAAAACTGGGAGAAATTAATGTCCCGCCTCAAAGAGAGAGCAAGAGAAGCACACTGGCAACTGCAAGGCCAAAGCATCGAGGTCTGCTCTCACACTTGATCCCTGCTCTGTGTACTCTGGCCTTGCAGACATTTCAGTAGCATCTCTTGGGTACAATAACAGACCTTGATTTAGCGTCCGCACATTCTCCTTCCCATTAGACACTTACTCAATTGCTCCTGTGAGGATATTACATGACACCAAGAATTCACTGCAGCAATCTAAGTGGGAGAAGCGGCAAGTGTGAAGGAAGAAGCAAATTAAAACGAGAATTTTGTTTATGCTGAAAGTTCAAGTGTACAGACTTTGTGTCTATTTTTTTTTTGAAACACGATTTTGATGGCTTTGTTAAGAGAATAGCTAGCGGACTTAATGGGGAAAATCCAACAATTTGCACAAATTAAGCCATTTCTAGTTAACATGAGTAACAGCTAAAAAGGAAAAGAAAAATATTCTATACCATGGTTATGGACATTGAAATTCAAAGGTCTCAATTATTATTATATACCCAAGAAAGAAATTTGCAATACAATGTCTTTTTCCCCTTATATTAATTTTGGCTTCAGTTCTATTACTTACCAAAAACAATTGTGCGAATATCTATTCATTTTACAAAACTCACTTTTGTACATTTTGACATTTCCAACTGCTTTGTTTGTGAGCAATTAACGTGTATTCTAGGAGCACAAAGATATGCAGATCTCCACATGAAAACATCAGGAACACAATGCATGGACTGGTTCACGAAACATGTCTTAAGCAGCTAGAGACAAGGTCTCCCTGTAAAGGCAATACTTTTACTATTCAAGTCACTTAATTATTCTTATGAGATAAATTTTAATATTATCTGTTTAAATTGCCTATTATTTTCTTATATGGTCATGCTATAATACTGTGAATTAAACCTAGTGCACAATTTCTCCTAAATTACTAGAAAGGTGAATGAATATTAATTTAATGAGGCTTAAATATGCATATGACATCATCCCCCCTGCCTGGACATTGCTGTGTTTAAATTTCCTTTTCTTATGAGAACTCCACTTATGTCTAAGTAGGATTCCACATTGTTCCAGTCTGAAACAACTAACTACAACAGTGAGGTGAGCCTTGCAGATGATAATCTGACATATTAAAGTTTAGGACTTTGATGTATCGATTTGAGGTATGGCTGGAGGAGACTTAATTTGCCATGTTTAAAAAGCAGAGAAGTGCTTTAAAGCATTGTAACGTGAAGCTGAGAAATGGCTTGATGATTAAAAACACTTGTGTCTGCAGAAGACCCATACTTGAATCCAAGCTCCCACATGCCAGTTCATAAGCATAAATAATCCAGTTCCACAGATCCAGTGCCTTCTTCTGATCTCTGCAAGCACCATACTTACACACTGCACATATACACACATTCAAGAAAAATACAACCATAAAATAAAATAAACTAACCTTCAAAATATTGTAACTACTATTACCACCCAATTCCTAGGCATACATAAACTGTATTTAATTAAAATGCTTAGTAATTTATGATGAGCATTGACTTTAACTTGCTAACAATATACTATAAATTAGAGGTCTGTATATCTGTGTGTAAATATATTAAATGCACAAAAAGAACTTTAAATGCTAGCACTGTAGAAAAGGAATGCAAACTTCGAAAACAAACAAACGCCCCAGATAAAGTATCTTAATGTTAGTTTGCATTTAATGGTTTCCAGTGACTTATTAATATTACCTCATAGAAACCTTTAATGACCTTCCAGACTATAAGAAATGGCATGCAGTAATAATGAAAGCCTTGAGCATAGCTTAATAGGATGTGCACGTGACCACTACTTTTTCATTGGTCATCATAGCAATGGCTGTTCTCCATCTTTGAATAGATTTTCACTCTTAAGACCATTCTGCAGACAATGACACTGAAGCAATGGGGACTGGTGGATTTTAACAATTTACTCAAGGCCATGCAGTCAGTGGTCTGCAAAACCAAAATATTACCAAATGATAGGGTTTACAATGTTTTAGAAAAATTTAAAAATAATTTCCTACTTTTATCTCAAATCTCCTAGTTTTCGCTAAAACTCCTTTCTAACTATATCCTGATTGAGAAAGTGATGCAACATTAATTCTTCGGATTACAATATCACACTAATAAATTTTCTGAACACAACAGGCAAAGACTTGGACAAATGAACTCCCCCAAAAGCTGCAAATCTTGTTCCTATTTCAAAGTAAGTTACAAACCAGCCCAAACCTACATTACTCATCTGAGTGATAAATCAGATTATGCAATGTGCAATTTCAACAAGCATCAGACACTGAAAGAACAAGATTTTAAACACAGACGAGTTGGCAGCCATAGTGGAGATCTCCCATGCTCACCCATATTTGGTCATCCTATCAGCTCTTGCTTTCCCCCTTTTGAATGCTCAGTGGAACTTTGTGACTGTAAAATGTATGCTTGCATTTATGACGTCACTATATGTGAGGGGTGTGTTTGTTACCAAAGAGCTGTGTAATCTACCCTAACACAGACTTCGGGTTTGAGCTTATTTTTTTTCATGTCACTTTTGAGTTTCTTTCTGAGCGGTCAAAGGATTTAATGGTTCCATGTGGGTAATCACCAAAGTCCAGCATAGGTGAATTTGCCTTGAGAAAAAAAATCACATTGGCAACACACACAATGAAAGGCCTGGCTGCACAGTGTAATCTCCATTCTTCACAACAGTCTGAATGTATGGGACAGATGGAAAAACAAATTGGCATCACAAAATTGCCAGCTTTGACATTCCTCAAACCCCAAAAAAAAAAAAATGCTTCCAAAAGGGCATAACTCCACAAGCTTTCAACGTCTGGAGGACTAATTCACTCCGTCTCCCTCATCAAATTGTTAGCAATACTACAATGTCCAGTAGCATAAAACTAATGGGGAAAACAGGAAATTTCCTGGGGCCTTTGTGCAAATTAGGCATTTTATTTTAACATTAGAATTTTGCACAAACCACCCCCAAATATTTTGAGTTTAGGAAACTGTGACCCAACCCAGTTGCTCAGAAGGTATGTGCTTAGTTACATAACCGTCTACAGGAACTATAAAGGTTCAGACGGTGTCCTTGGAAAGGACATACTTGTTTTATTTGCTGAAACACTTTAACTGATCCATCAACTGTCCTTTCAGGATCTGTCTTGCATTCGACTCTGAGCTCTGCTTAACAGAAGCAACTTTGGACAAATATATTGCTTTTGCTTCTTTTTGAGCAGAGGGTGTTTTCATAGAAATGGTGCTTACCATTCCTCTTTGGCACAAAAATGGGCGTGATACCTGTTAATTACTAATACTATTAAAGGAAATATACATAATTACAGAAAAAGAGATAAGAACTGTGAGCAAGTTGCAATCTTTAGTTGGGGATAATTATTAGATATTCCCTGTTATAGTCTTTTTCACTGAAATAAATCACATAATCTAAGTTAGAAAATGCAAGAAGCATTTGTGCAAAAGATATGAGCCCCTTCACAAGTTGGTTATAGTCCTAAAAGTCTGTTAACAGTTATATCTATTTAATTTCTATTTAGAAAAAATATCAATCACTACAAATACAGAAATAGTCACTTGATTTCTGTGTTATAGCTACACCAAGAGGTAGTTACAATAGAAAGCTTGTAAATTATATCCAGTTCTCAAGCTATGAGTTGGGAGGAAGGAGGGTGGCTCAAGTGTTAAGACCTTTTGCTGCTCTTCCAGAATACCGAGAATTGGTTCCTAGGATCCATGTTATACTGATCACAACTATTTATAACTTGGGGGCTCCAATGTCTTCTTTTGGCCCCCGGGATACCAGCACACATATGACATAGAGACACATTTATAAATAAGAGTAAAAATAAAATTTAAAGGGGTTAAAACAAATTCAGAGTTTTAGAAATGTTTATGGGAAATCACTATATGATATAAGAAACACTAAAAGATAATACATGTAAAGAAAGTGTTTTATGCAAATATTCATGTAAATAAATATAAATATAGTGTTAGTAAACAAATATAAATAAAGAATGCAATATTTTGCATATAAATGGCAAATAGGATGAAATGAATCTGTCCACAATAAAGCACTTATTGAATGTTATTTCTTGCGTGATTGTAACAAATATTGAATTACCATAGATGATTTTAGGATAATACTCTGATAATACATATAACATAATAAACTATTTCATTTGTGGAATGGTTTAGCCAAAAAAGTGGGTTTATTTTATTCTTTTAAGAATTGAGTTAAGTACCTATAGAAGCAAGGAATCTAAAGGGAGACTTTTTATGGCAAGAAAAAAATCTTAAAAGGATAGAGAACTCTATAGCTCTTCTATAGAATATAGAGAATAGACATTTAGTTCAGCACAGACAATATGACGGTGGGAGGGGGATAATAGAGAGGCATAAGCGGGGAAGGGAGTGAGAACACAGAACAGAAGGAGAAAAAGAGGAATTGCAAGGACTGAAGTGAAACAGGATCTTCTGCATATAAAAGGACGACTGTACTCTTTCATGAGTTAGTGGCAATTGTGGTTGCCTGGTGAAGACCTTTACCAGATCAAGCCAACTAACATTCCAGCATAACCTCGGAGAAACTCACAAACCCCTACCAGTAATCAAGGAGAAAGTTAATTGCTTCTAGGGAAGAAAAAAATTCCTTAGTGTTAGTTTCCCTGCATATCTATCAAGTACAGTAAGCAGATGCACATGTCTATATGAGGGAAAACAAATCAGAGTGATTACTTTAAAAGAAGACAGAGGGTGAACAGGGAAGGTGAGGTAGGTACAGAAGCTGATGGGGATTCTGAAGTTTAAACTGTCTGAATGTTGTGAAGCTGTAGTATATGTAACCACAGTTGCTATGAGGTAATACATATAACTTCTATGCAAAGAAAACAGCACATCACTGCACTCCTATTCATCCACTGGCTCTTATTTTTTTTTCTGGAGCTGAGGACTGAACCCAGGGCCTTATGCTTGTTAGGTGCTCTACCATTGAGCTAAATCCCCAACCCCTTGTTTGTTTTTCTTTTGTTGTTGTTATTTTTTGAACAAATCAATAAACTAATAAAATATGTAATTTAAATATAAATTTACATATTGAGTTTCATTTCCATTTTTTCTCTCTGTTTTTCGTTTTTATTAAATTGGGTATTTCTTATTTATATTTTAAATAAATGTTATTCCCTTTCCCAGTTTCCTGTCCATCAGCCCCCTAGCCCCTGGCCCTCCCCTTCTATATGGATGTTCCCCTCACCATCCACCCCCATTACCACCCCCCAACAATCCCCTACACTAGAGATCCAACCTTGGCAGGACCAAGGGCTTCCCCTTCCACTGGTGCCTCAACAAGGCTATTCACTGCTACATATCCAGTTGTAACCCTGGGTCAGTCCATGTATAGTCTTTGGGTAGTGGTTTAGTCCCTGGAAGCTCTGGTTGGTTGGCATTATTGTTCTTATGGGGTTGCAAGTCCCTACAGCAACTTAAGTCCTTTCTCTAATTCCTCCAATGGGGGTCCTGTTCTCAGTTCAGTGGTTTGGTTCTAGCACTCGCCTCTATATTTGACATGCTCTGGCTGTGTCTCTCAGAAGAGATCTACAACCGGTTCCTGTCAGCATGCACTTCTTAGCTTCATCCATCTTTTCTAGTTTTGGTGGCTGTGTGTGTGTGTGTGTGTGTGTGTGTGTGTGTGTGTGTGTGTGTGTGTGTATGCCACATGTGGGGCAGGCTCTGCATGGCTCTTCAGTCTCTGCTCTAAACTTTGTCTCCCTATCCCCTCCTATGGATATTTGGTTCTTATATTCTTTCCATTACATCTTTAATAATGCTCCCTAACCTGGAGGGGGTGTAAATATCCACTTTAAGACTGAGTCACTTACATTCAGCACTTTGACAATGTTATGTCTCTGATTGGTCATTGCCCAATGTAAATAGAAGCTTCACTTACCAAAACTGAGAGCACTACCACACACATGTACACATACACACATATTACACATACTTGTGTGTTTGTGTAATGTGTGTGTATATGTGTGTGTGTGTCTGTTTGTGTGCAAATACATAGAATACAGACAACATGACCATACAGCAACACAGCATGACATTCCTAACCATGGACTTCTGATCAGATTTACAGTAACAAGAATATTAGAGATGAATCATTACATAATACATACAAAATTCTTATGGTAATGGCATGTTAATGGTAAATATAAAATGTAAATATTCTTAGATATTCAACATAATCAATTCTGTGGTTTGAACTGCAGTATTTGAAGTCCTCTATTTTCTACACCAATCAGATGGGTTCTTAGTTTATTTAAGAAACACACTAGGACACTAAGACAAATTGTTGTTGAATAGTCGATGAGTAAGGTAATTATCCACTATATTCACATCTTGATAAATAATGAAATCAATGAGAGGAAAAAATGAAAAATATTTTTGGATGTGTGTTAAGACAACCACTCTGGAAATCATTCTGGTGGTTCGTCAGAAAATTGGACATAATACTACCTGAGGACCCAGCTATACCACTCATGGGCGTATACCCAAAAGATGTTCCAACATATAACAAGGACACATGTTCATAGCAGCCTCACTTATAATAGCCAGAAGCTGGAAAGAACCCAAATGTCCTTCAACAAAGGAATGGATACAGAACATGTGGTACATTTACACAATGGAGTACTACTCAGCTATTAAAAACAATGACTACATGAAATTCTTTTTTTTTTTTTTTATTAACTTGAATATTTCTTATATACATTTCGAGTATTATTCCCTTTCCCGGTTTCCGGCCAAACATCCCCTTCCCTCCCCGGCCTTCCTTATGGGTGTTCCCTCCCCACCCTCCCCCCATTGCTGCAAGTTCACTGGGGTTCAGTGGAACTTCCCTTCCACTGGTGCTCTTACTAGGATATTCATTGCATCAGAGTCCAGGGTCAGTCCATGTATAGTCTTTAGGTAGTGGCTTAGTCCCTGGAAGCTCTGGTGGCTTGGCATTGTTGTACATATGGGGTCTCGAGCCCCTTTCAGCTCTCCCAGTTCTTTCTCTGATTCCTTCAACGGGGTCCTATTCTCAGTTCAGTGGTTTGCTGCTGGCATTCCTGTATTTGCTGTATTCTGGCTGTGTCTCTCAGGAGCCGATCCACACTTCTGCACTTCTTTTGCTTCATCCATCTTGTCTAATTGCTGTATAATATGGGCCACATGGGGCAGGCTCTGAATGGATACATGAAATTCTTAAGCAAATGGATGGAACTAGAAAATATCATCCTGAGTGAGGTAACCCAGTCACAAAAAAACACAAATGGTATCCACCCACTGATAAGTGGATATAGCCCCAAAGCTGGATTACCCAAGAAACAATTTACAGACCATTTGAAGCTCAAAAAGAAGGAAGACCAAAATTTGGCTACTTCAGTCCTTCTTAGAAGGGGGAACAAAGGGATTGGGGATTTAGCTCAGTGGTAGAGCACTCCCTGGGTTGGTCCTTAGCTCCAGAAGAAAAAAAAAACAGAAGGGGGAACAAAATATACTCACAGGAGTAAATAGGAAGACAAAATATGGAGCATAGACTGAAGGAAAGGTCATCCAGAGACTGCCCACCTGGGGATCCATCCCATTTGCAGCCACCAAACTTAGACAATATTGCTAATGCCAAAAAGTACTTGCTGACTGGAGTC
Organism: Rattus rattus; assembly: GCF_011064425.1. Classification (NCBI taxonomy): domain Eukaryota; kingdom Metazoa; phylum Chordata; class Mammalia; order Rodentia; family Muridae; genus Rattus; species Rattus rattus. Next base: position 78,648,562 of record NC_046161.1, on the reverse strand, counting down.
TGATATGGGTGTCTCCTGAGAGGCTCTGCCAGATCCTTACAGACAGATGAGGATGCTTGCAGCTAACCACTGGACTGAGCAAAGGGACCTTAATAGAGGAGTTAAAAAAATACTGAAGGAGCTGAAGGGGTTTGCAACCCCATAGGAAGAAGGCAGATGGAGGAGACCTGAGTGTCCACCCATACCTCTCCTTCATATCAACCAACCAGATCCCACCAGAGCTCCCAGGGACTAAACCACCAACCAATGAGTACACATGGAAGAACCCATGGCTCCAACTGCATATGTAGAAGAGGATGGCAGTGTCTGGCATCAGTAGGAGAAGTCCTTGGCCCTGTGAAGGCTCATTTCCCCAGTGTAGGGTAATGTCAGGTTGTTGAGGTTGAAGTGGATGGGTGGGAGTGGGAGCATCTTCACAGAAGCAGGGGGAGGGGAATGGGAGAGGGAGAAATGGGATAACATTTAAAATGTAAATACATAAAATATCCAATTAAAATAAAAATAAAAGAAATAAAAAATAAAGAAGAGACCTCAGCGTGAGATACAGATTTCATCATTAGCTCTGAAAGCCTCAGCAGAGGGATGGATGGACACTCTGGCCTCCTCCATCTGCCTTCCCCTTCTTCATCCTTGTTCACATCAGACTCTGGAATCACGAGAGAAGTCTCTTTACAATACTTCAAGCCATTTTCTTCTTTTTTATTATAAAAATACTAAATTAGACAAAACTCCAGCAAAAGCAAGTGCTTTAATCTCCACTGTCAGCTTTGAGCTTCAAGCCTGCCTTCTGTGACAGAAAGAATACTGTCCTTCCTCTAAATGTGTTGATGACTTAGATGCACACCACTACAGGTGGCTGTGGCAATCTGCTGTCAGCACCTTCATGTGCCTCAGCTCATGAATAAGTCAGCTATAGAAACTTAACAAATATAATCTCTCTCTCTTATCCTCCCTTCTTCTCTCCCTCCTACTTCCCTTCCCCTTCCCACACCTTCTTGTCCATCCCAGCCTTGCCTAGTGGAATGATTTCATTACCCAATCTGTGCTCTCAAAGCGTTCCTCATGTAAAAATGAGTCCTTAATACATCAAGGCAGGTGCAGCAAACATATCTGGCATATATTCCAGCTGATCATTAGGTACACCTTCTTAGCCCTTAGGTTGTCAGAACTCAACGATGGTCAAAGAAGTCAAACTCCTAATCCAAACCTCTGATGGTAATTATCTGTATAAATCTCTACTCCATGTTGAAACTATAACTATTTATGAGAAAACATATTGAGCCCTATTTTAAGACTAGAGTGATAGTCCTATACCTTCTACTTATGTTTCAGTTGCACACTTAGCCTGATTGTTCATTCAAATTCTGCAATATTTAGCTGTCTCGATCTTTTCTCATTTGGTTTAGTTTTCTGTTTTGCAGTTTGACTCATTAGCATTTGGTGCCAGGGGTTAATCTCAGTCCCTTAGACACATGCAAAGCACACATTCTTCTGTGCCTGTAGACTGTACTTATTTTGATTCATCTCATTATGCAATAGCCTATTTAAAGCACTTTTGATCCTCATAGGTAGCAATGAAGAGCCTAGTAAGAGCACCAGTGGAAGGGGAAGCCCTTGGTCCTGTTAAGACTGAACCCCCAGTGAACGTGATTGTTGGGGGGGAAGGCAGTAATGGGGGGAGGATGGGGAGGGGAACACCCATATAGAAGGGGAGGGGGAAGGATTAGGGGGATGTTGGCCTGGAAACCGGGAAAGGGAATAGCATTCGAAATGTAAATAAGAAATACTCAAGTTAATAAAGAAAAAAAATAAAGCACTTTTGATAATGCATTTTACTTTATATCATGTATACTAACCGTGCGTTCTTCCTCCATTCATCAGTTGCTGTGACTCAGGTGGCTGGTATTTCTGGGCTTTCCTGTGTAAAGCTTCAGTGAGCATAGGGGTGCCAGTGCTTCTTCAACACACTGATCATTGCCATTGTCTACATGCCTTGCACAGGCATCACAAGATTACATTCATATATTTATTATAACAGTTTGAAGGCTCCACAATGATTCTTCTATTGATTGTACTTATTTAATTTTTCATCAATAATGAAATCCTTAGTTTCTGGATCTAATAGATATTTATACATAGCTAAGAGAAAATACGATTATGGTTTCAATTCAAATTTCTCATAGGATTAATTGATGAAAGTCTTATTAAACATCTCAGAGCAATTTCTAAGTCTTCTTTTAAGACCTATGTATTTAGTACTAATGACCAATTTATAGTAGTTACTTGGTAGTTTTGCTCTAAGGCTAATTTGTTCCATGTTCTGGATATCAAACTTTTGTCTTATACACAGTTTGCAGATGACTTACCCCGTTTGGTAGTTGTTTCTTTACCCCATTGACTCTTGGTTGTTGTGCTTTTAACAAAGCTCTTTGGTTTGCTGTGATACGTTTTATCTGCTGTACGATGTGCATTTGTGCTTTTGTTGTCTTCTAAATACAAAGCCCATTCTAATGACATTGAAGCTTCCCCTATGCTTTTGCAGGAAGTATTTTAAATTTTAGATCTTACATTTAATATATTAATCCATTTTGGATTGATTTTTGCAACTGGTAATATGTAGGTGTCTGGATCCACTTTTGTGAGTGGGTGCACAAGGTTCCTAACATTTCTGAAAAGACTGTAACTCTTCTATGTCTGTGTTTATATGAAAACCACTCTGCATTGCAGAAGCCTTGCAGGATGTTTGGAAGTCAGCTATCGCATGAGACTCAGCTTATTATTTTGACAAGTTATCTCTGTGATGTGGGATATTTTACAGTTCTACATTAATTTTACTCATCTTTTCTAGTTATTGCAAGAATTCCATTTCTACTTTTATAGAGATTTCTATAAATCTCCAGTTTTACTTGCATATTATGACTCTTTTTCTTGTGTGTGTTTCTTCTAAAACTTCCCTCATCACTGTTTCACAGAATGAAATTTCATCTTTGATCTTCGTTTCAGATCCTCCACTACTGGAATACATCAATGCCACTGATATTTTGGCTGACTCTGGATCCTGAAACTTCCCCAAGCACATTGCTGGGTTCCATGTTATTTTTGTGGAGTCTTTAGCATTTTCTATCTATAAAATTATTGACTTGAAGGGAAAAGTTAACTTCAAAACAATGAGCAAAATTCTAAAAGAAATGAGATTAATTAATTAATCATGATTCAGTGAATACTCCCTTATGTAATCCCCAGCTCCCCTAGTCAACTTAGTAGTCCACAGAATGAGAAAGAAAACATAAAAGAAGTGTCACTTGCTTGGAAGAAGGCATGGAGCAAGCACTGGAGTGGATAACAAAGGGAGTAATGTGAACAAAATACATTGAAGACTTGTGGCAAATTGTAAAACAATAAATAAAAATTTTAAATAAAATAAAATAATTATCAAAGAGAAGACAAGGACCAGATGGCATCTTCTGCTGAATTCCAAATCCTTCCAGGAAAATAAATAAACAAATAAATAAATACTCCATTTGCTAGGTTTAAAAAGAATGTGTTTCAGGGTATTGATTGTTTTATAATAAACCAAGAGCTAATAAGGAAAAACTGAAAGGGTCCTCTCTATGATTTGAAGAAAAGCAAAGACTCTCACTTTCACTGCTTCCTTTATCATAGACCCATCAGGTTGTAGGAGAAATGAATAGGTGTTTAAACCCACACGACTATGGATACTTGATCTTTGACAAAGGAGCTAAAACTATCCAGTGATATCCATGCTATCAAATGGTAGCATGTTCAGTAAATGGTGCTGGTTCAACTGGTAGTCAGCATGTAGAAGAATGAAAATCAAACCATTCTTATTTCCCTGTACAAAGCTCAAGTCCAAGTGAATCAAAGACCTCCACATAAAACCAGATACAATCAAACTAATAAAAGAAAAAGTGGGGAAGAGTCTTGAACACATGGGCATTGGGCGAAATTTCCTGAACAAAACACCAATTGCTAATGCTCTAAGAACAAGAATCAATAATAGGACTTCATAAAATTGCAAAGGTTCTGTAAGGCAAAGGAAACTTAATAAGACAAAATGGCAACCAGCAAATTGGGAAAAGATCTTTACCAATCCTACATCCAATAGAGGGCTAATATCCAATATATACAAAGAGCTCCAGAAGTTAGACTTCAGAAAGACTTCCTTAAAAATGGGGTATATAGTGAAACAAAGAATTCTCAGCTGAGGAATAACAAATGACTGAGAAGTACCTAAAGACATGTTCAACATCCTTAGTCACCAGGAAAATGCAAATCAAAGCAACCCTGAGATTCCACCTCACACCAGTCAGAATGGCTAAGATCAAAAACTCAGCTGAAAACAGATGCTGGCAAGGATGTGGAGAAGGAGGAGCATTCCTCCTTTGGTGATGGGCTTACAAACTGTTACAATCATTCTGGAAATCAGTCTGGAGATGCCTCAGAAAATTGGACATAGTACTACCTGAGAACCCACCTATACCACTCCTGGGCATATACCCAAAAGATGCTTCAACATATAACAAAGACACATACTCCACCATGTTCATAGCAGCCTTGTTTATAATAGCCAGAATCTGGAATGAACCCAGATGCCCTTCAACAGAGGAATGGTTATAGAAAATGGAGTACTACTCAATCACTAAAAACAATAACTATCTGAAATTCTTAGACAAATGGATGGAACTAGAAAATATCATCCTGAGTGAGGTAACCTAATCACAAAATAACACATGGTATGCACTCACTAATAAGTGGATATTAGCCCAAAGGCTCAGATTACCCAAGATACAATCCACAGACCACATGAAGCTCAAGAAAGGTAACCAAAGTGCAGATGCTTCAGTCCTTAGAAGGGGGAACAAAAATATTCATAGGAGAAGATACAGAGACAAAGTTTGAAGCAGAGACTGAAGGAATGGATATTCAGAGCCTGCCCCACCTGGGATCCAGCCATATACAGTCACCAAACCCAGACAATATTGCTGATGCCAAGAAGAGCATGCTGACAGGAGACCTGAGAGGCTCTGCCAGAGCATGACAAATACAGAGGTGAATGCTTGCAGCCAACCAAGAACTGAGAACAGGATCCCCATTGGAGGAGTTAGAGAAAGGATTGGAGGAGCTAAAGGGGTTTGCAACCCCATAAGAACCACAGTACCAACCAACCAGAGCTTCTAGAGACTAAACCACCATCCAAAGAGTACGCAAGGACAGACCTATGGCTCCAGCTGCATATGTAGCAGAAGATGGCCTTGTTGGGCACTGATGGGAGGAGAAGCCCTTGGTCCTGTCAAGGCTGTATCCCTCAGTGTAGGGAAATGTCAGGGCAGGGAGGAAGGAAGGGGTGGTTGGATGGGTGGGGGAACACCCTCAGAGAAGAAGCGGGAGTGGGGAATGTGATAGGCAGTTTATGGATGGGAAACCGGAGAAGGGGACAACATTTGAAATGTAACTAAAAACGTCCTTAAAAAAATACCACTAAAATAACCCAAAATATGCATTCTTCACTAAAATCCATAAGAAGCTAATTCAGTACCCTTAGAAACAATTTATGCTTGATTTTCTACAACAATATTTTCTTAAGTATTGATTTATTCTTAGTAATCTTAAAAATAAACAAACAAACAAATAAACAAATAAAACAAAAAGTGACATAACTCTGTTGGTCACTGAAAGGTTTGGTTTTGGATGATATGCAGCAGAAAAAAAAATATTCTTTGTTTCGTTGATAAGTAGATTGAAGAAAAGCATCAGCAAATGAGAGAGAAGGACGTTGAAACCTGAAAGTAAAAACCTAGATTTGGAAAACTCAGTCAGAAAACAATGCTTTAATTTCCAACTAAATCATCTCACTTAGGAACAGGCATTCCATGATGAGAAATTAATATATTCTTATACTCGAATAATTAGATATCTAAGTATTTAAGTTGTTTGTTTACATTTAAAACACAATGTTACATTTTTTATTGTTTGAGACTTTAATACAAGCAGAATATATTTGAATGAAATGCACCACGATGTCTTCCCTTCCAAGTCCTTCCCTATTCCCCTCTCCACTTCTTGTGCTCTTTCTTGTTTTTAAGTCCTCTGAGTTCCCTGGGTGTTGTCCATGTGTCTACTGAGCCTGGGCAATCTTTTAAGAGTCACGTTCCTGAAGATATCTGTTCTCGATCACAGAGCAGTTACCAATTGCCAACAGCTCCTTGGCTACGGGTGGAACTTCATGAGGTTCTCACCTACTCATGCTGGGGTTCTGGACGGTTTGAGCTTGATCAGGTCTTGGGGGTGAAAGATTCTAGTGTTGTTTTGGTAGTGCCAGTATCTTCATTTCCTGATGCTTGTTCCCTAACCTGGGGACTTCATATCTCTTGTATCATGATTGGTTGGCATCAATGTATTTAATAATTCTCTCATAGTAAAGCAAACCAAAAAATGGAAAACTTATTAGGCTTATACCTAGGAAGCTCCACCCCTCCTCATGTAACAAAGTCATTTAAAATAAAAACAGAATACCTTTATTTCTAATTGGCCCTAGTAAAGTCACATAAATGACCTCAAGCTAGCTTTTTGCAAGAAGAAAAAGAATGTACCATGATTCATACACCAGGCACCAGAAAAGAAAGGAAGGTTCTTTAGTAGGTAACCCTAGAGTCCTGCCATTGTGACTAAACCTGAAAGGGAGCACACCTGTAGTTCAATCATGTGATACAAAGCCAGATTTACTGGATCCAAATGATGTGGAATACTGAACATCAAAATAAATGCTTGTTTCCTCGAAGTGGCAATTCATGGGTTTTTGGGAGACTCGGTTGTGTCCTATAATGTTTTTTCTGGAAGCTGTCTTATTATAGGATGCTTTGCTGAAGCAGACACATGAGAGGATATTTTGCTGAGGCAAGCACTTGAGAGGATGGGTGATATTTGGAAAGAGTTTAAGTATATCCCAACAGACAATGGACAGTGCTTGGCATTGGTTTACCTTACAATGCTTGGTCCTTACTGACGACGCATATTGGCATGTCTTACAATGCTTTGCTGGTCTTCACTGAGCTTTGCCTGTCATGACTTCATAGAGGGAAAAGTGGCAATGGAGATTCCGATGGTATTCTGGTTGCTTCTTGCTGCTTTTTTGGACCCCTGTCACTTTGGTGGAGCCTGCTGATTTGGTGACTAATTTAGCAGAGCCTTGCTTTGTCTTCCTGACGTAGATGCTGCTACTGATTCAAGTTTGGTGTTTGCCTATTATACTGGACTGGCTCTACTGACTCATCTTTGGAATCACTCCAAAGAACTACTTCTGAACAGGGTCACAGTCACATCCCCCATTTCCTATTAATCTTTCTTCTCCCTGACCTCTGATGGCTAGACAAGAGCTTGAAGTGTTTAAGTACCCTTTATTAGAGTAGGATTTGAAAAATCAAAGCCTACATTTGTTTGTTTGTTTGTTTGTTTGACTTTACTTGTCAGTGTGAAGACATCATATGTTGAACATCTTTTTGTTTTGTTTGCTTTTAAGCTTTCATTTGCCTTGGTCTCTTTCCACAAGAGGAGAAATTGCAGTAGCGGAAGTGTGTATACCGGATGAGAGGCTGACTGCTGAACAAACGCAGCAGGTCCCCTAAGTAGACGTAATGGTGGCTTAATTTAGAATATGACTAACAGGCTAGAAAATTGACTCAATCTGCAATCCTGAAGAGCTCTTCCGGTGAAGAGAGTGGAAATTTGTTGATGGGAGGGAAAGAGGAGACTCCAACAGTTACTGTGAACCTCCTGGTTCTGGCTCAGCTCTCTGGGAAAATAGCACTTGTTCAGAGTGTAGAATTAGAGGCAAGAGGTGAGTCTGAGGAAAATGATGAACACAGTTTTACCAGGCTTAAAACATCAAAGGCACCATTTGGCCAGTTGTTTAACCAAAATTATGACTATAAGAGTCAATCGGGGTAGGTAGACTGACCAAACTAGCCAAATCAGTGAAGCTCTGCCTTGAGACAGAAGCCGTGAGTAAATTAAGTTGAAAGACACGTGACTTCAAATTCTGGTCTATTACACACACACACACACACACACACACACACACACACACACACAAAAATTCAAAAAACAATTAAAACTGGGGTTGGGGATTTAGCTCAGTGGTAGAGCAGAAATGCGAATTACTTGCCTAGGACAAATGAAAACTCAAGCGGATGATCAAAATGGCCCTGGGTTACCCTTAGCAGGGAAGAGAGAGGAAAAGGTCCCCAGCTCCGGAAAAAAAAACAAGAACCAAAAAAAAAAAAAAACAAATACAGAGGCTAATAAAACTGACCACTGGACCCCTGCTATACAAGGGGTCGAGACCCCATATGTACAACAATGTATATAGTGACAGGGTATTACATGAGTCCATTATTAATTCAGATCATCTAATCTAGTAACCAAGGCAACAAACACACGAGCAAGTTAAAAGCTATTTAAGTCTGACACTACATTTCTTGTTGCATATTTAAAAATATGTATTAGAATGAGAGAATTAAAGAATTTTGTATATAAAGGAGCCCCTGAAAGAGCTGAGTAAAGTCAATTTCCCCAAGGTGACAAATTGAGCTTAATCCCTGGGTCCCACATACAGAAAGAAAAGAATCAACTCTCACAAATCATGGGCACTGATGTCCACACACACTTCATGGTACACAGGAACACAACACAATACATAAACAAATGCATACATACATACATACATACATACATACATACATACATAAATGTAATAAAAATGTTGTATATCAAACAGATCTATCTGGTTTGGCATTTTACACTCTATTTCTTTTTTATTGGGTATTTTATTTATTTACATTTCAAATGTTACCTCTTTCCTGGTTTCCCCTCGGCAAACTCCTCTATCCCATCCCCCGTCCCCATGTTTCTATTAGGGTTCTCCCCCACCCACCTACCCACTCCCACCTCACCACCCTGGCATTCCCTTACACTGGAGCAAGGAGCTTTCACAGGGCCAAGGACCTGCCCTCCCATTGATGCCAGATAAGGCCATCCTCTGCTGCATATGCAGCTGGAGCCATGTCTACTCTTTGGTTGGTGGTTTAGTCCCTGGGAGCTCCTAGGAGGTCTTGTTAGTTGATATTGTTGTTCTATCTATGGGGTTGCAAACCCCTTCAGCTCCTTCATTCCCTTCCCTAACTCCTCCATTGGGGTCACTGTGCTCAGTCCAATGGTTAGCTGCAAACCTCCACATCTGTATTTGTCAGGCTCTGGTAGAGCCTCTCAGGTAGCAGCTATATCAGGCTCCTGTCAGCAAGAGATTCTTGGCATCTGCAATTACACTCTACTCTTAAGGATAGAATATAAATGTATTTCCTTAATCAAGAAAAATATAGAAGATTGGATAATTTTAGCAGATGTATGCTTGTAAGGATTCTTTTATTTTCCTATTGCTGTTAAACTGTTTAAACAAGCAATAAGTATCAACCAGATATTTTAAGTATCCTTAGGTAACACTGTTCTAATATACTTAGTAACTTGCCAAAGGAAACCCATTTAATGGATTTCAAATTGTAAAAGAGATGAAATTTGTTAATAAAGTTTAAAAGAAGCACTTTATAGTTTAATTCTTGAAGAAAGGTGTCAATTACTAATGAGTAAATTATACTCAAACCTTTAGAACTAATATTAATCTACCTTGACATAGACAAATGTAATAATAGTTATGGGGGGAATGAAAGAGTTGTTGCATGTTTTAAAATATAAAACATATAAAATATAAAAAATATAAAAATGTCTTTGAGTAATATAAAAATAGGGGAATCCAGATTCTAAAACTCATTATGACTAATTATAACACTGTTTTCTAGCTGACGACTACCTGCACAATAGGCTTCACCTGAGGGATGGCGAAGAGTGAATCCCACAGCTAATTCTCCCTCTGAGTACTTGACACTGTGTATGTGTGCGGTATGTGATGTTGTACACACTATTAGAATTTGTCCTTCTACATTAGCACTATAGTGGCTGAGACTTATGACAGACACCTAGCATGTAGGTCTCTAGGTGTTTCAAAAGTAGCAGATTCAAGGTAGAGTAGCAGAGTCAGCTGAGGAGAAACTGTCATACAAGAAATATTTGCCAACAACCTGAGCACAAAGAATTCACACTAGGATTGGGTTTTCTGACATTCCTGCTCATGAACATGTAAAAGCCATCCAAAGAAAATTTTTGTTTGTTGGTTTGTTTTGGCTTTTGGTTTCTGTAGTCGTGTAAGCTTCTGTGATGACTTCAGGGCAATTACTCTTTCTGTGTTGTGTTCATACATTATGGACTTGTATAATTAAATAATAAAGCTCTTATTTCAACCCACATCTTCATATTCTTTAACAAACATTCTTCTGATTACTCGCTGTTCAAGCTAATCAATAAATATTTGATAACTTGCAGTTTGTCAACAATAGAAAGTTATGCGATTCTTCCTAATTACTATTCATGCAGCTAGCTTTTATGTGGCATTCCACCCGATTAATCAGTTCTTATTCTAAGATGCAATGCATTCTCAGCTCAGAGAAAGATTTCAGCATTTGTTAAATTGAAGCGAGTTACTCCCATGAATAATGCATTAGAAACAGCACACTGATGGTGAACTTCTATATTAGTTTCAACTTGCACTTGAAGATCTTCACCATCAGCTTATTCTCATATCTCAGATAAGTGTAAGCCTGGTATTATACTCAATTAGTACATGAGGAACAATGGCTCAGTGGTTTATCTCTCCAAGTGAAGTTCTGAGGTTTCCAGTGGAAATGTTTCCCACAACGCTTCAATCTGTAGTGATATAGGAACCACCTGGGGGATTGTTATCATATAAATAACAGAGTCTTAAAAGGCAGGGAAAGAAAAGGACTACTTTGAGAGTCCATTGCTTTTCTGCAAGTATGATATCTTTTGCTACAGATACCTACCATGCACCTCCACTACCCCCACTGAAAATTAAAGTCACTCTTACTGTCTTAAAACTGGTTCACTTTTCACACCGATGACATCATCATCATAAATTTCTTCTCTTCTAATTGTCCATCTTTGAAAGTCAAAACAATGAAAGAGATTTTCTCTTTTTAAAAATTTTTATTATATATATTTCTTTACTTACATTTCAAATGTTATTCCTCTTCCTGGTTTCCTGTCCATACACCCACATTCCCTCCTCTCCCTCTTCCCCTCCCCCATACGGGTATTCCCCATATACACCCCCCTTATTGTCTCCCTCCATATTCCCCTGCACTGGGGGTCCAACCTTGGCAGGACCAAGGGCTTCCCCTTCCCCTAGTGCCCCAACAAGGCTATTCTCTGCTACATGTGCAGTTGGAGCCCTGGGTCAGTCCATATATAGTGAAAGAGATTTTTCAAATTTGTACTTACATGTTACATCAACCCTCCGTCAAAAAATCCCCTTTAACACAGGTGATTGATCACCTGTGTGTAACATAATTGTCTCTCTCTTCAAACAGATATGACTGAGTTTTAAGCAAATCATCAAATATTCTTGGCCACTGATTAAACAAAATGTCAGGATCATCTGCAGAGCTGCGGATTTTGCATTTTGGTCCTGCCCTCTGCTGTAACTGGGACCTGTGATTGCCTTGTTAACATGGGTGTTTACTTTCTGCTGAGGAATGATTTGTGATTATCATGCCAATACATAAGAACATGAATTTCACCTGGTATTAACCATGCAAAGCAGGGAAAACACAGATCAGTGACCCCTAAGATTCCCCTGACCAAGTTTTTGAAGTTTGATAGAGTCAAGGATATTCTGATTTGTACCAAAAGTTGGAAAACGAAATAAGAAGTAAGTAAATGCAACATTTGACACTATTAGTCAGAATCTCATATGAGTTTTTAGCACTAACAGAGGCCATTTTCTTGCTTTTCACAGTGTATGTTTCCAGCCTAGTCTTCGGCATTCCATGAATCGAGAACAAAATATCCGGAAGCAATAAATGTTCTTGATCTATCTTAATGAAGACTCTTACAGATCAATTTAGAAAAATAAGCATTTTATCTTTAATAATAGTAATAATAGTAGTTTCCATAAATAATGAAGTGAAATAGTATTTCAGGAAAGCCTCAATTACCTAAGAATGGGTGTCTCTCAAGTGGAGACAAGGTAGACAACATCTATGGCCAACTTAAGTTCTTATATTACCCAGAAGGCTAATATAATTTTTCCCTATTGAGGACATTTTTCATTATATAGTACCCTAGGGGGAGGAAACTATGAGAGCAATTTGATAAAGAGAGCACGCATTTCATAAATTCTCCTGAAGTGGAAGTTTCTAGATATGTCAGATGATGCAGACATACATGGTGTTTTGCTGATACAAACTCACATATTTTGCTAATGCAAGACCCATGGGAGGACACCTGATGTTTGGAGAGAATGTAAGTAGGACTGAATGGACAGTGGTGGTGTGTCTGTCTTAACAATGCTTCATCGGTCTTGAGTCTTTGTTGATCATTGTTTCATTGAGAGACAATTTCTTCTGGCATCCCATCTGATTCTGGTCACTCCACTGACTTTCGGCGATTTGGAGGAGCTTGAGTGTTTCTGCTGGATCATGCCACTGCTGCCGACTCATGTTTAATATCCTGACACTCCTGAACTGGACTGTTGGTATCCTGACAATGGAGACTGGAATCACCCCAAAGAACTACATCCAAACGGATCTACATTCCCTTGTTTTATTTACCACTTTTTTCTCCCCTACCTTTGAATGATGGGCTAAAAGAGGGGTTGAAGCATTGGAGAGCCCTTATCAAAAGTAGTTTTTTAAAAAAATCTAAGTCTACAATCCCCTATTCTATCAATTTAATAACTTTCAATAAGACATATGAGTAATTAGTTGTACTTATATAAATAATATTATGGCTCTTATAATGAATGCTTTCTGGCATTATTCTCATATATAGAACTTGATGGATCCATTTTAAAATTATTTTAATTCAAAGTGCCATCTAATTTGATAGAAAACATGAAAGAATAAGAAAAATTAACCATACCATTACCTTATGCTACTTAAAAATAATTAAAAATTGGTACTCTCCCCTAGTGTGTGTGTATGTGTGTGTGTGTGTGTGTGTGTGTGTGTGTGTGTGTGTGTGTGTGTGTGTGTATCAACGTACCTTCTGAAGCATCCCAGTGACTTTTCAAGATCACATCAGATCAGTGATTGGGAACTGGTTAAAAATATACCCAATTGATTGCAGACTGGTACAACCATTCTGGAAATCAGTCTGGAGGATCCTCAGAAAATTGGACATTGAACTGCCTGAGGATCCAGCTATACCTCTCTTGGGCATATACCCAAAAGATGCCCCAACATATAAAAAAGACACGTGCTCCACTATGTTCATCGCAGCCTTATTTATAATAGCCAGAAGCTGGAAAGAACCCACATGCCCTTCAACAGAGGAATGGATACAGAAAATGTGGTACATCTACACAATGGAATATTACTCAGCTATCAAAAACAACGACTTTATGAAATTCGTAGGCAAATGGTTGGAACTGGAAAATATCATCCTGAGTGAGCTAACCCAATCACAGAAAGACATACATGATATGCACTCATTGATAAGTGGCTATTAGCCCAAATGCTTGAATTACCCTAGATGCCTAGAACAAATGAAACTCAAGACGGATGATCAAAATGTGAATGCTTCACTCCTTCTTTAAAAGGGGAACAAGAATACCCTTGGCAGGGAAGAGAGAGGCAAAAGATTAAAACAGAGACTGAAGGAACACCCATTCAGAGCCTGCCCACATGTGGCCCCATACATATACAGCCACCCAATTAGACAAGATGGATGAAGCAAAAAGAGTGCAGGCCGACAGGAGCCGGATGTAGATCGCTCCTGAGAGACACAGCCAGAATACAGCAAATACAGAGGCGAATGCCAGCAGCAAACCACTGAACTGAGAATAGGACCCCCGTTGAAGGAATCAGAGAAAAGAACTGGAAGAGCTTGAAGGGGCTCAAGACCCCATATGTACAACAATGCCAAGCAACCAGAGCTTCCAGGGACTAAGCCACTACCTAAAGACTATACATGGACTGACCCTGGACTCTGACCTCATAGGTAGCAATGAATATCCTAGTAAGAGCACCAGTGGAAGGGGAAGCCCTGGGTCCTGCTAAGACTGAACCCCAGTGAACTAGACTGTTGGGGGGGCGGCAATGGGGGAAGGCTTGGGAGGGAAACACCCATAAGGAAGGGGGGGGGGGAGAGGGATGTTTGCCCAGAAACCGGGAAAGGGAATAACACTCGAAATGTATATAAGAAATACTCAAGTTAATAAAATATATATATATACCCAATTTAATAAAGATGGAGGAAAAAAAAAGGAAAACACCTTTAAAAAAATATCAGCCTGAAAGTGCATCCTATGACAGTGGGGTGGGAGGGACTTTGCTTTACGGTTTTGGCTGATGGTGATGTCTGTGGTGCTCCCATTCCTGCTAAGGCCAATGTCAAGCTCTCAACATGAGGTAAATGTGATTTTGAAGAAAGATATAAGTAATTGATCATTGCATAGTATTTCTATGATACAAATGTAAAACAAGTAAATGATCTCAAGATAATTGTAAACAATAGGCCTTGGTTATCTGTTGTACTTCAACATATATGTTAACTGGATAGTCTCATGCCATACTAGGGGCTGTGCTTGGCAACTAAAATACATTCAAACGAATTTCTTAAGAATCATTTACAAGCAACTAAGAGCCAAATCGGACACATGGACGAGCCTGCATTTTCAACTCCCTTGGCACTAATTACCCTCAAATGGATATGAATGCTGGGTAGTCCAAATATAATCCCACACAGTTATGATTAATTTCTCTTAGGACAAAGGACCAAGAAAACACAATGGAAAAGTGTAGTCTCTTCAATCAAAATTACAGGGTAACTGGGTAGCCGTGTGCAGGTTAAACACTTTGAACCAGTCTATCACTGACTTATGGAAACCAACTAAAAGTAATATGTCACCTAAACATAAAACCTGAAGCTGGAATTTGCAAGAAGGGAACATAAAGTAAGAGAACTTTGAGGTTAGTCTGGAAAATGAGTTTTGTTGGGGCAACAAATGCACAGGCAGCAAAAGAAAAAGAAAGAATAAAACAGAAAAATAAGGCAAGTTAACAGCTTCTGCAGGAAGAAGTGGTCAGAGTAAAGAGCAGAGCCAGGGCCTAATAACCACAGCATGCCAGCCAGGAATCTTCGTAAAACTCCTCAGCAGAACAAAAGCAACACAACTGGAAGATGGATGAAAGACGTGAATAGATACTTGCCATAGACAATGTATAAGGGACCAAGGTATGTGGTAAATAGTGTTACCAATCTTTAATAAAATGCAAATTGCAAACCAGGTGCATTCCCTGCACTAATAGTTACTACCAAAAAGACAGCACATTACTGTGGTGATGCACGCTTGTGAGTCTCTGCATAGGAGGGCCTGAGGGAGGGTGAGCCTGTGTTTAGGGCTTTGCAGAAAGGTCTTGTCTCACAAAACATAACAAATTCAAATAATCACCCTGTACAATATTGTATATTAAATGTATTAAGTTGTATTAAATGTATTAAACATAATTACCTGGTCAGCTATGGAAACAATAGAGATTCCTTAATAATATAAAAAAATGAAACTATCAATTGGACCAGTATCCAGAATATGAAGTTTACAACATTTAAATATTGCAGCAATAACTGGATATCGGTAATATGAATAATAGAATAGATGAGATAAAGAGCCAACCTTAATATTCATCAATCAGGAAATGTCACACACACACACACACACACACACACACACACACACACACGCAATTTACACATTATAAAGGAAGAAAATGTGTTATTTGCTATAACATGAGCGCTAAAGGGTTAGAGGCCATTATGCTAAATGACAGGCGCCGGGTAGAGAAAGACAAAGTCTACATGATTTGTCGTTAGCTTTTAGTTAGTTTGACAAAATACCTGTGCAAATCAACCTAACAAAAGGAAATAATTAAGACTCGTGGTTTTAAAGGTTTCAGTCTGCTAAAATTTACCTCAGTGATCCTAGATCATGTTGAAACAAAGTAGGAAGAAAAAGTACATGTGGAAAAGCAAAATCATTCGCCCTAGTATGTCAGAAAGCAGCAAAAGGCAACAGTGCAAGCAGCCGAGTTCCATCCGAACACTAAAAGGCACACTCAGGTCTTCCAACCAATCCTCAAGTCTAAAGTCAGCACTGGGTTATCCAATCAACAGGATGAAAGGGCTGTGGGCCAATAGCTCTCAGCAGCAGCATCACCTGAGTGCAAAGCCTCTGCACCGGAGCTTTTGAGAGGCAGCTCCTACCCAACCCAAAATACCCATGGAGAAGTGAAATCTAGACTAGTAAAACGCTAGAGGTGGAGAGTAAATGTTGATTACTGAGACTGAGTGTAGCAGGGGTTAGGGGAATTAGTAATGGGAAGAGGTTTGGTTGGAGGATACGAACTTAGGAGAAAGAAAGTTGAAAGACGTATCTATCTCTTGACCACAGCTAATAGCAATATACTACAGTTTTGAAAACCACTAAAAGATTGGATGCTAGCTTATCAGAAAAATAGATATGTAAGTGTATTAGTTGCTTCTTGCTGTTGTGACAGAAAAACATAGCCAAAAGCAACGTATGGCAGAAAGAATCCTTTTTACCCTGAGATTATAAAGAAGAGGCTACAGTGGAGAGACAGGCACAGCAGCAGGTAGACAGAGAACCTGGGAGAGATCGCATTAACTGAACATGATAAGTAGACTAAGGCTATAAACTCTCAAAGCACACTCAAATGAAGAACTTCCTCCAGCAAGGCCACGCCTCCTACTGGTTCGATAGTCTTCTCAAACAATTGAGGAACCAGGGTAAAAATACTTGAGTTCACAGAGAACATTCCTGATTCAAAGCAAAACAATGAAATAATAAGTATGTTGACTCGTTCAATTTAACCATTAAATAATGTATGCACATATTGAAACTCTACACAAATGTGTATAATATAGTGTACAAACTGTAGAAAATTATATATAATTGTATATAAATCATATATATAATAGCATATTTTATTAAAGAAAAAAGCAGGTCAAAGTCCTAGAGACTAAAAGGTAATCTGTATTTTGAAGTAATTTTTTTTTCCTTTTTAAAATATTTATAATTATTTTTGCCTCCCAAATGTCCCAAATTCCAGCTGTCTCTCCCTGCACTCTTTCTCCACCCCTCCCCAACACGTGATCCCTCCCTCCCACACCCTTCCTTTCTCTATCTACTCACAGAATCTATTGTATTCCCCTTCCCAGGAAGATCTATGCTTCCTTTACAGTCCTCCTCTTTGCCTAGTCTCTCAGGGTCTGTGGATTATAACTTGATTATCATTTACATAGCACCTAATATCCTCTTATAAGTGAGCACGTACCATATTTGTCCTTCGGGGTCTGAGTTACATCACTCAGGATGATTTTCCTAGTCTGCCATTTGCCTGAAAATTTCATAATGTCACTTTTTATTATAATTTAATTAATAATATTGAATATTATTAATACATTAATATATTCAATTATATTAAAATATTGAATAACATTAATAATATTATTTTCTACATTAAATACTTATAGAGAAAAGAAAGAATGAAGTTATTGTTCACATAACAAGTAAACGTGTTATCTATTTGGGACTTTACTGCAATATGACTGGGGAAAATTGATGTAATATTAGATGGGGTTAGCACAGGACAAGAATATGAAGTTTGGATTTGGCAGGATTGTGTTGTCTTTTACCACCTTTCAGCACTGGAGATGCTGCCAGGGAGAATACGTAAAACAAAAGAACTTGTCTGTGTTCCAGTGAACCTCACTCAAAACCACATATGCTAAATACCCCATGTGTTTGTAGGCCATGCTTTGGACACATTTTGAAAATCATATATTAGCCAAGAAATGTTCATACTCAAGGAACACTTTTAATCCACAGGTTTGTTTATTTCATAGAGAATTTAACGGCGTTTGTTTGTTTTACTTCACGGGTCTGAAAAAATATCCTTTAACTAAGAATCAACAAAATTATTAATGTACTAGATTACCCCTACCTTTCAGCCAGTCTAAAGAGTCAGATAAATTTCTTTTATATATATTAAAGGCAAGTTTATTTAGAAATTGCCCTCCAGCAAGCAAGTTCACTGGCCCCAAAGAAGGAGACCAGGGAAGTTGCTAAGAGGAGCAGGGGGAAAGAGAGAAAGGGCAGCGTTCAGAAGAGAGGAGGGGGGAGGAAGAGGAGTAGGAGAAAAGAGAGAAGGGAAGAGGGAGAGAGGGGAGGATGAGAGAGGAAGGGAGGAAGGGGAAGGGAGGGGTAGAAGGGGGAGGAGAGAAAGGGGGGGGGGAAGGAGGAGGGGGAAGGCCCGGGGAGGGGCAGAGGGAGAGAAAGAGAGCTCAGATAAATTTTTAAAACTGCTTTCCTCTAGTGCTTTTTAACTTACATTGTAAGATTTGAGTTTCTGGGAGGCCTGTGGACAGGCAGGATTGCCTCCGTTTGATCTCATGCTTTAGTGACCCCTAAATAACCTTAGAATAATGAAACTATGTGTACAACCCTTGCAATCTACTGAATCAGAAGGGAGATGCCTGCCTAGGTTCCGATGTCATGGTAAGAACAAGTGGTGGAAAGAAAGCCTGACTGGCTTGCACTCATTTCTCCTCATTAAAGTTTCCTGGGCTGGTGACCAGAACTGAAACCATGATGACAAGGTGTCTTAGACAATTGGCACTATCACTTTTTAAATTTTTGAGTACTGTTTAGTCCTTCAAGGTGCTGGTAAAGCACCCTTTTAACAAGGGGAATGTGTGTTAAATTAAATCTGCTTCTGTGCGTGTCTTCACTCACCTTGAAATCCGAGCTCTGGTTGAAGACACATCACCTTAAATCAAGCAAGATGAAATCAGAAGGGAAGCAAATTAACTATTGGAAATTAAGACTACTTTCAACACAGACTATTCCACTGACTTATTTTTCTTCTTTGAACTCAGCATTGGATTTTTTTTTCACCTCAAACTAGAGAGTATAGTTTATAAAGCAAAACTATCTGGGCTCTGTTAACGGTGATAGAGTATGCTGCTTCCCAGAGCCTTTAATATGTCCTAGAATAATATAAACAACTATGGGGGTATGTATACTATTTTTATAACCTAAACAGATCTCTAAAATTTGACATAAAATATCTCAGAATGTAGCAAATCTGCAGAAAATTCAATTTTTTCCTTCTTCCTTTACTCTGGCTCCTTAAGAAATCAGTTTTGATTTCTTCAATATGAATGTAAGCATACTCGTTTAATATTAAATGTAACATTTTATATAATAATATTTTGTAGAATGAAATGGAAATACATGTGGGTAAAACTGAAACACCTCAAAATGGACATTATCACAGTCTCAAATGAAACTCAAATATTTCAATTGAGCTCTAATTTTAGAGTTGTTATATCTTGCTGTTCTTAGTCTACTCAATGAATGCCAGACCTAGAATTGAGTCTGATAACCTTCATTCTTCTGTAGCAGAGTCTTCCTCAATAAGACTGGTCTACAAAAATCCTCCGATCATCGAAACCAACTGTCCCTCCAAAAGAACAAGTGACAGCTGTCGCTAGTGCAAAAGGATTCTCATCATAATTACAGAATTTTAATTGGAGAAAATCTGACCCAACTAACTTTTCCTCATGCTGTACCTTCGAATCTCTTGTATCTTCTTCTAATGAAATAATAGAAAAATGTAATTTATGCCAAAAGAAAAATTTAACCTTTTATTTACTTATTTATTATTAATTAATTATGTTATTTATTTACTTCCCAAATGTTGTCCCCCTTTCCCGTCCCCCCTTGCAGACTTCTTCCCTCGTGCTCCCTCTTCTTCACCTCTGAGAGGGTGGTCCTCCCAGTATCCACCTACCCTGAGGCATCAAGTCTCTAACGGATTTCGAACACCTACTGAGGTCAGACAAGGTGGCCCTCGACTACGTATGTGCTGGGTTCTCGAATCGGCCCTTGTATGCTCTTTGGTTGGTGGCTCAGTATCTGAAAGCTCTCAGAGATCCAGGTTAGTTGATACTGTTGGTCTTTACATGGGGTGGCCATCCCTTCCAGTTCCTTCAGTCCTTCCCCTAACTCATCTCAGTCCAATGCTTGACTGTGAGTCAAGCATCTGTCTCAGTCACTGCTGGTAGAGCCTTTCAAAGGACAGCCATGCTAGGCTCCTGTCTCCAAGCACAACATAGCATCAGTAGTAGTGTCATGGATTGATTTCTGCCCATGACATGGATCCCAAATTGGGCCAGTCACTGGTCAGCCATTCCTTCAGTCTCTGTTCCGTTTTTGTCCCTGAATTTCTTTTAGACAGGACCAATTTTGAGTCAAAAGTTTTGTAAGTGGGTTGTTGTCCCATCCCTCTATGAGGAGTTCTGTCTGACTACTAAAGTTTCCATATCCCCACTGTTCTCTTCAGGTTCCATATCCCCACTGCTGGACATTTCAGCAAAGATCACCTACACTGGGTCTTGAGAGTTTCCCCCATCTCAGGTTCTGGGACTTTCTGGAAGTTTCTCCCAACCCCAACCCCTAGCAGCTGCATATTTCCATTCACTCTCCTGGCCCTTTGGGCCCCTCTCCTGTCTCCCATCCTCCCATACCTGATTCTGCCCTATTCCCCTCCCCATCCCTTCTCTTACTTTGGTATCTCTCCCTCCCTCTCTCTATCCCTCTCTCTCTCATCTCTCATGATTATTTTGTTTGTCCTTCTATGTGAGATTGAAGCATCCTTCTTGATAAACTTCTTATGGTCTGTAGGTTGTATCCTGGGTATTCTCTACATTTTGACTCATATTCACTTGTCAGTGAGTGCATCCCATGCATGTCCTTGAGTCTGGATTATTTCACTCAAGATGATGTTTTCTAGTTCTATCCATTTGCCTGTAAAATTCAAGATGTCCTTGATTTAATAGCTGAATAGTATTCCATTGTATAAATGAACTACATTTTCTGTATCCACTCTTTGGTTGAGGGATGCTATTTTTTGTTCTTTAATCCCTTTTTACAGTCCAGATTTCATCCACCTCCCACACCCCACCCTGTCTCCAAGAGGATGTCCCCACCCCCACTCCCACACCCAGGCCTCCCCACTCCCTGGGGCCTCAGGTCTGTCAAGGGTTAGGTGCATCTTCTCTCACTGAGGACAGACCAGGCAGGTTTTTGCTGTATATGTGTCTGGGGCCTCATATCAGCTGGTGTATGCTGACTGGTTGGTGGTTCAGTGTTAGAGATCTTGGGAATCCAAACTAGTTAAGACTGCTGGTCTTCCTATGGGGTCACCCTCCTCCTCAGCTTCTTCCAGCCTTTCCCTAATTCAACCACAGGGGTCCCCAGCTTCCATTTGTTGGTTGCGTGCTAGTATCTACATCTGACTCTTTCAGCTGCTTGTTGGGCCTCTCAGAGGGCAGCTGTGCTAGGCTCCTGTCTGCAAGCACACCACAGCACCAGTAATAGTGTCAGGGCCCCAGCCTCTCCTCTGGGAGTCTGTCGCTGGGCCTTCTTTTCTTCAGCCTCCTCTCCATTTTTGTCCCTGCAGTTCCTTCAGAACAATTCTGGGTCAGAGCTTTGGACTGTTGGATGGCAACACCATCCAACACTTGATACTCTGTCTCTCCACTGAACGTGGACTCTACAAGTTCCCCCTTCCCACTGTAGAGCACTTCATCCAAAGTTCCTTTCTTTGAGTCCTGAGAGTCTCTCACCTCCCAGGTCTCCAGTGCACTCTAGAGGGTCCCCCCATCTCCTACCTCCTGAGGTTGCCTGCTTCCATTCTTTCTCTGGCCCTCAGAGCTTCAGTCCTGTACCCCTCCCAATACCTGATCATGTTCCTCCCTTCCTCTCCCTGTCCACTCTCCTACCCAGGTCCATCCCTCCCTTTGCACACCCTCCCTGTGACTTTTTCTTCTACCTCTCATGTGGGATTGAGGCATCCTCACTTAGGTCCTTTGGCTTGCTAAACTTCTTGAGTCCTGTGGGCTGTGTCCTGGGAATTCTGTACTTTTTTGCCTAATATCCACAAATACCATGTATGTTGTAAATAACCTTGTCAAATCTTCAAAAGAAACTACACATAGGAGCATATAATTTAACATTTTGAGCAGAAACCCTTTTATTTATTATTCTAAAGACTATTATACTAGCAATGAAAGGAAAATGATTTATCAACCAGATTATCTGTATAATTAAGTGTATATGGTAAGTGTTTTGAACTACACTTTTCTTATCGCCTTTCCACAAATATGTTCTACAAATATTCTATCTGGTGGTTATAAGATATTAATAAATTACAATTACAATCTGATTTGTTTTCACTTATTTTTCTATAATCATCAAATGACTGAACATTATTGTATTCCTCCTCGTCTTTTTATAATTCTTGCTTTGCAAACATTACCATTAAATGACTATATACATAATTATGAAATCATTAACCTTAGAAAATATTTTATTAAATGGCATTTCAAGGCTAAACACACACACACACACACACACACACATCACTAAATTGTATTCGTTTCAAAACAATTTAGCTAGCTGTGTAGTGTTTCCCACTATCTCATTTCCAGTGGGTAAGAAAGGCCCATTATTTTACTTAACATTTTCTGACCATTATTTTTTTCTGTGGCACTATTCTTGGGTCTGAGTAGTCCATGAAGATATCCAAACAACATCGCTTTGTAAAATAAATTCTAGACCTAATCTTTGTCCGGTTTTCCAGAGACAAATTAAAATACAAATGTAAGAGTGAGTTAGGAGATCATTAGGAAAATAATTATTTTCCCTCTTTGGTAGTGGAGTCTGAGATACTGGAAAATCAAAAAGTGTTTTAAATTTTTTCTATTTCTCTTTCTTCTTAATAGTTTTCTGTTTGCTTATTTATTTACTTGAAAATTTGTGGACTATATTTACATCATACTACTTCTTCTCTCCTTGTTTCAACTCTTTTCATATCCCAAACTATTGCTTTTAAGTGCATTTCCTCTTTTTATTCATTATTATAATTACATATACTTGAATTAATATATAACTACAACCTATGGGTCCATGCAGTGTTACTAATATGTATATTTTATTAAAATTTCTATACAATATATTTTAATCATGTTTAACTGTCCCACCAACTCCTCCCAGATCCTCCCCACCTCCCTCCTTCCTTCCACCCAACTCATTTACTTTCTTATCTCTCTCTCTTTCTATCTCCCTTTCTCTCTCTCCCTCCCTTTCTCCCATCACATGAAAGAACATACATCACAATAACCTCTGATCCAATTAATAATATATAATTATTGTCTTTTATCCCACACTAGGTCCAGCACTGTAGTGCCCCAAGATATCTGGTAGACATCTTCATCTCAGTCAGCAAAGCCTCTCACCCACCTTGCTCTATCTCATATCACACACTGCCGATGGCTTCTCTCTGAGCCTGGCAACAATCTCTCCACCCGCCTAGTTTCCAAGGCAGGTTGCCACCATGCCAGAAATACACATCCCAATTCCATGGTGGCAAAGTGTCTCCAGCCAACACACACTCTCTTGAATTTAATTAAATCGCCACATGAAAGAACATACATCACAATAACCTCTGATCCAATTGATAATATATAATTGCCCACCTAGACATACAATGCCCTATACACATCCATCTCTTAAGAATATTCATAACAACCTGTAAATGTGCAGAGAGGAATCTTAACATCTGCCTCCATATTCTCTCGGTCACTCCTCCTCTCCCTCCAGTCTCCTCCTCCTCTCTAAAACTTTTCTCCCACCCATCCTTCCTTCTCGTCCAATGACAGGCCTCATTCTATCTTGGACTTGCCTTCACCTGCATAATGACATCATCCTACAGGTCTACATAACAAGGGAAAGCACTTTAAGGAAAGCTGACTCTCCCTTTCAGAAGCCATCAACCATCAATAGCTCCTAAGTTAGAGATGAAAATCCTGAGATTCTACCCATCCACACTGCAACACTGGCTGGATTGATCTTGTATAACCAACCACAATTTTTGTGAATTAATGAGCATAGCAGCCCATTAAGTCCAGAGAATACTGGTTTGTCTTTTTACTCCCCAATCCCTGGCACTTATGATCTTCACACTCTTTCTTTTCCCTCTCTTCTGATAATCCATGAGCATCAGGTGAGGTAATGTTATAGATATGTCTCATTTGTAACTGAATATTCTATAGACACTTATTTTCTGCACTTAAAAGTGGTTATGAGTTTCTATTTTAACAACCATCCACTGCACAAAGAAACTTTGCCGGTAAAATCCTAGAGTTGCACTAATCCATGAGTATAGAGGTACAAGTTTGGGGGGCATTATGATAATATATCCATTTAGCAAAATAATAGTAAGTAGGTTCATACCTGAGACCTATGTGCTCCTCAATAGGTCTCATATTAGGTCTCCTCAATACATGTGCATGACAATCCTCTTTTTATAGTACTAGACATACATTTCCTCTTGTGGGGTAGACTTTAAATGAGAAAATGGTTGGTTACCCCCACAATATTGATGACATTATTGTGCTCTTAGGCATATCTTGACACACCTGTCATTATTGCACGAGGAGGTTTTTAGAGCTGGGTGAGAGAGAGGGTGACATTTTCTCCTACCAGCCTGCCATTTTTGGGAACTATGAAAGCTATCCAGAAGGAAGGACGATTCCTGGTTGTTAACCATTTGCTTTTTCCATGTGTGGTGACCAAAGTGTGTCTTCCCATACAATTCTGCTGGTTAACTGAGAGAAATGACAATAGTTTACATTATTTTGGAGATATCAAGTATGAGGTTTTCAATGACTACTGTTAGACTTTTCAATGTGTGTGTGTGTGTGTGTGTGTGTGTATGTGTGTGTGTGTATTTGTGTGTATATGGTGGTAGTTGTCCTCACTATCCTCACTACCCAATATGTTTTACTGTCCCATCCTTCTCCCTTGTTAAAACCTCTTCTTCAATATTCAATATTCTTCATTCCCCTTCATATCAACTCTACTTCTTTCTCCCCCTTTCTGTAAGGTCATTCTGCCCTGCCTCCACCACAGAGACACATCCTATCCATGTCCATGGCTTCCCTACTCACAATATCCATCACATGTCATAGCCTAGATGTCCATCAACCGATGAACGGAAAATATTATTTCAGTAGATGTAAACAATGGAATTTTATTCATTTGTAAGGAGAATTAAAATCATGACATTTTCAAATATAGACTAAACTGGAAAACATACTGAGTGACTTAATCCAGACCCAGAAAGATGCAAATTGCCACATATCCTTTCTCACATGTGAATCATAGCATCAATCCTTAGATTTGTGTTTTTAACTTAAAGAACCTGTAGAATTTGGGAATTAGATAGGACAGACTAAGACCATTAGAGTCTGAGGTTTTGTCAATCAATGTTCACAACTGAGAATTAGGTAGAGAGTAGAGAATAAAACCTCAAAAGAAGGTCTAATATGTTTCAAAACTGAATTTATAGAGGGAATATCACTAAAACCTTGGGCAGGTTTCCATCGGTCACTCTTACCTAACTTCTGGCATCAAACTGAATCATATGTCTGAGAAGTAAGTCATGAATTGAGAGCCTCAGTTGATGTGACTCTTGGAATGCTGAGTTTTTCTTCTTCAGAAAGGAGCTTAGGCCATTTGCTGATGAGTTTTAGAGCATCCATGCTGCTTAATTTAGTTGACATTAGATCAGCAAGAGTAGAATACTATGTGTGCTTTTAGTATGTGTACATGCATAAGCAAATATACCTTTGACTTTTTTGGTACCATCAGCTAGAAAGGTACTGATCCTTTAGGATACTGTGGCACCTCACATTTCTCTGAAGTTATTTATATTTCCTTGCAAGATGGTCAAGTCTTAGTTTCTGAAACACAATTCAGATCTTTTTCTCAAGAACCCTCTGTCTAGACACCTTCTTTCATATCAATTGTCTTGGTAAAGTTTTTCTGGAGTTTGGGTTCTTTAAAGAAAACACAGAAATATTATAGGAATGTTTTTGTTTTAATCCTAGGTGTGGGGACATGCGACTGCTTCACAGAAGCTGACTATGATTTGCCTCATGCTCTAGCAGAGGCACAGTTTTGCAAGCTGCAGATAGTTTCTGTGATTGTGTGACATTTGGAATTCTGGGATTTTTTTTCAGAGGCTATATGAATGCTAGAGCCCCTATAGACATGGTGGAGGGGTTGTTGGTCATTCAGGGGGATTGGTTATAGTTTAATAGTAGTCATGCTCAAAGAAGAAACAAGAAGAAAGAACTTAGGTTCAGTGATCTTGAACTCTCTCTCTATCCCTGCCCCCTCCCCTCTATCCTTAATTCTCTCCTATCTAGTGATAGGGTGTGAAACTGGGGAGGGAGTGGATAAGGGGAAAGAATTCACAAAGTACCAAAGGCCAGCTACATTTCCTGTCCCTGAATGTGATTAGGCAGCCTATTTCAGGCACAGGCGGATAGAAACATCTCATTTTTATTCTCTTTTCTTTTTTTCTCTCCCTTAAAAATTGTGGTTAAAAGAGTGACTGTGAGAATTACATGTTGTTCAAAAATACAACATATCCATAAATCATGAGAAATAATATATGGCCTACACATTCATATAAAAAATCAGATAGGGAGATATAAGTTTGTACCTGTTTTGACGGTAAATATTTTTAACAGAAAGATGGACATGTCCCATTTATTTTCTGTTCGTAGAGAATTATAGGTATGTTCAAGGAAATATTCAGAGGGAACATTAGAGAAACAATGAGTCTCTTTGTTAGTCACAAAATAATCTCTGCTTGGAAAGATAGTGTGTGACTTTCTGATTTGCTCACAGGGTCAGATGCAAGGTCAACAGGAACAAGAAAGTGACTGTGCTCATCTGAGCTGTAGACAAATCACATCACTTTTCCTGCAAGGGTATAATACAACTCAGGCCAGACCTTTGTCCCTCTTCTCTTGCAACTAAAGCAGCATGAACAAAATGGATGCCGACATTGTCAGTGCACTAATGCCTATTACATAGCTTTGATAGTTAAGGAGACTGATTACTCAGTGCCTGCTGTAAGGCCATACAAAACTCCAGTTGCCATAATGACTAAAGGTATCAGGTATAAATGGCCCATTAAATTATTGGCTAGCATTATTCCTATTTAGTTATGGGAAAACTGTGTCACACAGGGAAACAAAATTACCCTCATAAGCCCACAATTAGTGGCAGTTGTTAGTCTAAAAAAGAAAAAAAAAAAAAACCTCTATATTTTCTACCTGCTGCCAGTCTCATGTTGCATCCCTTTCCCCTTCTGTTTGTGTGGAATTAAAGCCAAGGAAACGCAGGGCACAGTTCTGAACTGACATGCTCAGCAGGTAGCAGCAGCAATGAGATTCCCTAAATCCTTCTCTGAAGTGAACAGGATATAAATAAAATCTAAATGAACAGACATCATTTCACCCACGTGGACGTTTTAAGAATGATTTCACATGAATGCAAAGGCCTAGGGGATCTGTAATTGAGTGAGAGAATGAGAAAGTTGCAGCTGGCTTTTACGAATGGTTCAACAGGGAGCCTGAGAAATTAAGGGAACTGTGCTGTTACAAGAGAAGCTGAAATGGATTCCACAAGTCCCCAGAGGGGTAGCTGAGTGTGGAATGAAAATGAAACAGTGGTATGTGGAGGAGGCTATGTGGATGGGGACTTTGTGTGTGAGTCTCAGAAAGCAAGCACAGATTTTCAGGCTATTGACTTTCATCCTCAAACATAGATGAGTCTTTTGGAAAATGCAGAAATGAACAGTGTATGAGAATGTCAGGGAACAGGAACTAGACTGACATCACGAAGTAGGGCAGGACCCCAATAACTCAGCTACGTCTTATAGGTCCTAGCAGTTAATATTTCACAGTGACAATGAAAATTCGGGACAAACTTTGGGTTGAACTGTTAAACCACAACATAAGTCAAATGCAAAACAAAAATGAAGTGGGAAAAGATGTTTCATCTTTTACAGCACAGCTGTAACGGCATACATTGAAGGAGCCTAACCATCCCTAGGAAAAGCTGAAGATGGGTCGGTCAGCTCAGAGAAGTAAATCACTGTTGCAGAGCAAACAGGGTATTAGTTTTGCTTTGTAATTATTTTCTTCTTGCTTTGAATTTAGAGGATAATTTCACACGTGAGGCTTTATAACAACTGTAGAGACAGAAGTAAGAAAAAGAGTGTGGAAGGAGATTCTGACGACCCAAACAAACAAGCTTATAACACTGAGGCCACATTGTTTCCGTGTTCCTATCTCTAGTGTATACATTTTAAGACTAAGGCCTCCAGTAGAACATTTCACAAAAATTGTGTTTTATCGAAACTTGCTAGAGAGCTTTTTGAACAATTATTTTTCACTCCAGAAGCTGTTTCTTATTAGGGTCCAAAATGGTCAAATTAAGAACTATCTCCCACCCTCTGTCCTTTGTCCTAGATGCCTGTCCTTACACATCTGTGATCTTTTTGGGTCTTTATAAGCATGTTTTATCTGGGAGGTCCCAGCACAGACAAGCCAAGCAAGAATCTTCTCACAGAAGAAGACACTGGACACTGATGACCTCATGGCCCCAGCCCTCAGAAACACTGAAAGGATTATGCAGTGCGGGAATTGGAGAATTTAGAGGAGGCAGGGGAGGGATTGGACACAAATGATTGAGCCCATCTGGTCAAAAGGAGTGCCAACCATGATGCTTTATCTTATCATCAGACCTACCCCACAGTTATCGCAGGTTGAAACCTTTTCCTTCCTATTCTTTCGAGATTTCTAGCTTGTTAATGAGTGTTTCTGTTTCAAAGACATGTTTGGTTACAGGTCTAATCAAATTTAATGCAAAAGAGACTTTTCATTTTCTTTTCTAAGCAATGTCTCCTTAAGTTACTATCTCACTTCAGGTAACTTGAGAATTTTACCCTAACACAGCTTCAACCCATTGTGATTTTATTGTATTCAAATGGTGATATTTTCAGTTTTGTGTTGGATAAACACACAGAGATACATTAGAGAGTGAAACTTTAAGATTTCATATGAAGCTACACAGCTTCCATTACAAATGTCTATTGTAAGTGTACTCATTCAGTGTTCACTGAAGTGTATAGACTTTAATCTGGTTAATCTCAAGTGTGTGAGTTTTTTTTTTTAATTTGAAAGTTTTTCAATAATAATACTTATAAATAAAAACATGAATTTCTTGTGTTCATTCGAGACTAAGAAGCAAAAACTCATTTCTCAGACTTGAAAGCAAACCATAAAAGGAAAGGAAAATTGTCAGAGCTTTGCTCTCGCTAATCTGAGGCATACGAAATCGAACTGAAAATGACCTGGCCAAACATGTCTGTATACAATGATAAACAAGGTTAGCAAGGATAAGAGAGAGAGAATATAAAACAGAAAAACAAAAAAAAGAACTAAAGCTAATGTATCGCACATTTTGATCTATTGGGAATTTGACCTGGTTTTGTGATAAACCAAAATTAATCAAACTATGCATAATCTTGGAGCTGTATTTTTAAGCTGGATACTCTCCAGCTAAATCCGTGTCAGTTTAAAATCACCTCTTAAAGCCAACTAATATTCTATAGATGTTCTGGCCAAAATAACATCAACTATGGCAACTGTTTTAATTATAATTAATTTAAATAAGATTAAAATTAATATAGCTTCAATTTACATATATTTCCATTGTTCAAACAGGAGAGCTGGCAATAAATTTCAGTGGTAGAGAACTTACTTTGTCTTCAGCGAGTTCTGGATTCAATACTTGTTCCAAATATTAAAGAATAAAGTATTTAGTTGTTGGAAAGAGTCTACTCTAGCTTCTGTGCTGAACAGTTATAAAACACTTCCATTATCATAGAAATTCAGAACATTCTGGAAGTAAAATTGTTACCATGTATATATAGGATAATTGCTTCAACCAGCTGTTACATGGTAGGTTGCATCCAATTCTATGTAGCCACAAACAAAATAAAATATTCCTTTGTGTGTAATATCACGTTTATCACTTGATTGTGATTGGACAGAATTACCATATGGGGCTGGCATGGTGCTTTCTGTTCCCCACTGGAGCCTTATCAATATAACTTCTAACTCTCTGCTGGTGCTAGCCATTTTCGTGTTTGTCTTCTACTACAACACAATATAGTTACAAAGCACACATCTCCTTTATGTGGCCGTTCTGTTGTGTTGAAATCTGGTTCTAATTCTTACCTCATAATAGTGTGCACGCATGCATCCAGGAGTGATTGTGTGTATTTACATGTGCAGTCTTTGGAACATTTTGATGAAAGCCAATATTGCTGGGTCAAAGAAAATGGAGTATGTGGGTCTTGCGTATGAAGTTTTACTTTGTTCTAGGTAAGAGTTAGATTGTGTTTACTGTTGGCTCTAGTTCATATTAGAGGCTAGCATTTCTTGTAATTTCCCTGATTTTTGCCTTTTCTCTTGTATTTGGAGTTCCTTGGGAATTTCTTCTTACCCTGGATTCCCTGGTACTCTTTGCTTTTATATTCTAGGAGCTATAATGATATCTTGGTGAGACCTAAAGAAAGATCTAGTCAGGCTAGGTTCAGCCTTCAGCGTTGCTGCCTCAGCATACACTCTTTTTCCTATTAGACTCTAACTGCTGATTTTTGCTCTCTTAGTTACAATTTGATTTGTGACCTCGATTATCTGACAAATGTAAGAGAGTTGATTTTGAGATGTTCACAGATCTATTTCCTTTACTAAGAATAAAAGGATGGTTTTTCTAAGCTTTTGAAAATCACACCAGGAGGCAGCAGCTTTTTTTTAATTCTTACTTCTGTTATACCTGAACTCTTGTTATATAATTACAGTTACATTTAATTATTATCACAATTAAATATTAATGATATAGTTTTAACAGCTACTTTAGCCAACATTAAGGGTCTTATTTATACAAGACACTATGTGTGATGGTTTGAATTGGCCCAGGGAGGGACACCATTAGGAGGCATGGCCTTGTTAGAGGAAGTGTGTCACTCTGGGGATGACCTTTGAGAGAGCCTCCTTCTAGCTGCCTGAGGATGTGAGTATCTCCTAGGGCCTCCAGATCAAGATGTAGAACTCTCAGCTCCTGCTGCAACATGCCTGCCTGCACACTGACATGCTCCCACCTTGGTGATAATGAACTTAACCTCTGAACCTGTAAGTCAGCCCCCATTAAATGCTGTCCTTTAAAAGAGTTGCCTTGGTCCTGGTGTCTGCTCACAGCCGTAAAACCCTAACTAAGACACTGTGGTAAGTACTGATTCAAGTCTGGAACCTCCGTCTACCAGAAAGTGATGCATCGTCATGGTTCAACATGGCAATCCTGCCAGGGGACAAGGACATTAGAAGTTGCCCTCACCTTGTCAGTGAAAATCAGTTTCAGTAAGAGCCGATGGCAGCAGCATTCAGAGGGCAGGAAAAGGAAGACACTGTAAGGAGCGACATATATGAAAATGAATTTTGGAGCTAAGAGCGAGACTTGAAGACTGGAGTACTTTTTAAGTTCCAGAATGGTAAAATGAGCTATAGACGGTTTAATTAGGAGTAATACAAACTGGAAGGCAATTGAATTAAGTCTCCAAATGTAGGACAGAATAGGTTTAAGAACATAGATGGTCAAAAACAACTTTGACAGAAGGAAACTGACCCTTTCGGGCAGGACCAGGTGTGCAACTGTGTTTCAGAACAGCACCAACCCTACATTTCTCTTCTGTAAGTTCTATCTAATTATTTTGTGTTGTAACACAATACCTCAGCTAAAAAGAGAGATCCAAGGTGCCAGAAAGATAGCTTAGCAATTAAGAGCAGTTGCTGCTCTTGGAGAAGATCAGGGTTCTAGTCACAGCACAAACCTGGCAGTTCACAACAATACGTAACTCCATAGGATCCAGCATGCCCTTGTAGCCTCTGGGGTCATTGTACACATGTGGTGTGTAGACATATATCAGACAAAACACCATAAACAAAAATACAAATAAATACATCTGAGGAGGGGGAGTGGGAGAGGGAGACAGAGAATTATATTGAAGGGGATGTATTGGGACAAAAAAAGATGTAAGAGGAATGAGTCAAAAACTCAAAAATTTTAAGGCCCAAAAGCCAGGACTTAAAATTATCCTTATAATAAGAACTGGGTAAAGAACAGCCACGAGAACCAACAGCAGTGCACTGTAGCTGGGAGGTTCCCTTGGTTTGCTGACCATCATGGCGTAAACTGATTGCCTGGATGTCGGGCTTCCCCAAGCAAGAAAAAAGGAAGGGTTTCTTCTGTTTATTAGTATTATCATCATTTTCTTCCTTTTCATCATCATCATTACTATGTTAATTATTATTATTATTTCTTTAGGAATGTGTGAAAAAAATATCATGAAACAAAGAAACATTGTAATGTAAACAGGAGAACGGTAACCTCCGCCAGGAGGAAATGAATACTTTAGAGAAAACTATGATGAGCAGACAGTTCAGAGTGGTGAAAGAAAGCATTCCCTTGTTGTGATTGAGCTGGACTGCTGTGATTGAACTGGATGCAGAAGAATTTCTGAGCTGGAATTTCAACGTTCAAAGGCACAGCTATGTGAACAATGACCAAACAAAAAGGAAAGCAAGAAAGCAGCTGGTGAGGATAGGACACCAAGGAATTGATGAAACAGGGCAGTCAATCAGCCCTTAGGCATGGTGCCACTCTGAGAGAGTTAATACAGTCCTTAGGAAATGGGAGCCAATGCCAAGAAATGAAGAAATGAAGGGAATGATGAGACGGCATATGGAACCCAGTGACTTCATGAGCAGATAACGCCCAGTCTGTTCACTGGTCCTAAGAACAGCTGTGGCTTTTCTTGAGCCTGGAGGGAAACATAAACAGAGCCCTGAGAGCCAAGAGGAAAGGATGGCTATGACTAACAGGGAATCTAGGCTCCAGCCAGCAAAGACCAGCACTGTCCAAATGGTGCTCTTAGTACTTGACGTCCCTATATACTGTGAGAGTAGAGACCTAATCTTATCATGTTATCATCTGTGTGATAAGAATGATACAAATATTTAAAAGCAATAAAAAGCTAATGTTAAGAATATTTATCCCGCCCTCAACATGCATGCCAATCTCGAGACTCTTACTTGAGAAAGCAAAGCATATTCCTCCACTTTCTTAGAGTCTCATCTCAAATGCAAAACCCGTATTCATAGTGTTGAGATATGTAGGGGTGAGGGCAGGTATCCAAAAAGCCAGAAAATGGCATTTAATCCCCTGGAGCTGCAGTTGTATATAGTCAATTGTGAGGCAACCAACTTGGATGCTGGGGACCAAACTCAATTTTTCTACAAGAACAGTGGACATCTGTACCACTGAAGTATGTCTCCAGCTCTCTGTCTACTTGTCCTTTTATGTGCATATCAACGTGCAGGAGAGACTGTTGAAGTTATGCCCTGCTTCTTCCTCCCAGCGCCATGCTCCCAGAAATGAGACTCAGACTCAAACTATTTTTACAAACACCTTGGCCATATAGTTAGGCTCTTCCCTGACTAGAATCATAACTTAAGATAACCTATTTATTTTAACCTACATTCTAACACATGGCTGGTTATCTACGTTTGGGTACAATGCTTCTGTCTCCTTACATTGTCCAGGAAATCTCTGGCCTGGCTCTACCCCAGAATCTATTCTCTCTCTGAGATGTCCCATCTCTATTTCATGCCTAAGCCATAGGCCATATGCTTTTTAATTGACAGGTGATGCATCCATAAAATACACAAGATGTTCTCTCTACACTAGATACTAAGACCCTTAATCAAACACTCTCCGCATTATTTTGAGATCAGTCTTTCACTCAACCTAGTGGCCAGCTAGAGAACTCTGAAGGTTTGCCCATCTCTGTCCCTTAGCACTGGGATTGTGGGTTGCATTGCTATGCCCTGCTTTTTGAAATAATATTTTTAATTATCCTTTGAAATTTTTATTCATGGATACAATGTATTTTGTACCACCTCCTGCTACCTGTAGGATCCATTGACAGGTTTCTGTCCTGACTTCTTTTCTATCAGTACTGTCGTAGATGATAAAGTCAATCAACCCCAGAGACCAATATATGGTGCTAGTGATTCTAAAATGAATCTTCCAATTGGAGCAGGAAGTACTTTGCCTCCTGGGCTACCTTCCCAGGCCCCATTTGCCTTTGGTAGTCACTTAGTACCATGCTGTAACACATTTGCTCTCGATTCTTAATCACAAGCCACAGTTTTGAAAGGCTCATAGTTCCATAGATGTTTTTCTCTTTAGTTTCATATTAAAGGTTGCCACCAGAGGAAGAAAAGAAAAATGTTCCCTTATCACAAAATTCAAAATGACGCATCTTAGAGCACAGTTTAGGAATAGATGCGAGTATGGAAAAAAAATATCTTGGCTGTGATAAAACTAACAAATTCTAAGTAGAAAGGATGGAAAATCATAACAAAGTCAACAGGCCTGAGGTCAACGTGATTATTTGTGCAAACCACTTAATTTCTTTAAGCTCCCTTTCATCACTCAGAAAATTAGGTGGGAACATATCACATAAGTCCTCTAAAGATCAAAATAAGCAATTCCTTATGATGACTTCAACCTAAGTGAATCCATGTCGCCTGTCTCTAGCAGAGGTGTCTGAGTCCCTACTACCCATCTCTTTGTTGCTTTGTTACAGAGCATTTCGGATTCTCAACTTCTGACTTGAAGAGTTAACGTGGTTAAAAAATAATGTAGGGTAAGATCTGCAAGGCTGCACTCAAAGTAGATGGACCAACTTTTGCTCCTTGCTAGCTACAGGACTCCAAATTAAGGACCACTTCCTCTGACTTGAGGATGAGATAGCATCTTGCCCAGGGAAATAGTGAAATACTGGCTCATGACCTGTTGTAATGAAATATCAGCTTATTTTTGTCTGGACCATATATATCTTTGGCTAGGACCAAATCATGTGCTTATTTTTGGCCAGCATGAAACTGAAGTACCAGCAACGTAAAATAAACTGAATTAAGCACAGAGCACAAATGGAGAGGGTGCATGGCTCTGGCTGCTCACATGACTCCTGCTCTAACGTGTCCTTGTTAGTCTGAGGTTGAGGAGACAGTGCCATGCTGGCCTCTGGTCACACTTGTCCAAAGCAAAAACTGTAAAAATGTAACTGCTTCCTTCAAACTCTCACATGAGTTCAACTTTTCTACACGGATGTAATTATTATTCAGTATTATTTTCAGGATGAAAATAGTACTTGGCTTGGCTGCTACTGACAACATAATTCTTTTATAAAAAATAAAAAAACTCTGTTTTTCAATTACCTTAGTGAGGGAGATCACCTGCCATACCCTGGAGTTTAAAATTTGTATTTCTTCTTTCCTCCCTCCCCCCACCTCTCTCTCTCTCTCTCTCTCTCTCTCTCTCTCTCTCTCTCTCTTTCTCTCTCTCTCTCTCTCTCTCTCTCTCTGTGTGTGTGTCGAATGTACCACATGGGGCAGGAACCTGCCCATGCCAGAAGAAATCATATTATATGAAGCTAGAGATGTAGCTGTTTGTAAGCTACATGGTTTGTGTGCTAAGAACTGAACACAGGTTCGTTAACTTTCCTTCTCCTTTTTTTTTTCCTTTTGGTCATTTCTATCTGGAATGATTTTATATTATTTTTCCCAATAGTTTATTTTTTCTTCATTTTACACCTCAATAACAAACCCCACCCCTCTCAGTCTCACTCTTGTTTCTCCTTCTCAGCAGATTTGGGGAAGCTCACCTTGGGTACCAACTCCACCTGGAGATACCTAGTCCCAGCAGGACTGGGCACATCATCTCCTCTCCGGCTGAGTCCCAACCAGGCAATCCAGGTAGGGAAAGGGGATCCAATGGCAGACAACAGAGACCGAGACAGTCCCCAGCTCCATTTCTTAGGGGACACACACAAAAACCAAGCTAAGAGCAGCAAGTGGTCTTAACCACTGAGCCATCTCTATAGCCTCTAAAAACCTCTATTTTACCCATGTTGAACTATACACAAATTAGTAGCCAAATCACAAGTATGTAACCAAAATACACACATAGGTCTTTAGTGTCTTGACATTTCTGCTAAACCAGAACTAAGGTGTGAAAGTACATAGAAGACCAAAGCAATCAATTCTTCCTCAGGCTGCTGGTATACATAAACCCCCAGGAGCAACAATGCTGCACTGGCACATAGGAAGTAGCCTGTGTTAATGTTTAAATATTTTAGTTTTGGATATAATCCAACATGCAACTTGAGGGTCTTGAACCAGTACAGACATTGATTTTAAAGTGTGGAAAGATGGCTCAACCTTTAAGAGCATTGCTGCTGTTGCAGAGAATCCAGGTTTGGTTCCCAGCACCCATTTGGCAGCTCAGAACCATCCATAACTCTAGTGCTCCAGGATCCAATGACACCTTATAGCCTCCAGAGACACCTAGCACACATGATGAGCACACACATACACATACAGGCAAAAATTCATATACATAAAATAAAAATTATTTTATATATGACTATTAATTAAATAATGGACTGACACTTAATTACCTATAATTTCTAATCTTTGTACAGAATTTGCAGTGGGTTTGCATGTATAGATTTCCAACCATAACTTGATTTGCCCACAGACTTATAGATGCTTAGAAGAGAAAAATTCATGTAAGGTATATGTGTGGTGTGTATGTGTGTGTTTCATAGGTTATATACTGGCACATAGAAAAGTAAATGAATATTGAAGTATTGTAATGCACTGAAAGGTACCTAAAATAAAAAATGAAGTGGAGAAAACTAATATTAAGTAACAACCTTGAAACATGGAGGCCATATTGCAAAAACGTGGGGCACATTTTCCCCTTAAATTTTTGTTAGGTTCCTCCGAATCATCTTATTCCCTTTGGCACAGATGGACATAAGCACACACACATTTACATGCACACACACACACATATTCACATGCACACACACACGCACACACACACACACATAATTGTCAACATTGGGCTGATTTAACTGAGACAGTCACATCTTCTCACAGATTCCTTTTCATGAAAGCCATATAGTGTTAATCTAAATTTAAGAATGTTATATTGGCTAATAAGATGGGTCAACCATAAACAAACTTTTTATAAAGCCTGAGAACCAAAGTTTTATCTTCAGAACCCCATGTGGACTGTGGGGCTAACACCAAATTTTTCTCCAACCTCTATATGTGCACGGTGACACACACACAACTCCCTACTTACATACACACACAGGCATGCACACATATGTACATGCACATACATTATTATTATTATTATTATGTATTAGTATTTTTAGGTGGCTGAGGTCTATTTTACTATGTCCTATATATGTTTTGCAGTAAGTTACTAACTACTGAATATTCCCTACTCCATAGACCTACTCAATAAAATTTTCTGTACTTTACAAATACACAGATACTTTCTCATAAAAAATGCTCTTACTCATGCTACTTAAATATAAATTCAAATTTAACTGTCAACTATATTTTCATTAAGATTGGAATTTTTAGTTTTCCAGTCTTGGAAAGGAAAATATATGTGCTAGTTTGAATAAGAAATGTCCCCTTAGGCTCAAAATTGTGATTGCTTGTTCCCCAGGGTTAGAACTCATTACGAAGGATTAAGAAGTGTTGTTTGTTAGACAATGTGTGTCCTTAGGGGTGGGCTTTGATATTTTGAAAGCCTACTCCATTTCTTCTCTCTCTCCCTTTCCCTCTCCCTCCCCATCTTCCTCTTCATTTTCCTCCCCCTCCCCCTCCCTTCCTTTGTCTCTGACTCTCTATCTCTCTCTGTCTCTCTCTGTCTCTCTGCCGCTGTCTCTGTCTCTGTCTCTCTGTCTCTCTGTCTCTCTCTCTGTCTCTCTCTCTGTCTCTCTCTCTCTCTCTCTCTCTCTCTCTCTCTCTCTCTCTCTCTCTCTCTCTCTCGCTAGGGCTAAGATGCAAGCAGTCAACTGCTACTTTAAAGTAATTTTCTGCCTGCTCATTCCACCCACTTTGATATGCTCCAATAAACTTTTCTTCTATAAATATTCTTGGTCATGGTGTTTTGCCACAGTTATAGAAAAGTAACTAAGACAACATGGAAATGTCGTTAAACACTCATCACACCATTATACCAATACTGGAAACATAGAACTTTGGAACATACACAAGTAACATCACTACAAACGTTATGAAACACAGCATCCTTTGTACATACTCTGAATTAAGTTAGCAGTAAGAAAACATACAAATTGTCAAACTATGATATGATTCAAAATAAAGGCTTTTTCGGTTTCATAAAGTTAAATATACTAATCAAAACAAAATAATTTTCTGTTTGGAATAAAAATGATTGAAAAATTCACTCATCCAAAGAATAGGCTGGTTATTGACTTCCAGATACTCATAGCCTAATATCTAGAAATCTGACTTTTCCCTGTCTCTAACAACTGTCTAATTCACCATACAGTAACAGCAGTCCTACAGTATAAAAAAGATGTAGTTGACCTGGAACAATGAAAGTTCACTATTGAACCACAGTACAGAAAGGGCAGTTTTAGGAAATATCAAGTGGGATGGTTGGAGACTGACATCCTCCCCTGCTTAACTTACACTTTGTTCCATTCTGAAATAGTTGAACAGTTGAATTTGCTCCATTTTGAAATATTGTAGCCTTTATACTTTTCTTCTCCAGAAGATCAGCTACCTGGTGTTTAATTGGGACAAATGTCCCAATCCAACCCCATGTTCATGGCTCCTTATCACTCACCATGGGGCTCTATGGGGCTCTTTTCTGAACCAGTGTGACCAACACCACTGAACTCATATTCAGGTATCTCCCCATCCCATATATTTACACACTGTTACTTCAAATGCCTTTACTATCATCCATTGAATCCCAGTGGAAATCACCATATTTGAGGAATTATCATTCCTTCCACGAGGAACATGCTACATGCACTTCAAAGAGGTATAATATGATTGTGATGTGTAGAACTATAAATGAGATGTGTTCATTTTATTATAATGGGAAACTCAAATTATCTAAAGTCATCTTTAATGGTAACTTTTTAAATATTTCAGACAGAAATTAGTTATAGGAATGCAATCTCTGTAGACATCATCAGACAGAGTCATATTAAATATTAGACAATTTATTTGCAGTTAAGCCATGGCAAGCAACATTGAAGGGGTCAGAGTTTCTTTCTTAGCTTTTATTCACTGCCAAAGTCCTCTGGTTATTTAAGACCTGGCAAAATCTGAGAGTCTGGTTGCTTGGATTTTTCCGGTACTCCTAGGAAAGGAGTTATCTAAAAGCACAAATCACATGAGCTTTGAGTTACGGATCAAATAGGAAGTTTAGCATATCTCAGATCCTTTTTTTGGCAAAACATGACTTCTTGTACTTAAAGGAGGTAATTTACTGAAATATACCTTTTTGTGAGAAAGCAATAAAAATCGGTTCTACATCAAAAGCTCTAAAACTAATATTTGATTATGTAAATGCATTAAAGCCAAATGGATAAAAGTTCTCTTAAAAAACATGAGGTTATATGAAGCACATATTGGGCTTTTCTTAGTCTAGCATAGTATAAAATTAATTTAAGATGATTGGAGCATTAAAATGTGGCTCACCCCTGTGGTTTTCAGACATAGTCTGGGAAAATTAAATTTGTTTCATAACAGAATTCTTGTGTTAAAGGAGCATCTACTCCTTTGTTTTTATGTTATAAAGATCTTCTGGGAGAACAAAACTCATGCAAGAAGAATGAGGATCTAAGGAATATTTACTGCAGCTGAGATAGATTTTAAAGCTATTTACTTCTGGATGGTCCAAGCTAAATTCATGTATAGCTCTCTTCTTACAATTCATTACACTCATAAAGTCATTTCTATAGTCCATAAATCACTAGCTAACAACATGCACAGTGAATTTATTTGAGCATCCCTATTTTTAAAAGAAAATAAATTTGATGCAATCTCTGCATGATGCACATTAGTTAGTGTTAAGAAAATAATCTTTCAGCTCATGGGAGCCTTACATACACAAGCCTTTTGCTTAGAAAGGTCCTACTGTAGAACCAACTCTACAGAAAGCTGTTGAATTATTCTAAGACAAGGGCAAAAACTTAAAAAATACTCCAACCCACAAAGGCCAAGAAGTCCAAGGCTTGATCTTCAAACATAGCATATTGGGATGTATATACATTAAGAGGTGGGACTTACCTAGATCTCTGGCCACTAAGGATGTGCCATTAGAAAAGCTGGGTAGACAACTGGATCTTCTCTTATACTTTAATTACTGAAAATGCAGTGAGCAGATTTGATCCTACACCTTCCTCACCAAGGTAGGCCACCTCATCTCAGGTCACAAAACAACAGGGCCAGAAGTTTCTTGGGGGAAAAAAAAACCTCCAAATCTAAGAGTCAAAATAAACTGTATTTCTTCATAGAGTGATTATTTTAGTATTACTATAGTAGTAAGTTGTCACACAAAGGACATTTTATATATGTTTACACACTCAATCCTTTGCATGCACACAGACACACACACACACACACACACACACACACACACACACACAGAGGCGGGGGGATGTATAACGCTGCTTATGTTTGGGCAGAGAGATAGCTTAGTGTGGTGGCTGCTGCCAAGCCTACTTGAGTTCAGTCCTCAGGACCCACCTGGTGAAAGCAGAGAAACAACTCCAAAAAATTGTCCTCTGACCGCTACATGTGCATCACAGTATGTTCATAGCTACATACATACATGCACACAAAGCAAATTCAAATAAATGTCTTATAAAAACTTGATAAGATTCACGTGTCTTGTTCACAGAGTACCTGGTGAAGTAACTGAAGCCACGACCCTGTTCTTGGCCCCCCTTTCCTTGTGTATTTCTTCTTACATATAGTTCCCCTTACTTCTTACCACTGTTCTATGCAGTAAGGCAATTTCCCCTCCAGGACAACACTCCAAACAGTCTATCTCCATGCAGATCTTCTAAACATGGCATCGCACATTAAATCTTCCCCTTTTGAAACTTATGCTACCATTTTCCCCATGTACTTGGTTTTTTATATAGGTGTGCAACCAGTCTCAACAACAAAACTATGAACTGTCAAAAGTAGCACAGTGCCTGAGATTCCCTTCCCATCCTCTCCACACATGGTAGCTTGAGATGTGGGATGGAATTTCTGTAATTAAGAAAATGCATTATTACTGGATGTGCTAGGGCATGTCTGCAATCAAAGCAACAATGAAGTGAGGACAAGACGGTTCAAAGCTAGAGGACAGGTTTGCAAGGGGAGACCACATCTCAAGATGAATAATTTAAAGAACAGAGAGGAGGGGGACAAGAAGAAAGATGAACAGGAGAGAGAGTGAGAAATAGAGCTCCTTTCTCAGCATCCAGGGTGGTTATGAGGGAAGAAAATAGAAGTCCCAACGGACAAATCAAAGGCTGCAGCTTATATACACACTAAGTATATGTATTCTAGGTATGAAAAGGAGAAGAAAGTATTTTGCAATGAGGATGTTCTACCTAGACTCTCATTATGAAAAGATACCTTTACTGGAGGAAAAAATTAGAATATCAGATTGATAGTTCATTAGAACTGTGGGTGTGATTGTTTTCTTGCTCCCAATTCTACCATTCACATCATTGTCTCTTGCTTTTGCATAAAAATAACATTTATTTTTTCTTTTATTGGATTTTCATTTACATTTTAAATGTTATCCCCTTTCCCAGTTTCCCCTCCAGAAACCCACTATCCCTTTCCCCCTGCTTCTATGAGGGTGTTCCCTCACCACCCACCTCTTCCCTCCCACCTCCCTGACTTGACATTCCCCTACACTGGGACATCAATCCTTGACAGAACCAAGGGCCTCTCCTCCCATCGATGCCTGACAAGGTCATCCTTTGTTACATATGTGGATGGAGCCATAGATCCATCCCTGTATTCCCTAGGGATGATGGTTTCTGTAAGGCAAAGCACACTGTCATTAGGACAAAATGGAAACCAACAGATTGGGAAAGGATCTTTACCAATCCTATATCTGATAGAGGACTAATATCCAATATATACAAAGAACTCAAGAATTGAGACTCCAAAGAATCAAATAACCCTTTTTAAAAATGGGGTACAGAGCTAAACAAAGAATTCACAGCTGAGGAATATCAAATGGCTAAGAAGCACCTAAACGTTCATCAGTGAAATGCAAATCAAAACAACCCTGAGATTCCACCTCACACCAGTCAGAATGGCTAAGACCAAAAACTCAAGTGACAGAAGATGCTGGTGAGAATGTGGAGAAAGAGGAATACTACTCCATTGTTGGTGGGATTTCAAGCTGGTACAACCATGCTGGAAATCAATCTGTTGCATATCTGAGGATCTTCATGGCACAGAGAAACAATGGGATGTCAGAGAGAAGTCCTGGGAAGGATGCAGTATTGATAATGTGACAGAAGCCAGGAGCCTTGAGCCAGACCAATGATTCATTCCCATAAAAATTTGCAAGTAAAGCCACATAGGGAAATAGGTATACTCTACTACACACGACGACACACCACAGCTTCCACAGGGAGATGGGTTTTTTTGTTTTAATCTTTGGTTTTATTCAGTGTGGAAGGTTGCACAGGTGGAGGGTAGATATGAAAAGATGGAGGAGGGAAGAGTGATATTGAGTGAAACTCATAATGAATCAATAAAAATATTTAATTTAAAAAATGAAAAATCAGTCATCCCTGCTTCATCAAGTAGATTCTTTCTTTTCTTTTACAAATACTTATTTTGTTTTATGTATAAGAGTGTTGCCTACTTTTGTGTGTGTGTGTGTGTGTGTGTGTGTGTGTGTGTGTGGGTGGGTGTATTAAATGTGTGCCTAGTGATACAGAAGTTTGATTACCCTGGGCCTGCTGCCCCAATGGAGATATTGGGAATCAAAACTATGTCCTTAGCTATTTAGTACGGCCCCATTTCTCTATCCCTACTTGTGCTTGATTTTATATATTTCTTTTTTTAATTTTTATTGGATATTTTATGTATTTGCATTTCAAATGTTACCCCCCTTCCCAGTTCCCCCTCTGGAACTCCCTAACCCATTCCCCGTCCCCCTGCTACTATGAGGGTGCTTCCCCACCCACCCATCCACCCACTCCCAACACACTGCACTGGCATTCCCCTACACTGGGTAATCTAGCCTTCACAGGGCCAAGGGCCTCTCCTTCCATTGATGCCAGACACT
The DNA here is from genome assembly GCF_011064425.1 of Rattus rattus. Classification (NCBI taxonomy): domain Eukaryota; kingdom Metazoa; phylum Chordata; class Mammalia; order Rodentia; family Muridae; genus Rattus; species Rattus rattus. Next base: position 78,605,115 of record NC_046161.1, on the reverse strand, counting down.
GTCATCCTAAGTTACATATGCAATTGGAGCCATGGGTTCCTCCATTGTGTACTCTTTGGTTGGTGGTTTAGGCCTTGGGAACACGGGGCGGGAGGGGTGGCGTGAGTCTGGTTGGTTGACGTTGTTGTTCTTATGGGATTGCAGACCCCTTCAGCTCCTTCAGTCCCTTCTCTACCTCCTTCATTGGGCTCCTAGTGCTCAGTCCAATAGTTTGCTGCTAGCATTCACCTCTGTACTTGTCACGCTCTGGCTGATCCTCTCAAGAGACACCTATATCAGGCTCCTGTCAGCAAGTCCTTCTTGGCATCACAATAGTATCTGGGTTTGGTGTCTGCATGTGGGATGGATTCCCAGGTGGGGCAGTCTCTGGATGGCCTTTCCTTCAGTCTTCTTGCCCCATATTTCATTTAGACAGGAGCCATTATGGGTTAAAAATTTGGATATTTGTGGGTGACTCCATCCCTCCACAGGGGCCTTGCCTAACCTCTGGATATGGTCTCTACAGGTTTTCCCTCCACTTTGTTGGGCATTTCAACTAATCTCATCCCTGTTGGGTCCTGGGAGCCTCTTGCTTTCAGCATCTGGGACTTGCTGGTGGCCACCCCCAGTTCCCCATCCTCATTGCTACACAACTCTGTTCAAATTCCTGACCCTCTCTATATATCATCCTGTCTCCTCCCATACCAGATCCTTCCCCTTATTTCCCCCTCACCACACTCTCTTCCTCCCAAGTCCCTTGGACCCTCTACCTCCTATGAGTATTTGGTTCCTCCTTCTAAGAAGAACTGAAGCATCAACACTTAGGACTTCCTTCTTCTTGAGCTTCATGTGGTTTGTGAATTGCTCTGTGTGCTTCTGTATTTCCTCCAATCTTTTCTATTCACATGAGAATGCATTTGACTTTCCTTTTGGCAGAGTTTTGAGTGGACTATAGACCTACTCCCAATTTAAATGCAAAAAATGTATTTTTAAAATCATCAAAGGCATGGTCTGACATTAAGTGCTCTTTCTGTTCTGTTCGTCCTCATACCATCCAATTTCTCCACCCTTTACCTCCTCTAATGTACTTGATGTGCTGAAATTCTAAGCTATTTGGTCATTTCCTTTAATATAATGTAATACTATCATTTTCTAAACTTGAGTTTACATGGCTGGCACTAGTGCTGAAAGCTAGAAAGATCATGCATTTGTCCTGCTTCCCATATTATTGTACCTCTTAAACACTGTGTGTAGGAGAAAACTTTACAGAGAAACAGCTTAATGCTTCAAACACTTCATCTTGTAGATTGTATTTAGGAGAATTCAAAACTTCAATTTTGCTTTCTCAATAATAAGAGGTTTTCATCAGACAACTTATTTCAGGAAACCAAACTGTGTGCAATATTTTGAGACCTTCTTAAAAAATATTTATATTTGTGCCGGACATAAATGATGTTTAAAAAACATTCAGTGATTTTTTATTCAGTAAAATTTACATGAAATAATACAAACCAATTTTTAAAAATAGGAAGTTTGACAAAATTCAAAACATCCCCAATCACCATCAGGATGCAATCCCAAAACTTTGTAGTCAGCCGCACCCTTTCCTTTGGCCACAATCAACCAACCATTACTTAGTTACTGACACTGGAGACCCGATCTGTACACTGAGGAAAAGTATAGTGGGATGTCTGCTCTTGTGCCTGCCTACCATTACTGGCTCATTTTTGAGATTGTTGTCTGAGACTTCTCCCTGCTGTTTGTAGAATATCCCTTTGCGCATGGCCCAAAATTACTTTCAACAACTCACTTTCTGATGAAGTCAAGATATTTCCCAGACAAGTTTCAGGCAATAATAACTGAAGCTTCTATCCACTCCACTCATTCAGGGGTGTGTACAGACTCAGGTTGTCATTTACTGATAAATACACAGAGTAATAATTACTGAGTTATATAATAAGTGAAGACTTAACTGAACACATGACTTGTAGATTGTTCCCAAAGAGCTGTAACTCCACACTTCTTTTGTTTCCATTTTATTAAATTGGGTATTTCTTATTTACATTTCAAATGTTATTCCCTTTCCCAGTTTCATGACCATTAGCCCCCTAACCCATCCCCCTCTCCTTCTATATGGGTATCCTCTTCCCCATCCACCCCCCATTAACGCCTCCCCCAACAATCCTCTACACTGGAGGTCCAACCTTGGCAGGACCAAGGGCTTCCTCTTCCACTGGGGCCCCAACAAATTCACTGCTACCTATGCAGTTGGAGCCCAGGGTCAGTCCATGTATAGTCTTTAGGTAGTGGTTTAGTCCCTGGAAGCTATGGTTGGTAGGCATTGATGTTCATATGGGGTTGCAAGTCCCTTCAGCTCTTTCAGTCCTTTCTCTGATTCCTCCAACGGGGGTCCTATTCTCAGTTCAGTGATTTGCTGCTAGCATTTGCCTCTGTATTTGACATGTTCTGTCTGTGTCTCTCAGGAGAGATCTATATCAGGTTCCTGACAGCATGCACTTCTTAGCTTCATCCATTTTATCTAGATTTGGTGGAGATATATGAATGGCAGTTCCTTCAGTCTCTGCTCTAAACTTTGTCTCACTATTCCCTCCTATGAACTTTGAGAACTATATTGAATAAGTAGGGGGAGAGTGGGCAGCCTTGTCTAGTCCCCGATTTTAGTGGGATTGCTTCAAGTTTCTCTCCATTTAGTTTAATGTTAGCTAATGGTTTGCTGAATGTGGCTTTTACTATGTTTAGGTATGGGCCTTGAATTCCTGTTCTTTCCAGGACTTTTATCATGAAGGGGTGTTGAATTTTGTCAAATGCTTTCTCAGCATCTAATGAGATGATCATGTGGCTTTTATCTTTGAGTTTATTTATATAGTCGATTACGTTGATAGATTTCCATATATTAAACCATTCCTGCACACCTAGGATGAAGCCTACTTGTTCATGATGGATGATCGTTTTGATGTGTTCTTGGATTTGGTTTGCAAGAATTTTATCAAGTATCTTTGAGTCGATATTCATAAGGGAAATTGGTTCTCTTTCTTTGTTGGGTCTTTGTGTGGTTTAGGTATAAGAGTAATTGTGGCTTCATAGAAGGAATTCGGTAGCGCTCCATTTGTTTCAATTTTGTGGAATAGTTTGGACAGTATTGGTATGAGGTATCCTATGAAAGTCTCATAGAATTCTACACTAAACCCATCTGGTCCTGTGCTTTTGTTGGTTGGGAGACCTTTAATGACTGTTTCTATTTCTTTAGGAGTTATGGGGTTGTTTCAATGGTTTATCTGTTCCTGATTTAACTTTGGTACCTGGTATTTGTCTAGAAAATTGTCCATTTCATCCAAATTTTCAGGTTTTGTTGAATATAGGCTTTTGTAGTAGGTTCTGATTTTTTTTTTAATTTCTTCAGATTCCGTTGTTATGCATCCCTTTTCATTTCTGATTTTGTTAATTTGGACACACTCTCTGTGACCTCTGGTTAGTCTGGCTAAGGGTTTATCTATTTTGTTGATTTTCTCAAAGAACCAGCTTTTGGTTCTATTGATTCTTTGCATAGTCCTTTTTGTTTTCTATTCGGTTGATTTCAGCCCTAAGTGTGATTATTTCCTGCCTTCTACTCCTCTTGGAAATATTTGCTTCTTTTTATTCTAGAGCCTTTAGGTGTGCTGTCAAGCTGTTGATATATTTTCTTTCCTATTTCTTTCTGCAAGCACTCAGAGCTATGAGTTTTCCTCTTACCACAACTTTCATTGAGTCTCATAAGTTTGGTTATGTTGTACCTTCATTTTCATTAAATTCTAAGAAGTCTTTAATTTCTTTTTTTATTTCTTCCTTGACCAAGTTATCATTGAGTAGAGCATTGTTCAACTTCCGTATATATGTGGGCGTTCTTTCCTTACTGTTGTTATTGAAGACCAGCCTTAGTCCGTGTTGATCTGATAGGATGCATGGGATTATTTCTATCTTTCTGTATCTGTTGAGGCATGTTTTGTGACTGATTATATGGTCACAAAATTTTGAAGAAGGTACATATATAAAGGCATCCCATCCGTCTTAAAGCAGCTCAGAAGAATTCTAGTTCTTCTATTTGCTCAATAGTAACAATTGTGTTTTGTTTAGTTTTTAACCATTCCAATATGTGATCACATTGGGACTTCATTTGCATAAATTATGGTAAGAGGATTTGTATATTTGTCATTTTCTCTCATGTCTTTTTTTTAAATTTCCACTCAAATAATTTATCCATTTGTTGAAATGCTTCAATCATTTAAGAGATTTTTTATACATAATTCTACAAAAACTCTGTTAAATGTGTGTTTTGCACATTGGTTTTGCTAAGTTTTTGTTTCCTTTTTGCTTTAAGGATGGATTTTTTTGTTAATGCGAGGTGCGTGTCAACTTTAATAAATTTCAAGATATGCTTTTTCTCTGTATCTAACATTTTTTGTTCCCAGAAAATTTTTGACTCTGTCAACATTAAGATTATTTCCTATATTATTGATGGATTGTTATATCCATAAAGATATTGTTTTCATTTTCATACTCATGAATAGGTTCCTGTGACAGATGAAGTCATAAGAAAAAAAACTTTAATTTTCTTAAAACCAGAAATGATCGGAGTTTATTTTTGAATTTTCTACAATGTTTTAAACCTATTAAAAATATCATTTATCAAATTCTTGTAAAGCACTGGGTATTCATAAGTAAATTATTTTGCACAAATTTCAAAACAACCAAAGTGACTTAAACATTATCTCTTTAGCCTTTATCCCATATGTTTGTTCTATCTTTTGTTAGGTTCATCTGTAGAGCTAGGCCTGACTCATGGTACTTTATAGCCAATAACTTTTAAGAAGTTTTATGAAACTTTATTTTTTATTCCATAGTATAGAGTTTAGAGGCAAACTATTTCCTTCAATAATTCTTTATCACCCTCTTCTCCATCCATGTCATATGGCTTAAGTTTTAAATAATATTATATTTTCTTGTTCCAACATGACAAAATAGATTAATACTTTTGTCAGTACACAGTGTATTATCTCCTCATAAGATTGCAACATACCTCATCACCAGACATTTGTGTGTGTGCGTTTTCATAACAAAATACCTGATGTCCGATACCTTGTTAACTAAAGATGTGATTGCTAATATCTTTGAAAGCTTGGAGACTTCAGTCAGACTATTCATCCAGTTGACATTAATTAAGGTTTCCATGGATATATCACAGTATGATAAAGCAACAGAGAGGAAAAGAGTCTACACACACACACACACACACACACACACACACACATATAATTTACAAGCTCACTTCATTCTTTTGGCAATATGCCTTGAACAGAATTGCTGGGTTATTTTGTGAATGGTTCTGTGTTTGATTTTGATGAGCCTCTCTATTTTTATTGTGACAGCGACACTGTTTACATTACATACAATGAATAGGCTACATTTCCCTACATCCTTACTATTTCTTCCACCATTTGAGTAATAGCCAATCAATCTCATAGGAGGCGATATTTCATTGTTTTAATTTCTATTCTTCTAATAACTAATCGTGGTAAGCATAATTTTTTATGCTCTACTGTCCATTGGTAAGTCTTCTTGAGAAATATCAATTCAAAACTTAACCTTATAAGACAGGTGGTTCATAAATTTTTTTTCACTCTTTCTGGAGATTCTCCTTTGACTTGTATTCTTCTATTGTAGAAAAGGTTTATAATTTGATTTAACTGTAATTTTTATTTTTAAAATTGTGTGGCTTGTGCTCTGGTGTTGCATGCAATGAAATAATCCACAACCACTGCTATTGATATAATACAAATTTATCCTAAATTTCTGTGTAATATTTTCAATGTTCCCTATCATACTTTTGAGTTCCACTGAATTGTTTTGGGGTATGGTATGAGATATGGCTTTAAATTTTCTCCTGTAAATAAATCAACTTCACCCAATAGCACCCATTAGAGGCACCGCTCTTCCTCAGTGGATGAGCTCAGCATTGTTGGCAGATCTGTGAGGCTTGTCATCGGAGTATTGCTAGAGAGTGTGTCAAAAACCTTTGTCCCTTAGTGTTGAATGGCTATTCGAACAAGGAATTTTCTTTTAATGCTTTCAGCTGTCTTCATCCATGTTAGTGCACACCCCTTTTACTTCTGTAGGTAAAGTTATCATTGGATGTTTTATTTCTGTAGCGATAATAAATTAAGATGGATTCTTGATGTCTTTTTGGAACAATTTGCTGTTACTGTGTAGAAATGCAACTGACATTTTGCCTGTTGATTTTGTATGTTCATCCTCTTGGAGACGGGGGTTGTGTGGGAGTTATGGGATGTGAAACAGTCACAGGGTAGACCAGAAGGGGGATAGAGTAAAAACATTATTAAAGAATTAAAAATCTTGCCAAAATTGGTAATGAACTCTCACAGGCTTTTTGTACACTTATTGTGGCTTTCTTTATATACAACCAGATCATGTAGCAGTAGAGATGGTTTACCTCAATCTTTTCCTATTTGCAAGCCTTTCCTTTCTTTCTTTTGCCCTGTTGCTCCAGTTGGATCTCAATGCAATGCTGACTAGGACCTGTGAGAGTTTTTTCTTTGTCTCCTGCAATCAGCTGTTGATCATGGATTTAATCACGTGGCTTTTACCATGTTGAGGTCACTGCTGTGCTTAGATTGTTAGAGGTTTGTCATCATGAAAAATTATTATTTGCCAACTATCATCAGTATCAATGACAATGGTAATTATAATCTAATAATAATAGCAATGTGATGAGGATTTGATGGTGAGGGGATGATATAATGATGCTGCTGACATGATGAAGATCTTGTCATGATGTATTAGCAATGTGATGCTTAGTGATGCTATGATGATGATGATGATGATGATGATGATGATAACGATGACGACAATAATGATGACAAAGATATTTGGGTGGATCATGTGATGATGTTGAGATGATGGGTTGATATGTAAATGTAATTATGATACAATGATAATATGATAATAATGTCATAATGATGATACTATGATGCTGTGATGATGATGATGTTGTTCCTTTTGCTAATGTGGTTTTGACATTTTTCCTAAATTATTTTTGTGTTACTAGATGATATTTGTTAAATATATTATTCTATTTCAACATGCTGTATAATCTAGTCCGTATTTAATTATTTTTGCCTCCAAATTTATCATGAATGCTGGCTCTTTTTCTTGTATTTTTCTGGTTTTGGTATCAATGCCATATTGGAATAAAAGTGAGTTGAGATATATTTTTTCTTTACTTTGTTTGAATAATTTGAAATGGCAGATGTTATCAGTGAGGCGAACAGATCCAGCTGTGTGCTTCCGTGGGACACCGCTTACTATTTATCTAATACACTTAAACATTATTGGTCTGTTAAGGATTTTTTAATTCATTTATCTCTTAATAAATCCTACAGTTGTTTCAGTATTTTGCTTCTTCACTACAAATAATAAGACTCATGTGACAAGGCATTTGAAACACAGGAATTCCCTATCTAAAAGTGTGATGTGACTTATGGTTCTCACATAGACTAGTTCTGTAGGCCTTCTGAATGCTAGAGGAAAACCCTATTGTATTTGCCCTACTGTGACAGCCATGCCACTAAGTAATTCTTGGCCATAGATTATTTTTTAATAAGAGACATACAAAAAAATTAAAACAGGAAATCCTTCCGAGTTGCAATTTTAAATCCATATCATAAATTACAACACTTGGCAGTTGATGTGCCCCACCATTCCTTGAATAACCCCCTTTTTCATTAAGTACTCAGATCTGAGTCCTTCTCATAACTACCCTTTCCTTTCCTGTGATATTCATTCTTCAGCGCACTGCACTATTAATGATTCCGAAATGCATCCACCTCAATGTGAAAAGGTATTCTCTATTTACATCACAGTCTCATATGAAAAAAACTAAAATTTTTCTTAATAGTGTTTTAAAGAGTGTCAAGAGCCTTTATAAATTATTTTTTCTTTCTGCCTGTGAAAATTATATTCAATTTACAATATTTTCTCTGCAAATTAACATTTAATAATAATGATTAATGACTATGGCAAAATGTTAGAAACAAGAAATTTAATTATTCTTAAATTGATAAAATGTGAAATGTATTTTATAGTTTAATATTCTTTAAATTAATATTTAATGTTGAGTTAACATCAATATATTAATACTAAATTAATAAGGCACATATAATAATTTAAAATTAAATTGACACATAAACCATAGACCTTTTTCATTTTATAGCACTTTCATTTTCAAATTACAATTGTTAACACACTGTATCTATAAAGTGACAGATTTCACTTTGACATTTCATATACACATCTATTAAACATTGATCAAGCCCATGTTCTCTCTGCTCTCTCTCCTTTAGTAAAATCTTTTGTTTGATTTATGAATAAATTTGATTCAAATTTTACTTTAACTTTAAATGAAATTCAATATGTACTTAATATTTTTTCATTACCTATACAGCTCATGACCCCTTTGTAAATGACTTAAAGTTCTAGCTAGAACAGCTCAGAAGAAGAAATATCTGCATGTAAACCATCGATTACCTCGATTTGAAAAGTGTATGAAACAATAATGCACATTGAGTGACACATGATGAACTGAGTTCATATCCTTACCAACTCCAAGCTGACAATGCTAGGAGTGTTCATGTGCGTGTGCAACCCACCAGGATGGGGTTAGGATTTGGTTGGCTTTGCTACCCAGCTGATCTAGCTACATCAACAAGCTTCGGGTTCAGTGAAAGACTGCATCTTTCCCTTGTCTCAAGGGATTAAGGCGAATAATGATATAGCAAGACACCGGGTGTACCTGCACACACATAATCATATACTACTCACATGTAAAGAACACACAGGCACATACTTAGAGACTCAGACAGTGACTCTTTTTGAATGAAACTCTGTATCTTTTGAAGTGAACATTTGTGTAACCAAAATTGTATAATAACTCATCTTTATTTTTTACTTGACTGTGTTTAACTAGTACATAAAAACATAAAAGTTATACATATTTATAAGTTGTCTCATTATTTTGTGGTGCATATGCACATTGTGTTCTGTTTGAGTCAGATTAAAACGATACATCTTTATACATTTTTAATTTCTTCACCGTTCAAATCTTTTGTTCCTCTACCTTTTTAAAATGCATGTGATATTATGTATAGTCTTCCCTATTGTCCAGTGACAACTCATAGCTTCTCACTTTTGACTCTAGCTTAGGCTCCATTTGCACTTAATACTTTCCCTGCAGTTATGTAAAAAAAGACCCTGAATAAAGCAAGGATGTTTTTGAATTGACTGAGGACAGTCCATCATGGTAATAGGGCATAACAGCAGAAGCATGAAGTAGCTGGTCATATTGTACTCATTATCAAGACACACCCGGAGCTGAATGATGGGGCTCTTGCTTTCTCTTTATTTCCTTATTATTCAGCCCAGGATGCTAGCACACAAAATTACATAAATCACACTCAAACTGGGTTTTTCTACTCATTTACATCTCTCTGGAAACACTCTTACAAGTGTGTCTTCTGGATCATTCTCAATTTAGTCAAGTTCACAATGAAGATTAACTATCACAAGTCCAGCCATTGTCAACTCGGCACCCAAACACATTACTCAAACTGTAACAACACTGAACAATTCTTCCTCTGTTCTGACTGCGTCCTACCTACTCACACCATCCTCTGCTAATAAACATTTTATTCTCAGACATAGAAGAACAACTTTTTCAGAGTCTCCTTTGATTGAATAAGTGGAAACAACATTATAGTGAATGTAGGGAATTAATCAAACTTCTCAGAATCGGATTTGAATCTGGGCACATAGGAGTAGAATGCCTCTTTAATAAAATAAAATTCAGTATAAGTTTATTCAGAGTAGAAAAACCTGCTCATTTACTCGCTGTCAGTTCTAGAGCTTAAAAGATGGCAAAGACTTCACTATCAAACTGTGTCTGTTAAGGATCACAGCTGCAATATTAAATCTCCCTGCATCTGATCTATGCTTTTTTTAGTACACCATTGGCAAGTCATATCTCCTTATATGTGGTATAGGAAGGTAGGTTAGGTCTCAGTTATATTCCCATAGAAAGCAATCCCATGAGAAGAGAATGCTTCTTTGATCAACCTTATCCCGGATGCCTGGCTACTTGCCATCTCTGTGGCACATGGGTAGGTATTAATGCTGTCATCTCTGCCCATTGTTTAATTCTTCACTCATTGAAGCCATTCTAAATCTTTTAAATGTCATGGATTTGGGTTTATTGATCAACTGTCCCATTGCTTTGTTTTCTAATACACCATGTTCTCTATTTTTGTTCTAGTTTTCTTTTATTCATAACTGGCTGAGAATTATTTTATTATTGATTTTTAATGATGAGTACAATGAAATTTCTCACATGTGCTCCTTAGAAATCTCCATTATTTCTAGTTATCTTTTTATCTTACTAACATTTTTTTATTTTATTTTATTGCTTTACTTATTCACTTTAAGTCCTGCCTGTTGGCCCCTCCTGGTCACTCCCTCCCACAATCCTTCCATGCCATCCTCCCTTCTCTTCTCCTCTGAGCACGTGGAGGCCCCTTTGTGTATTCCCCACCCTGGGACTTCAAGTCGTCCACTGAGGCCAGTAAAGGCATCCCAGCTAAAAGAGCATATCCCACATACAGGCAACAGCTTTTGGGATAGCTCCTGTTCCAGTTTTTCTGGACCTACACGCACATCTACTACATATGTACGGGGAGGCCTAGGTCCAGCCTGTGTATGTTCTCTGGTTGTTGGTTCAGACTTTGAGAGGCCCAAGGCTCTAGGTTAGTTGACTCTGTTTGTCTCCTTGTGGAGTTCCTATCCCCTTCAGGGCTTGAAATTCTTCCTCATATTTTTCCCCCAAGAATCCCCAAGTTCCATCAACTGTTTGGCAGTGGGCATCTACATGCTTCTGAGAAAACTGTTGGGTAGAGCCTCTCAGAGGACAGCCATACTAGGCTCTTGTCTGCAGAGTATGATCAATAGTGTCAGGGATTGGTGCTTACCAAAGAATGGGTCTCAAGTTAGGCTGGTTATTGGTTGGCCATTCCTTCAGTATCTGCTCCATCCCCTGCGTTTCCGTTTTTTCTAGATAGAACATTTTTAGGGTTGAAAGTTTTGTGGGTGATTTGGTGTCTCTATCACTCCACCTTGGTTTCCTGCAGGAGATAACCTCTTCAGGTTCCACATCCCCAGTGTAATGAGTCATAGCTGAGGTCACTCCCATTGGTTCTTGGGCACGTCCCTTATCCCAGGTCTCTGTCTCTTCTCTGAGATGCCCTCCACGTCTCCAGCCCTGTCAGTTGCAGATTTTCACTCATTTTCATGTCATCTGTTCATCTCTCCCTTCCCACACCTGAACCTGAACCTTCCCATCCGCCTCCCCATGCCCTGTTCCACCCAGTTCTCTCTCGCCATCTGCCTCTTATGAATATTTTACTCCTCCTTCTAAATGAGATTCAAGCATCCTCACTTGGGCCTTCCCTCTTGTTTAGTTCCTTTGTATCTGTGGAGTATAGCATTGTACCTTTATTTTCTAGCTCATATCCACTTATGAGTACATATCATTCATGTCCTTTTGGGCCCTCACTCAGGATGATATACTCAAGTTTCATCTGTTTACCTACAAAAGTCATTCCTTAGTTTTAATAGCTGAATAGTACTCCATTGTGTAGATCTACCACCACATTTTCTTTACCCTTTCTTCAGTTGAGGGACACTGTCAGTCGGCCAAACAGCAGCTCACAGGTTAGAGAGGGATCTTCACCAACCCGATATCTGACAGAGGGCTGGTATCCAAAATTTATAAAGAACTCAAGAAGTTAGACACTAACAACCAAATAATCTAATTTAAAAAATGGGGCACAGAGCTAAACAGAGCATACCCGAATGGCCAAAAAGCACTTAAAGAAATGTTTAAAGTCCTTAGTCATCGGAGAAATGCAAATCAAAACAACTCTGAGATTTCATTTTATACCCATCAGAATAGCTAAGATCAAAAACTTAAGTGGTAACATATGCTGGCAAGGATGTGTAGCAAGAGCAACACACCTCCATTGGAGATGTGTTGGAAATCAATGTGGCAGTTTTCAGAGAACTGGGACTAGTTAGCTCTACCTCAAGACCCAACTATAACACTCCTGTATATGTGCGCAAAATATGTTCCACCACCTCACAAAGACACCTGCTCAACTATGTTTATTTGTAATAGCCAGAAACTGAAAGCAACCTAGTTATAGTCTTTAAATATATTTCATCTTTTAATTAAAAGTATTTATTTTCATTCTATATGTGATTTTGAATGCAGGTGTGTAAGTGCACTGTGTGCTTTCCTGTTGTCCATGGAGGTCAGAAGAGAGAGCCAGATCCCTTGAACCTGAAGTTGTGACCATTGTAAATCACTACATGTGTCCCGGAAAACCAAACTTGGGTCTTGTACTAAAGCAGCAGGTGCTCTTAATCACTAAGCCCAGTCTCTAGCCTCAAAATAATATTTCCGTTTATTCCGCATAGCCATTGATTCTTTTCTCATCTTTTTAGAGACACTGTTCAAAATGATTGTGCAGTGAGTCCTGTATTAAAGTCTTATATAGTCCCAAGGGTTCATCATCATATATATTTAAAGGTCACAGCCCCATTCTTGAGAATCCAGTGTCCACCCCATTCTTGTTTCTTTACAAATCATCTGTCTTTTCCCTCTAGATGCCTATAGACATTTGTCTTTAGCTTTCAAAGTTCTTATGTGCTTCCACACACAAAATATATCTTATCTAAGTTAGTCATTGTGGTAAGTTGTAGGGATAGATACATAATTCCTCTTCTGATTACCACTTCACACATGACTGCCCTGTTCCTGCTTGTGCAAGTAGAATTTCTATCTCTGCTCTCCAATCTAGCTTCATCATATGTTTTACTTTGTCAATAGGCTGTTAGTGTGATGGAAATAGAAAGGAGTTATGAATCACAAAGGATAGTTGGATTTCTGCTGTCTTGCTATATCTGGAACTCTGAGACAACAGTACACAGATATGAATGTGGCCAAGACAGTCAAAGAGGGTGGCTAAGGACCACAGTTCATGGTCCTGATGCCATGAAGTCATGACATTGTAGCTCAACAGGTCTAAGCCATTTGACAACTGACCACAAAAATTTGTGAACCTTGAGTGACAGTGCAAAATTATCCAAGTATTCTAAATCTAAAAAAGAATCAGCACATGAATTTTTTCTTACTAGTGAACCATTTTTAATCTATTCATATATGGTGATTAATTATACAGCAAAGACTAGGTGATGAAGCACATTTTTTACATAGCTTCTATTCCTAAATTATCACTGTTTAGGTCTCGAGATGCTGTCATTATTTCTACTCCTTCCAGTTTCTAAACTCTTTCTTTGATTACTTATATTTTTGTTAATTAATTAATGAATTTACATCTTGGTCACAGTTCCCTTCCCTCTTCTCCCCCCAGTCCCTCCCTCTCACCTTTAGTCCCCCATCCTCCCTTCCTCCCTTTCTTCCCAAAAAAAGGGGAGGCTTTTATCAGCCCATGTTGGCATATCAATCTGCAGAAGGGCTAGGCATGTCTTCTCCTATTGAGGCAAGCCTGGGTAAGGAAAAGGAATCCAGAGGCAGGCAACAGTCAGAGACAGACCCTGTCCCTGCTGTTAGAGGTCCCACAGTTAAAGGGACCAAACTGTATATCTGTTACATATGTGTAGAGGGACTAGATTCTTCCCATGCATAGTCTCTGATTCAGGCTCTGTGAGCTACTGTGGGCTCAGGTTAAGTGATTCTGTAGGTTTTCTTGTGGTGTCCTTGAACCCTGTGGCTCTTTCGATCCTTCCTCCCCTCTTCCATAGGATTCCCCAACCTCGCTGTGGTCTCTGCATCTGTTTCCATCAGTTACTGTGTGAAGCTTCTTAGATGACAGTTACACTAGCCTCCTGTCTGCAAGTGTAGTTGAATATCATTAATTGTGTCACTGGTGGGCTCCCTCTCATGGCATGGGTCCCGAGCTGGGCCAGTCATTAGTTGTCCATTTCCTCAGTTTCCGTTCTATGTTTACTACTGCACATCTTGCAGACAGGAAAACTTATGAGTCGAAGGTTTCATGGTGGGGTTGGTGTCCAAATCTCTTTGTTGGAAGTCTTTTCTGGTTACAAGAGATGGTAATTTCAGTTCCATATCCCTCATTGCTTAGTCTTAGCTAAGGTCATCTGCACAGAATCCTGGACGTTTCCATTGTCCCAAGTTTCTTGTTCATCCCAGAGATGCCCCAACCCCATCAATTCCAGTTATCTTTCCCAGTGCTATCTCCCTCCATCCTCCACCCCCTTGATCTCTCCTGTTCCCCTCCCTACCCCAGCCCTCACCAAGTCTCCTCACTCCATCTATCTCAGATGTCTGTTCTATGTGCTCTTCTCATTGAGATTCAAGCTTGGCACAGCTTGGACCCTCCTTGTTACTTAGCTTCTTTGGGTCTATGGACTGTGGCATGGCTCTATACTTTATGTTTAATATCCACCTATAAGTGGGTACATACTACGTTTGTCTTTCTGATTCTGAGTTACCTCACTCAAGATGATATTTTCTGTTCCATCCTTTCAGGTGAGTAAGTGGAACTACTTATATCTATATAAACAAAAGATAAGTTGAAATAATCTTTCATTTATATTTTCTTTCTTGAATCTTTATTTTATTCTTAGCCTTGATTTTTTTCTCAAAAACAAAAACAAAGCAAAGAAAGAAACCGTCAATTTTATCAATCTTATATCTACTTGGTATTAATGTAAAACATTGCTATCACTGCAAAGGGTATATGGTTTATTTGATAGCCAAACATGAGTGACCTTGGTCCAAGAACAGGAATACTGTTTCAGCCAAATAACATGTTCTAACAAAGTAGAGGTTTTTATGAACTTCTATACCTACAAGGTAACATTAAGTCATTAATAAAGTTATTTGTCAAACGTATAGGTGGAAACATAAGGAAGATAGATGGCAGCAAATCAGCAACGTCTCTCTCATAAGCTTAAGGCATTACCCATGGCATTTGGGGGTTGATAGAAACTAGTGGTTGATCATACATCCCAAAGGTTCTCACGTGAAAGTCTAAGGATTTTGTATCAGACCAGAATCTGGGCAATGAACAGATATTAAAAGAACTAAAGATCAGTCATACTACCAGATTCATTACAGCCTTTTGCAGGAAACTGAAATTTATTAGACAATTTATTCCTATGATTTCTCTCTTTTCATTTCTTTGCTTGAGCTGCCAACCATTTTACTTTTCTTATTCTGAGTTTCTGATTAGTTCTGTATAATTACATCCCGTTTTATATCCTTCTTAGGCACATTTCAAGTGATTGATTTGTCTATGTAATTAAATTTTATTTGTCAGATAATATCCTTTTGTTCTTACTATATTCTTTTTATTTCCCAGTTCCAGTGAGGTGTTCTGTAATCATTTAGCCAGAGACATCTGCACAGTGCATACATTCAAATTTGCTCTCATAAAAACATTCCTAGCAGTTCATAAATCAGAACTAGACCAAAGCTAAAGCAGATGACCTGGGCTGAGGAACTGTTTCCTACTCATGGAGTGATTAATATTGTCTACCCTTGACTTTAAGAAATATACTCAATCAGACGTTGTTAAAGTTACTTAAGGTTTCTGTGTCCTGACCATATATATGGCCTTCCTAGGAAGAAAGAGGAAAGAATGAGGTTTTCTTATGGAAAAATAAAAGATTTTCACACACATTTATCAACAATTGAAACTGCATAAAATTTGAAAGCTATTCTTAAAAGAAAAATATTTTCAACAATAGAAATGGCTCGTTTAGGGAAGATAAGACAGAAGCATAGGCAGCAAATGCACTGGGGCATTCCTGTGTGTGTCACATGTGCCCTGAGCAATGATCTTAGGACCTTCCCTTGAGCAAAAGACTGTAAACACCATATAACTGTCAAGTCTAAGGTTCTGTCTTACCCAGGAATAAACATGGGGAATCAAGTGCCTAATCAAAGACAGTATCGCTCCAGTCATTCAGTGTACCAAATCCATACTAAGCAACCACAGAAGCATTTTCTTGTTTTATAGCAAAGATCAGTGCTCATTACTGGAGACCAGTATTGGGATGATGTGACCCTGATGTTCTTCCAGAAAATGTGAAGCTGGAGAAGTTGCCTGAGTGGTAAACTAAGCCTGAAAGAAGCTGGCAAAGAAAAATAAGAGAGATAAAGGAAAGAGAAGGAAAAAGAGAAAGATAGTGATGCCATAAGGTCGTCTAGATCCACCCTTCCCCTAAACCTTTAAGGCTTGTTGGTTGGTTTGTGGTTTGTTTAATCCAATTGGAGCCAAACTCATCTGATTGTTGTGCAAAATTTTTAACTCTACTTAACACTTTTGAATCATATACTTAAAATGTTTAATATAGTAAAACTTCTCTTATGTGCAGTTAACCACATTTCTTATTTTTTATTTCTACAAGAGTGAAGAAAATGTTGATATTGGCCAACTAGGAGGAAACTTTGAATATTCTCGCTTTTAAGTTCAATAGTGCTTTTACCAATTCTTCTGTTTGGAGAATTTCCCATGTTCTTAGATCATGCAAGAAACTAGTTTTTCCTGCATCTCTCACAGTCAGCATACAAATATGTATATGACTTTACTCTGACAAGCAGATGAGCCCTTAAAATATGTATTATATATATATAATTTTATAGTTCATACATAATATATTTATTTTTATAACTAATTTAAAATAAGTGTGTGCATGTGTACACACATGTGAATGCACACACATGTATGTTGAGACAGGGTTTCTCAGTGTATCCCTGGCTGTCCTGGAACACTTTCTGCAGACCACGATGGCCTCAAATTCAGAGATCTGCCTGCCTCTACCTCCCAAGTGTTGGTATTAAATGTGTCCACCACTGCCTGGCTGATTTTTATACTTTTAATTGTATTATTGGTTATGCATTTGTATAGTGTGTGCATGTGCATGTGCATGTATGTGTGTGTACCATAGTACATGTGTGGAGGTCAGAGGACAATATGAAAGAGTTGGTTTTCTCCTCCAACCATGTGGGTTCTGAGGGTCAAACTCAGGTCACCAGACTTGTCAGCAAGTTCTTTATACTCTGAGCCATCTTGCCAGCCATGAATCTGATTTTTTCTTTTAATAATTCATGTTGCAAGCTAATACTGACTACACCTTGCAGTTGTTAGTTTTTATTTTCTATAAATATGATTGTGAGGTATTTTCTTCCTTGTATAGATAAGGAAAAATATAATTCAGGGTTTAACAATCAGGCTTAATATCACATTTTTAAAGCATCATAGAGAGCCAGGAGCACCTGCTCAAACCTTCAGTGACAGAACTCCAGAGACAAACTCTTTGTGAGTTTGAGGCAAGCCTACTCTACATATTGAGGCTAGGCCAAGCAGGGCTATAATACCAAATCTTATCTTGGCAAAACATTTTGTATTTAACATGTATGTAAGCACAGAAATAAAAATTTCACTATTAGTCTCAGCCTTCCTCACATCATTAGAGTGATTTCAATTTGATACGTTTCTAATGACTCCTAGGAAAGAACTACATACACAGGAAGCCTTGACTTCAGGTCTCAGCGGTATATGCTTTAGGTGCGATGACATCAGCCTGTGTGTGTGTGTGTGTGTGTGTGTGTGTGTGTGTGTGTGTGTGTGTGTGTGTGCATATGCAGCACATATGTGTGAGTACCTGTGAAAGCAAGGAAACAGTCTAGAGTCATTGGAGCTAGAGGTTCAGGTAGTTGTGAGATGCTCAACATGGGTACTCAAGACTGAACTCTGGCCCTCTTCAAGAACAGCAAGCACGCGTAAACACTGAAAAATATCCTCTGCCACCAAATAAATTTTAAGGTACAATTTAAGCAGTAAGTTTAAGAAACTAATAGACATTCTAGAAAGTTAAAAAAAAAAGGCGCTGAGAGCTTGGGTGAAGGTTTTGGTCTCCTTAACAATGCAAGATTTAAAATGTTTTGCTTTCTTGTTTGTTTGGAACAAAAGTGTTTTAGACATCTCCAGCTATGCTTCTCAGAGCCAGTCCGAAGAAGGTGTAGACAATGCCATTTGACATGAAGGAAGGACTCTTGCAGTCAGCGTGGTCGCTGACACAGAGTGTCTGTAGGGATAAAATGTTCTCCAATAATACCACCTATTTTACCTTCATATTTAGCGTATTGGCCACAAATGCCCTTGACCACACTATGTTTAGGCAAAGTCTGCTATCACAGATTTGTTCACTAAGAGTCCCAATGACAACCAGAGGAAGAAAAGCAATTCATGGACACACTTGCTTGAGGTGACCCCACTGCAAATTAGAGAGTGACTTTTTCATTGAAGACTTTTGTTTTATCTCTTCTCTTTAACTCTAATTTATGCTTAGGTCAATATATGGTCAAAAGCAAAATACTATTTGGGATGGAATAGTCACTTTGCTTCTCCACAAATCCACTCCTCTGTGTTCTTCCACCGAGTGTTCTTTTTTTTTTTTATGTTGAGATATGAATGGTAAATGGGTACATGATGGAGCACCAGAAGGAAATCCACAATAAGTTTCTTTTAAAGTTATATATTAGGGCTTGATTCTCTTGTCTTCATAGCACATTCCAGTCCATCAAATCGCACCCCAATACCCCATACATACGTCAACAACTTTCCTTACTAATTGCCTGGGCTCAAACTGCTCAAACCATAAGAGGTTAAAAACAATTGATGTTCACAATGTAATTCACACTTTATTTGGGCCAATTATAGAGTCATCTAATTTTATGCTCACAATTATAATAATAGTGTAATAATAGTTTACAAAAATCCTGAATTTCCTTGAATATATATTTTTATAAAATACTGCTTTCAATTGTCAGGTAAGTAACACCATGTACCTACATGCCTTTAGGCAGAAGGCTCAATTTGAAGTATCCTTATTTACTTGGCTAATTCTTGTGGGACCTTAAATTCAGTTCTAGTGTTCTTTTTCAAGGAAATACCCAGGGGTGACTCTTCACAACTTCCTAACTTGGAATTTCTTCTGAATGGCTCCTGTAAGACCCATTAGAGTGCCTAACATATGACATTTTAATTGCTGGTTCCTGTCATAAAAGCATGAGCTTATTGAAGCACTAACTAGTGCCTAATGCACTGTAGAGTTGGTAAATCATTGCTGCACGAGTACAATAGCACACACAAATAAATGTGTTAATACTTTCATGAGTACAGTTTTTACTTCTGGAATGGTCCATATTGCAATATGCCTTCATGCCACACATTCCCAGTGAAACAAAGGGTACATCGATATTAAAGAGTCTACAAAGCTCATTGATTTCCTTGGTCTTCATGTCTATTGGTACTTGGAATGACTCAGGGTCTTGCGCCATCTGTAGCCCATTAAGAGTAATTCACTATCATGTGTTTTTCGTTATTCCAAATGAATTTGCAAATTGCTCTTTCTAGCTCTATGAAGAACTGAGTTGGAATTTTGATGCAGATTGCATTGAATCTGTAGATTGCTTATCGTAAAATGGCCATTTTTACTATATTAATCCTGCCAATCCATGAGCATGGGAAATCTTTCCATCTTCTGAGATCTTCTTCAAGTTCTTTCTTCAGAGACTTGAAGTTCTTGTCATACGGATTTTCACTTGCTTGGTTAGAGTCACACCAAAGTATTTTATATTATTTGTGACTATTGTGAAGGGTGTCACTTCCCTAATTTCTTTCTCAGGCCATTTATCCCTTGAGTAGAGGAAGGTTACTAATTTGTTTGAGTTAATTTTATATCCAGCCACTTTGCTAGAGTTGTTTATCAGTTGTAGTAGTTCTCTGGTGGAATTTTTGGGGTCACTTAAATATATTATCCTATCATCTGCAAATCGTGATATTTTGATTTCTTCCATTCTAATTTGTATCCCTTCCCCCTCCTTTCATTGTCTAATTGCTCTGGCTAGAACTTCAAGTGCTATATTGAATAAGTAGGGAGAGAGTGGGCAGCCTTGTCTATTCCCTGATTTTAGTGGGATTGCTTCGTTTCTCTCCATTTAGTTTAATGTTAGCTACTAGTTTGCTGTATATTGCTTTTACTGTGTTTAGGTATGGGCCTTGAATTCCTGATCTTTCCAAGACTTATACCATGAAAGGGTGTTGAATTTTGTCAAATGCTTTCTCATCATAAGATAGATGATCGTGTGTTTTTTTTTCTTTGAGTTTGTTTACATAGGGGATTATGTTCTCAGCAATAAAAGAACTTCTGAAGTAATCACCATCACTGAACTCAAGCTTTATTACAGAGCAATAGTAATAAAAACTGGTATTGGTTCAGAGACAGGCAAGTAAATCAAGGAATAGAATGAAGACCCAGAAACAAACCAACAAATTTTGACAACGGAGCTAAAACCATCTAGTGGGGTCAAAGAAAAGAAAATAGCATTTTCAATATATAGGACTGGTTCAAATGGCAATCAGCATGTAGAAGAATGCAAATCCATCCATTCTTATCTCCCTGTACAAAGCTCAAGTCCAAGTGGGTCAAGAATCTCCACATAAAACTAGATACACTGAAATTAGTAGAAGAGAAAGTGGGCAAAAGTCTCCAACACATGAGCACAGGGGAAAATTTCCTGAACAAAACACCAATGGCTTATGCTCTAAGATCAATAATTGACAAATGGGACTTCATAAAATTGCAAAGCTTCTGTATGGCAAAGGACACTGTCAATAGGACAAAACAGCAACCAACAGATTGGAAAGAGATCTTTACCAATCCTACATCCAATAGAGGGATAATATCCAATATATATAAAAAACTCAAGAAGTTAGACTCCAGAAAGCCAAATAAACCTATTAAAAATGGGGTACAGAGCTAAACAAAGAATTATCAGCTGAGTAATATCAAATGGCTAAGAAGCACCTAAAGAAATCTTCAACATCCTTAGTCATCAGAGAAATAAAAATAAAAACAACCCTGAGATTCCACCTCACACCAGTCAGAATGGCTAAGATCAAAAACTTAGGTGACAACAGATGCTGGCAAGGATGTGGAAAAAGAGGAAAACTCCATTGTTGGTGGGATTGCAGGCTGGTACAACCACTCTGGACATCAGTCTGGTGGTTCCTTAGAAAATTGGACATAGTACTACCTGAGGACCCAGCTATACCACTTCTGAGCATATACCCAACATATGCTCCAACGTATAACAAGGACATATGTTCCATATAGTTCATAGGTATCTATAATAGCCAGAAAATGGAAAGAAATCAGAAATCCCTCATCAGAGGAATGAATGGAATGAATACAGGAAATATGGTACATTTAATCAATGGAGTACTAGTCAGCTATTAAAAACAATGACTTAATGAAATCTTAGGCAAATGGATGGAACTAGGAAATAGCATCCTGAGTGAGGTAACCCAGTCACAAAAGAACAGATACGGGATGTACTCATTGATAAGTGAATATTTGCCCAAAAGCTCAGAATACCCAAGATACAATTCAAAGATCATATGAAGCTCAAGAAGAAAGACTTTGGTGTTGATGCTTCAGTCCTTCTTAGAAGGGGGAACAAAACACCCACAAGAGGTAGAGGGGTCAAGGTACTTGGGAGGAAGAGAGGAGGGAGAGGGAGAAAGGGGGACAGGATCAGGTATGGGAGGAGACAGGATGATATACAGAGGGTCAGGGATTTGAACAGAGGAATGTAGAATGGGGAACGGGAAACTGGGGATAGCCACCAGCAAATCCCAGATGCCTGGAAAGCAAGAGGCTCCCAGGACCCAATAGGGGTGAGATTAACTGAAATGCCTAACAAAGAGGATGTAGAGAGGATATCCAGAGGTTTTGCAAGGCTCCGGCTGGGAGATGAACCACCCATTCATCTCCAAATTTTTAACCCAAAATGGCTCCTGTCTAAAGGAAATATGGAGACAAAGTGTGGAGCAGAGACTGAAGGAAAGGCCATCCAGAGACTGCCACACATAGGGATCCATCCCATATACAGACACCAAACCCAGACAGTATTGTGAATGCCAAGAAGTGCTTTCTGACAGGAGCCTGATGTCTCCTGAGATGCTCTGCCAGAGCCTGACAAATACAAAGGCAGATACTTGCAGCCAACCATTGGACTGAGCACAAGGATCAAAATAGCTGAAAGGGTTTGCAACCCTATAGGAAGAAGGACAATATCAACCAACCAGACCCCCCAGAGCTCCCAGTGACTAAACCACCATCCAAAGAATACAGTGACCCATGGCTCTAGTAGTATAGGTAGCAAAGGATGACATTGTCTGGCATCATAGGAGGAGAGGCCCTTGTTCCTGTGAAGGCTCAATTCCTCAGTGTAGGGGTGTTGCAGGACAGGGAGGCAGGAGTGGGTGGGAGAGTGGGGAAGCACCCTCATAGAAGAAGGGGGAGGGGGAGGGGATGGAGGATTCTGGAGTGGAAACTGGAAAAGGGGATAGCATTTGAAATGTAAATAAATGAAATATCCAATAAAAATAAATAAATAAATAAATAAACAAATAAATAAAAATATATCAAAAAGAGCCATTCACTGC
Source organism: Rattus rattus (assembly GCF_011064425.1). Taxonomy (NCBI): domain Eukaryota; kingdom Metazoa; phylum Chordata; class Mammalia; order Rodentia; family Muridae; genus Rattus; species Rattus rattus. The sequence goes on along the minus strand of NC_046161.1, from coordinate 78,582,454 downwards.
CCACCTCTGTTCTTGATCCACATCCTAATCTCTATCATGTGGAAACTTTTTGGGTGTAATAACTTATCAAGCCATTAACTTTCACCAGCCTCCAAATCTAAGAATATCAGCAGATAACATGTGAAAACTACAGTAGAGAATTTTCCACCTCGTTGTACCCAAGTTCTTCTTCATGCCTCTATCCATGTATTTAAAAGATGACTTGACATGTATATGCTTTGTTGTGTAACTATACACATGTTTTCAAACAATTACCACCTTGGAACATGCTATTTGGACCGTCAAATAGAATCGTTGTTTCTGTGACACTTACATAACTGCACATAAAGCTGCTCTTATGCTAATTGAGGTATGTATGTTTTAGTATTTAAGTGAAATCACGCTATACTAATTAACTCACAAATATGAATATGACACAACTGCTTTAAGGAAGTTACTCAAAGTTTGGTCAAGTCCAAAAAACTATATCCCTCAGTGTAGTTTGACACAGTTAGAATGTCCTTTCCATAGGACTTGCAGGGGCAATTACTCCCCTTCTTCCTGTTACTGTAGCTTCAGAGAATGTGTTATTATTGTCCCTTTAGGAAAGTCATAACTTAGGGGTTCTCATCCTTCTTAATTCTGTTCCCCTGTAATAGTTCCTCATGTTGCAGTGACCCCCAACCATAACATTATTTCATTACTAATTTATGTGTGATTTTGCACTAGTATTAATTTTAATGTAAATGTCTCATATGCAAGATATCTGATATGTGACCCTATCCAAAGGGGCATGTCCCACAACTTGAGAACCCCTGTTATAGCTCATCCTGCTGCTGTGTCCTTAGGCTAAGCAGCTGCTTCAAGAATATGCATGCAGGGAATCATAGCTAGTCTAAGAAAGACAGCTCACAAAGAATGGGTCTCCGGCATGCTGCTTAAAAGGGAGACAGTCTCTGTTCACTCACATGGAGTGTCGCTTCCAAGCTGGTTGGAGGCCATCTCATTGAAAGAGAAGGCTATAAGAAGATTGATGAGAGAGATTCTGCCTTGCTCATACTACCTAGTACCAGGGAAGAAGGCCTTGCTTGGGTTTACTCTCTGGGTTATTAAATTAGGGAAGCCAAATTTACTTTTAGGCAATTTGAATTGTTTCTGTTTCTGGACCATTGTTATTAAATGGCTCCCCTTTTCCATCTTCATTTCAGTCTAACTTCAGCTTCCCTTGATTTAATACGTCCTCAAACTGCCTCAGACACCTCACAGGTGCATCGTGTAAACTGCATGTGTTTAACATTCTAATCAAGAGCTCTTCAAATGTAGGGATGTATTTTATAATCTGCACACCAGCAAATTGTTTTTTACAACTGACCCTCATCTTCTCAGTTATATCTATTTTACAAGTTTCTGGAGGTTTAATGAGATGAATATATTTAACTGGCCAGTTGCCTTATCTAGGAGGCAGAAATTCATGCAATAAAGCTTGGTTTCTTTCTTTAATGATTCTTGATAATGTGAACTGCTTCATAGGATGAGACGTCTCGTTTTCTGAGATCTTATGTTCCTCAAGTATCATTTTTTGTTTATTTTTATTGCTTTATGGAAATATACAATGCATTGTGATTATATTCTTACCCATTATTTTCTGAAATCTTTCCTTTTCTCTGAATCCCCAAATCTCTCCCATTAGTTGCCCAATAGTTGCATGGATAGAAAAAATAATATCCTTCATCCAGAAATCAATAGTAGTCTAAAGACTGGTAGGATAATACCCCTCTAGGAGATGACTTGCTTCACAGCACCTCCCCTAAAGCATCAGTACTCTCTACTACTGACATAGTAGAATTTTAATCTCACTATCATTTACAAGACTGGTGTGTCTTTTCCCCCTTTACCTCTCCTACTGCTCACTCTATCTTTGCACCAAAGCACCAATTATAAGAACTCTAGAAACATAATGTAAAAGATGAATTTTTATCCTTATGGTGTGTGTGTGTGTGTGTGTGTGTGTGTGTGTGAGAGAGAGAGAGAGAGAGAGAGAGAGAGAGAGAGAGAGAGAGAGAGTGTGTGTGTGTGCATGATGAGTGTGAATATGTAGGGGATAAACATAGGCATTTGGTATCTTCATTTTTTGCCATCTATCCTTTTCATTTTTTGAGGCAGAGTTTCTCAGTAAACCTGAGTTTCATTGATTTAGATACAAGGATCAGTCAATAATCCTTCAGGATCCTGCTTGTCTCTCTTTTGCAGCACCATATGATAGTGCTGGATATCTGGGCTAACATCTCCATGTTAGTACAAAAGCACTTTGCTCATGGAAGTATCTGAAAAGATTTCTTACACTCTGGATTCTTAAACCCAGAAACAAGATTGGTTAAAAATCAGATGAATTCAAAAGATGGTAGAAGATTATGAAACAGGCAGAGAAGACAGACAGAGAATATGAATATTGTAGGTTAACCCTTGAATAGAAACCTATAAAAGAGTACAAGTCAATTATAGAATTATAATAACTGAGATATGAGGGCGACTCTTCAGCAACAGATGAAGGTGGTAGGAACTGACAAACTAATTTCCAGTATAAACTAGAAAGTTGTGCTGGTAGATCCAGTAAGGAGCATAAGAAAGCAAGAGACTCACAGACAGCTATCAGCTTTCTACTACCCAAAAGATAAAAAGCCCTAAGCCTTCGATCTGGTTTCTAACATTTGAAGTTTATGCATTGCCTTAGTCATGGTTTTTATTCCTGCACAAACACCATGACCAAGAAGCAAGTTGGGGAATAACAGGTTTATTCAGCTTATACTTCCATGTTTCTGTTCATCAACAAAGGAAGTCAGGACTGGAACTCAAGCAGGTCAGGAAGCAGGAGCTGATGCAGAGGGATGTTAATTACTGGTTTGCCTCCCCTGGCTTGCTCAGCTTGCTCTCTTATAGAACCCAAGACTACCAGCCCAGAATGGGCTGGGTCCACCCCCCTTGATCTCTAATTGAGAAAATGCCTTATATCTGTGTCTCATGAAGGCATTTCCACAACTGAGGCTCCTTTTTCTGTGATAACTCCAGCTTGTGTCAAGTTGACACACAGAACTAGCCATTACAAGTGAGCGCTTGTCAGCTTGACACACAAACACATCACTATTAAGCCTCAACCCTTACTTTCTTATTCATCCCCAAGATCTAAATAAGTTTGAGTCCCACAGTCTTTACATATCAAAAGTTCAATCCCTTTAAAATATCCAATACCTTTTAAGATTCAAAGTCTTTTTAAATTTTAAAGTCTCTTAAATGTGGACTATAATAAAATACTTGTACTTCAAGAGGGAAAAAATGTCAGGGCACAGTCACAATCAAAAGCAAAATCAAACTTCAACAATCCAATGTTTGGGATCCATTCACGATCTTCATCTTCTAGGCTCCTCCAGGGGCTTGGATCATTTCTTCAGCTCTGCCCTTTGTAGCACACACCTTGTCTTCTATGCTCCAAATGCCTGTTCTCCACTCATGTCTTGGTACTGGCATCTCTAAAACATGACTGTAGATAGACAGGGCCTCAGATGAAGAGATGGGGTTACTAACCCACGGTTAAAATTTCTGACTCAGAATTGTTCCTGTCTAAAAGAACTGCCGGGTCAAAAATGGAGACAAGAGCGAAGGAAAAGCCATCCAATGGCATGCCCAACTTGGGATCCATCTCATGGGGGTGGCAGGAGGGGCACCAAGACCTGCCACTATTACTGATGGTATGATGTGCTTACAGACAGGAAGAGCCTGGCATGGCTTTCCTCTAAGAGGCTCTACCAGTAGCTGACTGGAGATAGATGCAGATACTTACAACCAACCATTAGACTGAAGTCAAGGACCCCTATGAATTAGGTTAAGGTTTGAAGAGGCTAAAAGGGAAAGCAATCCTATAGGAAGACTAGCTGTCTCAACTAACCCACGCCCCAGGGAGTGAGCCACCAACTAGAATCATACATGAACCAGTCCAATGTCCCCTGGTGCATATATATATCAGAGGTCTGCCTGAACTGACCTCAGTGAGAGAAGATGTACTTAATCCTTGAGGCCCCAGGGAAGGGGGAGGCCTGGTTCTGGAGGGAGCACGCTCTGGGAGGCCAGGGGGAGGAGAAATGGGATGAGGAAATGTGGGATGGTTGACTGGGGAGGAACAAGGACAGGAAGGTAAATAAAATAATTAAAATTAAAAAAATGACAGCAAAAGGTATGTGTTGTGTACAAGCTTTCATAATCATCCTTTCACATTTCAGTTCACAACTGAGTACTCCAGGAGATGTGTAGGGACAGCTATAGAAATCTTAGACTTTACCTTGAAATGAATTGAAATACATGCTGGAAAAAAGAAAAAACAAAGATCAAAAAAAACAAAACAACAACAACAACACCCCTATGATTAAATGTGTTTGCCAGGAAGGAAATACAAGTTGTGACAGTGACCCCTGGAGACTAACCATGAAAGAAAGTCAAGCTGATAAAATAGTGGCAAAAGGACAACAGACCAATAGGATGATGGAAAATGGCAAAATGAAGTGTATCATTGTCATCAATACTATAATGTCCAATATCAAACAAATGATGACAAACTCCAGGAAGAATTGATTATTATCATCTACATAGCATTTAAATAAAACAAAATAGGAAAGTCAAAATGTGAACATGTTTAATGGAGCCTTTTCACTCCTCTGAGAAGGAATCAAAACTTAAGGGAGGGGATCTATGAGAAAACTGGATCAATATTAGAAACACATTCTTCATATGTTTTCAGTAATTTAACATACTACATATGCGAAACACTGCAATTAATCATTACAAGAACTTACAGGGGGTGTTTAGCGATGTGTGCTCTCTCCTGGCAGTACTCCATGCTTATGTACACAAGCTGAGAGGAGGAAACACCCTTGCTCTTACTCCAAACCACCAAACCTTGGTGTCACGTGTGATACATGTGGCCTTGTTGAAAGCATACTGACATGCAAATAAGACACAGACCAGACTGCTCTCCCTGCAGGGAAGTCATTGATGAGACCTTGGCCAAGTCATGGGCTTACAGAACCTCCTTTTCTGAATCTGTAAGAGGAAGTTGCACTGAGATGTTAGCTCTAAAATGATATCTATACTTGTATATCATCTAAAAATTCTATGCATATGGATACAAAACTTAGGCTGCATATTAAAATTATTTTCTTAAGTCCTATTGTGAAACTATAAGTACTAATTTATTCACAGCTACATACAAGACCATAACCCAATGAGCATAGTTATATGAAATATGATTTTAAAGCTGTCATGTATAAAAGTACAATATTGTCTTTGTAATATATGAAAATATGTAATTTTATGAATATAATATTAAAGAGAACACTGATACTTTATATTTCTTCATAATCTTCTCTGTCTTAATCAGATAAAGGATATCTTTTAATACTACCATCATTTTGCTATAATTAAAACTTACATGATAAAATAAATAATTTGTAAATAGCTCCTCAAATTGCTAAGATATTGTCATAGCATTTAACAATACTTTGTGAGGTTGCTTCTAATCATATAACTATGTTTATGAAAATCTAATAAATACAACAGAAAAGAATGCACATCGCTGTCATATAGCTATTCATTTCATTATTATTAAACTGCATATTTAAATTTAGCTTATTAAAAACAGATTTTTGCTTGCCGTGGATAATATAAATCTTTGTAATTTAGCCCAGAAAGAAAATTATCGAGACAAGCTTCCAAGTCATGGCAATTGTTGTGGGGTCTCTAAGGATTGATTCAGTAGCTAGAACTCAATATTTTTTCATTAACTTCACAGTATTAAAATAATTGTATAATTTCTTTATTACAATAGCAATTCACAAAAGAATTTAAAAAATTCCTGCATTTAGCCAATCCTTTATCTCAAATAGCAATGAAGTAATACCCCAAAAGATGCAGTAGGATAATCTCAAGTCTATTGACTTCTTCATCAATAAGCTTTATCTCCATGCTGGAATCACTTTCCTGCATGCAATCAGAGTGGCAAGCAGTCTCTCCCACACTAGAGCTCCTTTCTTCACAAATATGAAGAATAGATTCTGAATTCATTCTCTTTGCCAATGCATTGTCTCTTTTAAGAGGCTCTAAGTACACATTTTAAGCGTTGTCAACATTATCAACTGTACCAAGTGACTCAGGAAAACAGTGGTGGTTACCACAGGAAAAGATCATAAGGTGGTGAAAGAGAGGTAAGGAAACTGGATGATGACAGTGTGTCAGGAGCTGTGCCAAAGTGGTCTGCTGGAATCAGCACTGTGTGGCTGGTAACACACTAACACATACTTGACAGGAATGGATTAGGCTGTAAGGACACACAATAATAAACCTTGTGGGTAACAGAGGAAAATACTAGGAATCAAGGACGAGACTCGCCCTCTATAAGACTGTAGAAAATGCATATTATCGCATCAGCTGAATTACCTTTACTGTTATCAAAACTATCAGAAAGCCTCTCTCCAACAGCAACAAAATTATGAACAGATAATGAAAGGCACAGAAGAACTTTCTCCCTACTTTCTGTATAACTAAGAAACAGTGACATTGGGGGAGGGGGGCAGTATATCATCAGAAAAGACAGAAATTATGTAGCTGTATTAACTGGGATGCCTCTTTTAGTTTTAGAATAAGTTATCAAAATAATGATCATGTAAAAAGTGAATGGATGTCAAAATTATCATAGATGGAAAAGTGATTCTTTCAGCTCTAATTAAAATTTAAAATTATCTGTGGGGGAGCAAGAGAGTGGAAAGATGAAGTGAGATGATACAGAATCCTAAGGGGAGGGAACCAAATGTTCTCTCTCTCTCTCTCATATGCATGTCTTTTAATGTCCCTATGTATGTCTAAGGCAGTGTCAAAGTGAGTATAGTTTAAGATCTAACAAGGACACAATGGCAATGGAAAGGAAGTGTGGAGGAAGGAGAGAGATACAGTGCCTAATGGAAGAAGATAAGAGGCAACTGGGAGCACAGAGTACATAAGAGTGCAAGGCTGCAGAGGACTCTAGAGAGTGAAGCATTAACAAATACAAAGGCTTTAGAGTTATTATAAAGAAAACTATTACTGGGTGTACCAATGCAAAGTAGTGATAAATGATCAGATGACTTGTATACAAAGCATTCAAATAAATTTTAAAATTGGACTCTAATAAAATTACCTACTAAAAATAAATGAGAGTCTCTTTGGCCAGAAACACTACCAATATCTTTTCCTGAGATGCCTAGGCAGCATTACAAAAATGCTACTAGGAATAACTGAGACCATATATTTATGCAAAATATTAGTACATCCATGATAATGTTCCCTGAGAAAAAGAGACTAATAATTTCAATATAGCAATAATAAGCATCACTGAGAAGCCTGAAAAGGATACGAATAAATGCCAGAAGGACGATCACAAGAACAGAAACAGCGAAACGAATGAAATAGTAAAAGCAATTCAGGTATTAAACAGAATTTAGTATAGAAAAAGATTCTTAGAAGAAAAATCAAAATAAACTGAAACTCAAAATGAAAAATTCAGCCATTTAATTTAAGAAAAACTCAGAGGAAAGACTCATGAACAGATTGGGTCACATGAAAGACAGAAAATCAGGTCTCGAAGACAAGGTATAGGACTTGAATTACTCAGTCAAAGAAAATATCAAATCTAAAATAACCCAAAGATGAGGTATGCAGGAACTCTGTGATACTATAAAAAGAGTAAAGCTATGAAATATAGGTATAGAAGGAGGATGAGAAGAAAGGAGGAGGAGAAGAAAGGAGGAAAAGAAAGGATCGAGGTCAAAGGCACGAAAACTATGCTCAACAAAATCATGAAAGAAAATATCCCCAAACTAAAAATCTTGACCCCCATCAAGTTCCATAGTCATACACAATGTGAAACCAATAAAAGCAGGGGGAAAATCACCACAAACTCCCCGTTTAATATACTAGTCAAAACAATAACATTTAAACCATCTCACCTTAGTCTCCCTGATGCGGAAATGGGTATGCTAATCCATCCACTGACATTGCTGTGTGATGACATTCACATTCACTGATGGTATCACAGCTGGGGTTCTCCAACCTTCCCCTGGTTCACTAAGGAGGGACAGTGGTAAGTGAAAACCTCCATAGCTGCCATAACTGTGGTCAGTGTGCCTAGCTGTACGTTTGACTTGAAAGAAATTTGACTACAAAATTAGTAACAGATATATTGGAGAAAGAGGTATGTGAACAAAGTCCTCAATATCAAAAAGTAGAAATGTGAATAGGTGCATTCTGTAAAATTTTACCCAATGAGCTACACAACAGAGGATGGGAATTATAGATGAGTCACTTGTTCTGTGGATACCAATCAGCCTCTAACAACGTAGCTATGGAAACAGGGTAGAGACCATGCCTAGTTCAGAAGCACAAACTTCCGTTCACCAAGACAAACATGGCAATAGCCACAGCTGTCCAATCTTCCCATAACAATACTCAACACTGAAGCTGTAATATGACATTATCCCAAGGGTGATGAGTCCACTGTTTGGTGGTAAGTCGATTGCATCAAAGAACTGTGATCACAGACAGGAAGGATTCTGACTGAGTAGACATGGATTTGGACTTCCCTTCCTTTCCTGCATGCACTCCCTTCTGTGAATTTTCAACCCAAACAAGGATAATATTCAATACAGCTTTGCCCTTGGCCAAGGAACTCAGAAAGCATGACAATAGTCTCACACTTAAAGGATTTATTTGTCACCTGTATGTTCCCTAAATGCCAAACCACATAGCTTGATAAAACAATGGAATGACTTCTTAAATATTAGTTGCAGAGTGCTACCTGGACAGAATTACTTTGTACACCTTTAGTAACATTTTCCATATTATTCATATGTAATATATTATGATTCTAATATATAGCATACCTAACACTATTTCTCCAACCAGCAGGACACAGACGCACAGGAATCAAGGAGTTATATGAGAACTACATTAATCTCTTCTGAGGGTATGGTTTAAATGAAGACTACACCATTAAATCTTCTCAATCTAGATTTAAATAGAGAATGAATCCTACCACCAACATTTTGATTTACATCTTTAGAAAAGGTATATCTAGCATTTCTCAAATTCTGTAGTGATGTGTCTTAACTTCAAACCTAAATCTTTTATATAGACACATACATAAATAAATAGATAAATGGATGGATGGATGATAAACAGGTGATAAATGATAGGTAGATAGGTATATAGATGATAGACATGTAGGTAGATGGATAGATAGATAGATAGATAGATAGATAGATAGATAGATAGATAGATAGATAGATAGATAGATAGATGATAGAGATAGATGATAAATGGGTGGGTAGGTGGATGGGTGGATGGATGGATGGATGGATGGATGGATGGATGGATGGATGGATGGATGGATGGATGAACGGATGGTCAGTAAAGTAAGCATACCACAATATAGTTGTGTGTATCTGTAAGTATAACATATCACTCAGAAAAAATTCAGTGTCATTGCCCAAAATGCTTTAGTAGTTTTCAAGCTAAAGTCTTATCATGGCTTCAACTGATGAATGGCAGAAAAGTGACCTTCTTCCTTAGCTGATTATATATAGACCTGTCCAACTTGTGTGCTTTGTACCAGAATAGATATGAGTGCAACCTACCAACTTCCTATCACAATGTCAACAGGTCAGACACCTCTAATCTAAAACCCTCTCACTCTTAATTACTTGGAGCAAACTTGATCTCTTCTTAATGCATTGAGATGGGTGTGAGAATAAGTTTCTCACCTCTGTTTACCTTTTTCTTCAAAAGTTTGTGCTTTGCTATTACTACTCTTAAGTTTGCTTCACCCTACAGGGAAAGTTACTCAAACACACTTTCCTTTATTCTACTTACCATGAAGGTAAAGTTAGGAGTCTATTAGGATATTTCTAAGTTCATAATCTGGTCATAATACGTGAGCTAAAGTGCACATATTCTGTATTTTTCTTTAATAGACATTCACAAAACTTCAGTACTAAAGTGACACACATGGCTGGCAGACTTCAAACCAGCTGCACTGCATTTAAGCTCTGTTTGCTCCACTTCTCATAAGGGAGCATTACAAACACCAAACCAGACACCAAACCAGAAAACACATTTGATTTCTGCCAATCAAAACAAACAAACAAAATAATTCCATTAAGAGTACAAATAAGGAAGAAAGAATTGACTATTTAACTGTGGTCTGAAGTTCAGGTCAGGTTAGGACCAGCCTTGCAGGGACTTTTGCTATGTCAGGACCTTGGTTCCTGTAACTGCCAATCATTGTACTTGCACAGACAGCTCCTCAGGAACAAGACCAGAAAATAGGAAATAGTTGTTCTTTGCACCAAAGGACAGATTTCTAACACATGGGATGTAGAGGAATGGAAAAAAGACTCTGAGATTGTCAGAGAAGCAAAGCAGAAACAGTGGGTGAATACCAGGACCTGCCTGTTCTCAGTGGTGTCTTCTCATATGATGATGCTGGTCTCAGGACAAATGCATAAAGATGACTTCAATACTCTAAAGAGCTCTGGCCTCCGCAGTTCACAGGATGTTATTGGCACATTAAGACTTGAGTTCTTGTAACTGCCATTCCATGTGACTGGAGTTGGAGCTCCTAAGGGTAATAAAATAAGTGGAAATAAAAGGGAGAGAACAAAAAGAAGATGACAAAAAGAAGAAAGAAACAAATAAATCAAAATCTGAAGTTTTAAATTTATTATCACTCCAAGTAATAACAATGTGTCTAACATGTAATATATTCCTTATGCTGTTGATCATTAATGACATCAGGCCTTAACCTAACTTACCCCAAACACGCCTTTGCTGAATTTTAACTAATAGAATTATATGATATTGAATTAATAAGCCACAGACAAGTTTGCACTAGAGTTCAGTTACATATATATATAAGACTGTGTCAAATAGCTAATAAAAGAAAAGGGAAACGAAGACAGATAGACAATGAATGAAGAAAGCATGGTTTTTAGTTTGAGTTATTAAATAACCCTACACCAGCACATGACAAGGGACATTCATTCAGTTGACTGCTTACTTACAATTTTTAATTTATTCTTTGAGAATTTCAGCTGTTTTTTAATTATTTCATTTACCTTTTGAGATTATAATATAATTATATATTATATTTTAATTATAATTAATTATAATTATATTATATTTCTTCCTTCATCATCCCACTCCAAGACTTCCCATGTGGCCCCTGTCTCTCTTAGAAATCCATGACCCTTAATTGTTGGCACATGCGTGTGTGTGTGTGTGTGTGTGTGTGTGTGTATACATTTATAGGGATATATACATATGCATATATTCTTAAATACAACCTGGTCTGTGTTTTCAGGTTTGGGGTTACCATTGGTGTGCTCTTTGTTGGGGAAGACTATTTCTCCCAATCTCAGCCCTTGTCTGTAGATCATTTTAAATGGCTTTGAAAAGGATTGCTTGCTTGGTCTTACAGGGGCTGGAGAGACAGCTCAGTGGCTACAGGTACTAGCTGCTCTGCCAGAAGACCTGAATTTAGTTATGAGCACCCACATTTGGTACCTCTAACTCTAGCTTAAATACCCTCTTCCGGACTCTTAGGGCATGTTCACATACAATGACATAGACACAGCAGACATGCACACATACACATAATGAAAATAAGAATAAGTTGGTCTTACAACACCATTTTTTTCTAACATGACTCATTTTAGAATGAGTATAAATTAACAAGTTAACCCTTGAGTGCAGACATGTTAAACTCCTAATATGCAAGGTCAAGTAAGTAACATCGAGACATTAAATGACCAAGGCAGGTACAAAATGTACTTAGAATTAATGGTAGGGACCACAGGGACCAGGCATCCTGTCTGCTCAGCTCTTGTTCACAGTACTGGGCCAGGGCTTTTAGATTCTTAGTTTAACAAGAAGCAAAAACCTGAATTTGCAAACATCTCCAACTTTACATGTTAGTTCAGCTTTATAAAACACACCAGGTGGGCATTACAAAACACTTACAGCATGTTTAATAAATTACTATAGAATGAAGCATTTTATGTCTATATTTAAATAGAGATGTTTGAAATAAAGTTATTTGTTCACTATGAAATTCAAAGTAAAAATATAAAATTATATCAATAATACTAGTCTAAACATTCCATTATAGAAACTATAGGGACATGGTTAGTAGTTTCAAGCACCTTCTTGATGCTCATACAACCTAGATGGGGTTTTATTTCTCATTGAAAGGAGTCTATTCAATTCATAATATTTTATCTTAATATTTTATTAAATAAAAGAATAAAGAATCTAATATGTGTCCCCAATGTTCAAATTCATACAATCCTAATTATTGGCATATCCACCTTAATATATCTCAAGAGTTTAAACATTGCACTAAGTGAGAAGTTTTGGATGCCTTTCATTCCATACTTCAGAAGTAATGACTATCTAATGGTATCATTTACCCTTTTAGTACAGAGATGTGCACCTATATTTAAGACACTACAATTTATCAATTTAAATTTCTCTGGGTTCATCCTACAAGCTGCATTGGTCACACGGTAGTTTGTTTAATAATACAATTACAATGATACATATAACTTTCGCATCCTTTCTCTAATTCTAGACATTATACTTTATCCTTGAAATTTTCATACAGGTATATAGTGAAATGTGTACATGGACATTTGCTGACCTCCCCTCAACTCCCATACTCATGTAGTTTTGTTTACATAAGACTTTATAATCCCATTAATAAACTTATGTTAAAAACTCTGGATTCACGGAAAGCCGAAAATATATATAAAAATAAAGAAATTTCAAATACACCTTTGTCCAGATTCCTGAATACTGTTAATTTCAAACCAGAATATTAAACATAAACTAATAAATGCTGAACCGTAAATCTTTATTTAATTATTTCTCCAATCTGTGTGTCTGAATTTTTCCCTTTTACCTTTAATGTTTGTGACTTTAACACCTTAAATAAGAAGTAGGCAATTATTTTTGAAGAATGCCTTTCAATTCTGATTCCTCCAATCACTTTATAAACATTTATTTATGGGGAGGCTGGTGTGTAAACACTTGGATGTGCTACAGTTCACGTATGCAGATCAGAGGGCAACCTGTCAGAGTCAACTCTTTCCACCAAGTGGGTTCTAGGGGATGAATTTGGCTGCAAGTACATTTACTTGCTGAACTCTCTTGCTAGCCCTTATCCAAGGTTTGTCTGTTTTCTTTTGTTTTTTATTTCTACAATGAGATTTTTCACCTGGTTTGTCATATCTTTTGATTCATCAGTATTTCTATGCAGTCAAATTTGTCAGTCTTTTAATAGTGGATTTTAGATTTGAGACATGTGTACAAAGTCTTTGAATAGTATATAGAGAAATCACCCTGTATTTTCTTCTCATACTTATTTGACTTATTTTTGCACATGATTTATATTTTTGAGTAGATATGAGAAGAGGCTTTGATTTTATCTTCTTATGAATGGATATCCATCATTATTAGTGAAAGATTTTCAATCTCCTTGTCTACATCATTATTAATCAAAGATTTACATTTTCCATGTCTACATTTTCTGGGATTCCCATTCTAATTTCTGACCTGTTTGTTCATTAATATCCCAGAAGGATGTCATTTATTTTGAAGTCTTTGCAATGGCTTAGTCTGCAAGCATAGATTCCCCCATGTTGCTTTTTACTGATTGTGCTTCCCTAGCTATCACATTATGTTTTATTTATATGAATTTAGTATCAACTTAACTTCATCACATGACTTGCTTGCATTTGATTGAAACTATAATTTAAATGTAAGAATTATCATATACAGTATTTACTCACCACTCTAACATACAAAAAAGCAAGGAGAGTCTTTCTCATCATCTGAATATGATTTGTAGTTATTAGAAGTGTTCATATATATCAAACATTTTATGTTATTTATCTATATATAATATTTAGAGAGTTATATATGTATATGTAATATATATAACTCAAAATGTTTGATCTGAAATAAAATAAGTCAAAATATGATGTACTTTTCATAATTGGTTTAGGGACTGTGTTGGCACTTCGTTAATAGCCCCATTAAATAGTATATATAAAGTATATATATATATATATATATATATCTCACATATATATGTGCTATCACTTATGAAAAAGTGAATAATTATGACTATTTGCAAATCTATATTTTTGATATATACATACACCCAAATAATATTTATCAGCATATATAATACTATACATAATATAATAGCAATAATATGGAAAACTATGACAGCAAATCATTAGGTTCATATATACTTCAATAATCATATACATACATATATATAAAACTGTTGATGCTGATAACATTGGCTTCCCCAGCCAAAAAAAAGAAATGTTCTAGAATTTTCCTTATATATTTTTATACATTTATATCATTTGTGTAACACTTCCATCTGTGGAGCCAACACTGAGAAAGCAAAGAATTACTGAGAAATAGCAAGTTCAAGAAACTTAAGTCCTGTGGTAAGCTGTTAACAGCAAAATTAGCTCGATAACTTGGGGCCTGATTACAGCTGCTAAAAGTTATGAAATGTGTAAAAGTGAATATGTTATAATTGCTCTCTTCCATAATCTCTGTGAACGGGAGACACAAGGTCAAAGATAATTACAGTTCTAAGTTAATATAAGATTATTGGTGTGATTAAAAAAATAGAAAATGGGGATGTTTGAGTGCTGAAACAGAAAGGTTTGTTAAGCTCATGCAGGGAATATATGAATGTGTCTCCTTGCAGGGGAAACCATGTGGGAAGAGCTTGGAAAGGAACCCAAAACAAGCATCCGACTGTGCACTAGTCACCATTCCTCACCTGCCTACTAATCCCCATGGAAAGGCACACTGGGACACTGCGTTCTCCACTCATCTCTAACAGTGATACCAGCAGGATGGTTTTCTGTAACAGGACACAGCATGGGCTTTTCTCATTAGTAAACTGTGCCTGGAACAGCCTCATCTCTGTTCTAACCACTGTATATGGCATATATACATCTGCACCAGGTTTTAATGCAGTTTGTCTCATAAATTCTGTAATTAACTCATAACGCAGTGGTGGTTTCCTTTTTGAATTATCTTTTCGAAGCATCAATAAAGTTGCTGAAAATTTCATTTTCACATTAAGACAGAGTTTGTACTATGGAAACTGCTGATTTACAATGAATCTGCTCTATAATGCATTCCACTTTAGCTATATCCTGCTTTATCTAAACCCATCCATTTCGTTGAGAAAATAAAAATATGCCTTTAAAACCATGATACTGCCAAAAGGGAAACATTTAGTATAATTTGAATCTAATATCGCTAGAATATAATTTACCCATCTTTTATAATTCTAATTTGGGAGTTTCATTCCATTTTTGCACCACATTTTAGAATGTGGATTATTATCAGAGACCATCTTCTTCAATTGAGATAATTCTAAAATCTTCTAAATGCCTTCACACTTGTAAAACATTTCTCATGACATCTTTGTCAGACAGTGCACGACTCTTCATTGTAGTCTTTCAAAATCTTTCTGCTTCTGTGAAAAACAGAACAGAACCAGAGGCGATGGCGCAGGCTGGCTTCACGGAACCACTCTATTAAATATGTATTCAGGTTTTACTGAAAACAAAAGTGTACCCATCTTTGTTTCTCTGGCAACGCAAGAACATCCTTTGTCATGTTTCTTTGCACTCTCAAACCGTGTGCTGGATTCTGCATAAATACCCACTTCTCTACACTTACGGCTGCATGAATAATATCCTTCATAGTTTTGGTCCGCCTCCAGTCATCAAGAGGAAATTTTAGTTTGTTTTCCATCCCTCAAGGTTAATCCTGTTGTTTTGAGCAAACATAGGCTATCACACTGAAGTTATTATACTTCTCTTCTTTGTGTTTATAATCAACATGCTATTTTATTTTACAAATATTTACATGGCAGAATGCTCAGCACAGTCAGGTTGGGCATAGGGCTGGTGACTCAAGGTATCCGTTCCTGAATCATCAGAACTCAGTCAGAAACCACCACCAGCAGTGAATTCCTTTTACACTGGATCCCGGTTGTGTCATTTTATGTAAGTCATAATGCTATTAAACATTAATGATAATGATGTATTTATTTCAAATGTAAATATCATTTGTGTCTCATATATTTATGTATATGAACTATATACACACATATATATATACACATAGAGATGTATATCTTGTATATATGTATAAAATACAGATCATGAATCAAAGGAAACATGAATTACAACAACTGTTTAAAGTCAGGGTTAATAAACTATTTTTTCAAGGACTTACAGATTAAGCATTTTAGACTGTTGTAACAGTAGCAGAAAATTAAACATGTAGTTGTTATCGATATAGTGAGAGAGAATTCACCTAGCCCAGCAGTGACTTTGATGTGCCAGAGGGCTCCCCATTCTCAAAGGAGAAAGGCTGAGGAATGGAGGGGGAGTAAAGTGGATAAATAAGTAAGTAAATAAATAAACACAAATAGAAATACCACATAGAGTAAGAATATCCTCAACACTTCTGTATATTGGCAGGCTGACAGTTTTCTTAGTTTTTCAATACAAACATAGAAAATGAATTATAAGCAACAGAATTCAAAGTAATTTATAAAGGTCAAATTTACAATTATATCTGTAATTTTATTTTCTACTCAGCAAAAATTCTAAAACTTTAGAAGAAAAACAACTTTCCTTCTGTCTTTTCAATAAATTTTATTTTAAGTATCCCATTATAAAATTCAGTAAGTGATAACTTTCTTAATTCTTTTCCAATTATTCACTAACTGTAAAATACCCACCAGAGGAAAAAAATGTAAATTTGGACAATACTCACTACATGGTATAAAGTGAAAAATATATACAGAATTTCTAAGTCGTTGTTAGCTCAGAGGTTACATGACATTTCCATATAGTGACATAATTTGGCAAGATATAGAGTCAATTATCAGTACAGTGTTTAGCTACAAAGACTTTCCATCAAATAGAGATACAAAGCACATAATAAATATGAATATCAGAGTAGGCCAATGAAGATCAATGATCCTCAAAGCAAATGGACTGATTTATTCTATAAAATACATTCTGGCCACAAAATGATTAGGAATGGGCTTTTGGTGGGTAGCCCAAGCTGTCATGGTCCCTTAGAATCCCTTTCAGACTATAAAGATCCCTAATTTCATATTGTCCAGTAATTTTTATCAGGACCTCAGATTTTAGCAATAATTGGTAAAAAACATTTTACCAACAGGCTGTGATTATGTTCAACTGATATTTGAAGAGAAGCTTCCTATATGAAATCCAGATTTGACAATAGTCCCATAAAGATGCATGAGTTCTTCCTAGAAAAAGGAGGTCCTGAACTATTCCTAGAACAGAGACGAACAGAGACACGTGAACTACATTAACTGTTTTGCAAATTACTTATGGACTAAGCAAAATGACAGTTGAATTTTAAGTTACCTAAAAAAAAAATACTCAGGATTTTTAATATAAAATACTAAATCAGTAAACTCTATGATTCAACATAATTACAAAATTTAATTATAAGTATTTTGGGTGATATTAAAATATAATAGAAATTAAGGTTATAAAATATCAAACCTTGATGCTTTTCATTGACCTGACCTACAGTTTGTGGAAATGAAAATTCAAAGAGCAAGCTAGATCCATTTGTCCTTATTGTCTCTGGTTGCGTTGGGCTACAACAGCCACTGAGTAGTTGTAACAGAGACCTTACAGTCCAAAAGACTCAAAATATTTACCACCTGGCCTTCTATGGACAAAAAAAGCTTGCAACCTTTTCATAATTAATAATTCCAACATAGGACACTAATCGATGCCTAACAATGGCAAAAGTGAAAGTGTGAAGGATCACATTCTATGACACAATCTTTCTAAATCTGTATAAACATAATGCATTGATAGCATGTAGGTGGTTTGGTGTCCTTTGCTCTAAGTGTTGATTTGCCTGTTTTTCTCTGTTTTCCCATGCTATCCCTACACACTACTCAACGAATCAACTTTCTCATCAATGGCTCAAAGCCAACGCTCTACCCTAAATCCTTGGCCTCCTGGCGAAACTCGTTAAGACACAGTTTCAAAGTTTTCCGTTCTCTACAACGCTGAGAATTTCCTAAACCTGCAGTTCCCTCTGTGTTGAATCATAGTCATAATAAACTGCGAAGAATTTGTTTGGTGCAGTATAGCAATGTGGTAGCCAGGCTCTGAACCGTTCCAACCAGTTGAGAAAATATAACCCAAGTCTGAGAGTACCCAGAGGGATAGATACACAAGCTGCAGCTGTCTTTAAAACAATTGAGAGATATAATTTTGGTTTTATAAGGTAAGTAAATATGAGTAATACAACTTAGTCCATTGCGTAAGAGCCTACTTTGTGCTCCCAAGCACTCTCCAGGGGGGCCTAGAGGTGAACTCCTGCCAGACCTGTAGGACATTAAGAAACTTTACTCATAACATGGTTGCTCTCCTCATCTGCTCTGGCTCCCACCAAAAGCCTTTGCCACTAGTTGAGAATTCACAAGGGATTTCTTCTTGTCCATGTGTGGGACTGGATTTGGCACAGGAACTGACATAGCTAGGTTAAGAGGCAGATGTGGCTCCCTAGTTTTGGATACTAGGGCTGTAATACGGTAAGTAACTGGAAAGTAGGGGCCATTAGAGTAATGCCAAAATAATCAGTTCCTTACTCAATGTCCTAAATGTATTGAGTCCACTAAATCAGAAAAATCAACAAAAATACTCCAAGGGGACTGTGACTTGTTTTACAGACTAGGGGTGGGTGTCACACTAATTATCTAGCCCAGTCAAGCACTAAAAGTGAGCATTACTTATTGAAAGAATAACAAACCATTAGCAATGAAATGACCTAGGATTCTAAAAGGACCTCCAGCCACCTCTGAGTTTACCAAGGAATCAAGATTTAATCCGTGAATGAGATTAAAGTGGGCTTCAGTAACCACGTGCTCTCCTATATCTGTTTCTTATGATGTTGACTTACTGTATTTTCTTTGTTGACACCTAGTTTGAAGTATCTTTAAAGGAAATCTAGGAAACCCTAGCAAGAAAACTGTCACAATGTGACACAAACTCCTTTTAATAACCACTTAAACACACCATATGTATATATCCCTTAAATATAATTTTAGAGCCTAAAACTTATAAAATAGTTTAGTGAAATGTTCTATCAAGTTATATTTTATACAATCACTCAAAGGGTACACAATAATCTATAATATTTGTTAGTGATATTTTCCAAGATTTGCTATATCAATAATATTATGAAGACAATCAATCAATCACTATTGCTTAAGGCCAAAGAACTAGAAATATGAATTTTCTATTTCTATCTAGAAATAGATTATTTTATCATAATCTATTGATATAATTAGTCTATATAAAAATACTACATGAATTTTCTAGTATTCTAATATAAATATTCCTTATGTTGAAATGTGGTAATCTAATGAATTATACTACTCAGTTATCGCCTATCAACCAACCAGAGCTTCCAGGGACTAAACCACTACTGAAAGACTGTACATGAACTGACCCAGGGCTCCAACTGCATATGTAGCAGAGAATAGCTTAGTAAGGGCACCAGTGGAGGGGGAAGCCCTTGGTCTTGCCAAGGTTGGACCCTCAGTGCAGGGGGTATGTGGGAGGCAGTAAGGGGGATGGATGGGAGGAATACCCATATGGGGGACGGCAAAGGGGAGGGGATGGGGGCTTATGGACAGGAAACCGGGACAGGGAATAACATTTGAAATATAAGTAAAAAAATATACCTAATAAAAAAAAGATTATGCCAGTCTTGCATCCTTACCAGAGGACATCCATGAAAGGTCCACATGGAAGCTGAGGACATTCACTATTTCAATGACCTTGTCTTAAATGACACATTCAAGTCTTTTTTCTTCTGACTTTACAATAGTGAGATCTGCTTGCACTCGGAGCAAAATCAGTTATGATGCAAAACCAGACAAAAGAGCTCCTGTATTCACGTGACCCAGGCTGATAGCAGGAGAGGTGGGAATGATGATAGGAGACAGCCCTCAGACTCGCCTCTCTTGCTTGGACACTGCCCACCTCACTATCTGACACTCTTTCTGCAGAGATTCGCGTTGGCCCGTTTCTGGGATGCCGCCAGCTACTCACAGAGACTGAAGCCGAAGTAGAGTCTGTATTTTTCATCTGCCCTGGCTGCTTAACCCCCAACTGAAATCTGAACAGAAGTTAGGAGACATAAGGTATTGCGTTGTTCTTTTGTAAGACTGGAGCTGTGTTCTTGCACATGCTCAGCAAGTGCTGTATCGCTGAGTAATAACCCAAGCCATCATTTGCCTTGACACATGGCCTCATTGAACTGCCTAGGCAGGCCTTGAACTTGCAATCCTCCTGTTGTAGTACCTGGGAATATAGGCCTGTGGCACCAAGCTGGGTCCTAAGCCAATTTCTTGACCTTGGAGGTAACTGACCTCTGTTTCTTCTTTAAGCAGGACTAAGAGTGAGAGGGAGTCCTAACTGACCTCAAAGTCTTCTCCCTTTTACAGTTTGAAAAAAAAAAAAGAACAAAACATAAAAACAAGAAGAAAAAGACAACAATAAGAGAAAAACAAATACTCTTTGAACTTTTGTCATTGTCTAAGAAAAGGGTTGGGAAAAATTCAAAGCATACAATGTTTGCGTTAACATACAAAGTATTTAGTTATTTTTTCTCTCATATAGGAGTTTCTAGAAAATTGGAAATGATTAAAATTCTAGCATATGGAATTTTAAAAATTCCATAAAGTTGAAGCCTAAATTTAAATTCCTTCACAATCAAACACAGGGAAATAATATAAACTGAAATTAGAAACCTTCACTTCTGAAAGATACTTTACTTAAGTTTTTTAAGTTCTTCCATATAATTTCTGCTATCTTCAAAATTCTTTAAAGCATAACAAATTAAATCTACAAAATACACCAATTAAGTTAATATGAAAATTCCAGAGTCAAAATTGACAAAGTTTATGTCCAGAGATAACAATGTTGTACGCAAGGACATGCTAAGTAGGTTGGGGTTTTTTTTGTTTTGTTTTTCATTTTGGGGAGGGGTTGTTGTTTAAGATTATAATTACATCTTTCTCCCTTGCTGCTTACACCCTGGACTGCCTTCTGCAAGACCGACTTTCCTTGCTCTTGGGGGTTGGGGATGAGGTGGTGCGGATTTGGTTCAGACTACAGGAGTAAGTGAGAACACGGTAGGAAGCAAGCTTGTGAAAATACTCCGGCAAGCTCAGTTATTAATCCTCGGGGAGTGCCCTTTGTACCTCCCACTCATGTCCATTGGTCCCAAGCAAGCATCTCTTCCAGGTGGCAGTTCACAATTGGCTGGCACTGTCTGCATCACCAGCCTTTGGGCTCTCAGGTAGTCTCCAGTTAGGTCCTCATGCAGAAGTTGCCTGCCTCTTCAGGTCTCGTGCTGAGGTGGCCATTGCTTTGCTTTTTCAGTGCAGCCTGCTGTTTCTCCTACACTCCCTTTCCTCTTCTCTCCTAGCCCTGCCATACACCCCCTCACTGCTTTCTTTCAAATTCATTGCTGATTTTCATTTTTTTTGCAGTATATATGTACACACACACACACACACACATATCCCTAAATACAAACTATCCTATCCATATGTTACTTGTACATATGTTTTCAGGAATAACCATTGAGTGTTGATTAATCAATGTGTCAGTTACACTGTTCTCAGCATTTATTTTCTTCCGGGTCTCCATGCGGGTTTGTGGCCTCATGGGCTTCTCCCCAGTCCACTTTATCATGTCCATTTTTGTTGTGTGTAGTTGATGAAAATGCTAGTCAGTCAAAGTCATATTCACTGGACTTGATGAAATACAAAATACTCTCAGCGTGTGGGAGACTCAGGCAAGGGGATCACAAGTTTCAGGCCAGCTTGAATCACACAATTGAGATCCTGTACCAAGGGGAAACCATAGTAAAATTATCTGAGTTGTTTCAGACTGACACCTGTTCCTAAGCACATCTTTCAGTGTATCCTAAGTCCTGGATGCCATTTCCCCACAATGAAATGTCAAAGTTGCTATCACAAGCATAAGAACCCATTTCAGTGTCTGAATACTAAGGTGCTTTTATTAGAAATATGCACAAAATCATCTCACTAATCTAAATTTTGCATTTGACATTTTTCTCCGCTAACCCAGAGTTTTATTTAATTTCTACTCATTAATTTCCTTTAGCTAATAAATATAAAAATTCAAATATTTTACTATAGTAACAAAATATGAGCTACTATTTCTGAATTAAATTTATCTGTAATCATTATAATATCACAGATGTCCCCTCTCTGATGTTTTTCTAGAAAAACCCTAAATGTCTCTCCCTTAGGAGTCCCTTCATTATTGGCAATTTTGAAGTTATTTATTACAACCCCATATTTACCATTCTATATTTTTAAAATTTGAAATACATAAGAAACATAAATTTATGTGGTACTTAGGAAAATTGAAATTAATTTGCATTTAAAGTATTTAATAGAATATTTGACACAGACCTCAATAAAGAAGATATATTATCATATGCACTAATAAGATAATAGTCACCTAAAAGCAATAGAGTTGATTGTATAAAAACATAAATAAGCCACATTCAGAAATTCTTTTGCATTTTTGTAATCTGAGATAGGTCACATCATTTTATTTGAAAACTGAACTGTTTCATAAGTAGTTTTAATGAAAAATGCTAAAGTTATTCATTAAATTCTTTAGAAGGCTAAACAGTCTTCACTCTCTAGAAAGAAAAGGTACAAGAAGCAGAAAAAAATTTAAAATTTAACATATCAGATATACTTTAAAATATTTTAGTGTTTTCCTGGAAAGTAAAAAAAGAACAATGATTTTTATTGTTAAAGCTATTGGGTATTAACATAGAGCAGTTCTACTAGTAATTAAGATCACACTAATTAAAGTATTTTACATGACGTAATTAAAGACATACTACTAGATCAACTTTTCTGAAAGATGTGACATTCTTA
This sequence comes from Rattus rattus, assembly GCF_011064425.1. Classification (NCBI taxonomy): domain Eukaryota; kingdom Metazoa; phylum Chordata; class Mammalia; order Rodentia; family Muridae; genus Rattus; species Rattus rattus. The sequence continues at coordinate 78,559,293 of NC_046161.1, read as the reverse complement.
CAGAACAGGAAAAAAACATGTTAAAGTATGAAAAATGCAATTCACAGGATTTGAGGAGATTGTTTTTAAATGTTGCAAGTAAAATAAAACACCAACTACTTTTTAATGAAACAATGTAATGTCATGTCTTGAAAATATCCTCTTCAGTGTAGCTACTGTGCAAAGTTATTGATGTTGATTTTGTGAGGATGACTGTCATAGGTGGGTGGTTATTAACTATGCATAGGATAAGAAGTCTATATGATGTATTGTGTTTGGATGGCATCTTATTTTGGATTACTATGACAAAATGCCAAACAATTCATAATTTAGAAAGATGGAGAGATATTTTGCACAATTTCAGAATGTAAGTCTGGGAATGGGAATGTGATAGACTTTGGAAAGGACCTTCTGGAACGCAGAAAATAATTTTTTCTTTGCAATCTCACTTGCAAAAAGGAAGGGGTGGTCCTGTTCTCTTCCTCATTAGACACTTATTCCTTTATGGAGGTTTCACATGACATACTCGTCTCCCAGAGTTCCACCTTTGTGATGCTACCCTAGTAAGGACTAATATTTCATTACAGGGTAGATATCAAAAGCTCATCTATTTAAGTCAATAAAAATTATAATAAAAACTTTGTAATGTTCTTAATTTCTCATGACAGTACAGAAGCTTTCAGCCAGAGATATATTCTCCTCAATTCCTTTCCAAAGTGATATGAGAGAATATTGAATTTAATATTTTAATTCAATTTTATATCAATATTACAGTAGATTTAGAAAAATTATTTATATTACATACACTTCAGCTTTGTGTTATGAAATATAGGACAATATTTTTAATCCTGTTTTATCTTTTATTTTATTGAGAATGGATTCTTTTCTCAAACAATATATTCTGATTATAGTTTCTCCTCTCTCTACTCTTCCCAGTTTTCTACCACCTTCCCTCACCTCCAGATACACTTCCTTTCTCTCTCTCTCTCTCTGTCTACCTATCTATCTATCTATATCTATCTATCTATCTATCTATCTATCTATCTATCTATCTATCATTTGAAAATACAAGGCTTCTAAGAGATAATAATCAGACACTGCAAAACAAAATATAATAAGATGAAACAAAAACTATTATATCAAAGTTGGTCACAGCAGTCCCAGGAGAAAACCAGTCTTGAGGGCAGATACAAGAGTCAGAGAATCACTCTTTCTCACAGTCAGCAATCCTATAAAAATACTAAGTTAATAGCTATTACACAGACACACACACACACACATGTACACACACACACAAACACACACACACAAACACGTACAAACACACGCACACGCACACATACATACACGCACACACATACACGTACACACACGCACACACATGTACACACGCACGTACACACAGGATGCACACACACAGGACCCGGTACAGATCATGTAGACTTTATATAAACCCAACTCAGATCATGTTAGCTCACAGATGCCTTGCTTAGCCGACCCATAGATGCCTTGCTTAGCCGACTCCCAGGGCCTTGTCTTCTGGGTGTCCTCTACCACCAACCTCCCACCTGGCTCTTATAATATTTTCATCTCCTCTTCCACGGTATTTGTAGATTTGTGACAATGAAGTGAAGTGGAATTAAAGCACATTGAATGTAAATACTACATCAGCAACTGAGACTCCAGGTTTCGCAGTCTTTTAATAAATAAAACAGTCTTGTTTTCCTAAGAATAAATTCTTAGGAAATTCTGAGTGAAGAAAATTTTAACTAAGGCTCTTATAACTAACCACCATAGCAATTAGTCACAATACAATGAACAGATGAAACACAGAATAGGTAACTTGAAAAATGTATCACTTAACATATTCTTAACACATTCTCATTCTTTTATTTAAATTTTTCATCTGAAAATATAGTTAATTACTAGACATAAATAAACCAAAAATGAAAGCCATAGTAAACTGGCTGAATAAATTATTGAAAGATTTAAATAAACAAATGAACAAATACAGAGATTATACCACAGGAAATATAAATTCTAGGCATCGCAACATTTTAAACTATCAATATATATTATAATACTGAGGGGGAAAGGTCACAGATGTGTATTAATTTTGTGGGTCAATAAATCACTAAACATGGTGTTTATAAAACATAAAAACTCTACTCGCAGTATACATGGAGCTGAGGAAACAAGAAATCCTCCTTCACATAAGAAAGTGCCTGAATCTAGTCCTATCTTCACTCCTACAAAATAATCGTGTTTACTCTTGATATTTTTCAATAAATATAAATTTTTTCTAATACTGCTATATTCTCACAAAAATAAAAGCTATTTTGTGAGAATATGATTCAATGTTTCCTTGAGATTTTCTTTGGATTTTTTTTCTGTAAAGCAAAATTTTAAATGATTTTTGGCAAATATCAGGATTAAACGTGATTGTTCTTTACAGCATGGACATCTTTTTAATATATCTAAACACTTTCTCTAGTAAATTTCCTTTCTTAGGTCCAGTTCTACCTAGATGTAAGAATGTAATAGTGTAGCTGGTGAGCTGTAAACTGAAAGCTACTAGAGACGAGACGTTCCCAAAAACACTTTGTGTTCTTGATGTCATTTTACAAGCACACTGAAGGCTATCACTTTGAATGTAGACACCTGTATCTAATACAGCCATTTTGCCATCATAGAGCCCAAACTAGGCATGATGAAAATAACATGGCAAACAAGTACAGATTATCAAATTTTATCACTGAGTTTTAATACTTTCTCTAAGGGAAAAAGAAGTTGTCTCTGCTTATGATTGTTGGTTTACAATTAAACCACTGTTTATTTAATATTGGGTAACTTTTTATCAAAAGTGTCCATACATTATATATTATCTGGACACATAAGATAACAAATATGAATACAGTGCCATTAATTATATATTGTATCTGGTTAATAAAATGGAGTATTTTTTTGTACTTTGGGATATTGCTTGAATGTTTCATAACTAGAACACCTCACATTTTCAAAGAAAAAAGATGATAGATGATTCTTCTAAAAAGTTGAGTCATTTTGATGTTTGTCACAGTCATTGATTCAGAGCGCAAAGATTTATTTCTATATGTTTGATGGAAGATGACTTAGGAAGCATTCTTGCAAACATTATTTTGTTATGAGAAAATTACAAGACAATTTAGGCCTGCAAAGATGTGCTCATGCTGAATCTAACTTACTGATTGAAATAAATGCTCTGTTAATTGTTTAAACATCCATTGCTGTGTCTTTCACATAAACATTACTGGCTAGTAGTACCTATAATTTTCAATCACATTTTGAAACTTTAATAACAAATCAAAGTGCTTTATTTATTTTATACCATAAGTTACACAGTTAACAATGTGGTCATTGATATGAACACGTTTATAGATTTCATATGGATTCCTATGATAAAATGTGACTATGGCATACTACCTCAGAAAAAGTTTGCCCTATTCAAAAACTCTTTAGTATATAAGAAATGAGCATTTATTTTTAAAATGTAACTTGTCACATATAGATATGCATTTTCTAATCTTCTCATGTCAGTATAAAACCCTTTTATATTTCACTAGAGTTGTCACTCATCATTAGAATCACAAAGGTCATCTACTATGTGTCATAAGACACTAAACTGAGTATTTTTAGAATCATAGTACAATTAACTTCAGTGAATAGTTCGTGTTGATTTTTGGTTGGTTAATGGTTTTGCTTCATAATTAAAATTATTATGTGCTACTCTATGTCTTAACAGTTTAAATCTATCATATATGAAGCAGACTGTAAAGGAGATAATAGCTTGGAAAGGATAACAACGCAAGATCGCATGTTTTGAGCGAGAGTTCTGAGTATGTTAGCACATCAGTTTATTAGGTCAGCGTTTTTGTTCTGTTTCAAGAATTAAGTGAAGCAAGGCAGATTTGTTTTATTAGTATTGTTGCTCAATTGTAGTTACTCCCAAACTAAAAAGATATATTAGACTACTTAAAATATGTGAGGGTTTTTTTTTTCTGTTTCTTCTAACATGCTGTCTCATGAGGTTTTTTGATCTTTTTTTTTCCTCAATATTTCAGAGATGTTTCATAGAATTTCTTTCAAAATAAGATAAACAGTGATGCAAAACAATTGTCAGTGGGATTATAGGAGAGGAAGCCTCTGCTGGATAACACACATCTGGCTCAACAGTGACCTTCATGAAAAGAAGACCCAGAGTCTAGACATCACTGTAAACTCTTCCTTGTTTCTGTGTCTAGAAAGAACAAAGTGGTAAAAACGAAAAAGTAAACAAGATGGGACAATTATTTCGTACATATGAAGTAAAGGATATGGCATTTCCCTGAATGACAAGCAAGGTAGAGGAACATATTTTTCTTGTTGTTCTAAAACATTGGGAGGAGTTAATTTTATAAAACAATAATCTGAAGATCAGAATATGGTCTATTTATTACCTGATGTTTGTATCTAGCTAGATTATGTAAAGTAAAGGATAATACATTTTGGAGCAAATGTATGATTATACAATATCCTCGGCTGAGCAACAGAGCAAAGTACAAAAGAAACCAATTATACCCCATGCTGTGAAATTGCTTTAAATTTCTACTCTTAATCCCTGTTGGTTAAATTCCTGATTAACTCCTCCAAATATGTTATTACAAAACCAAGAAAGCTCCTGGGGTCGTTAAAATCCCCCTGGCATACCTTAGTAGACAAAACAGCATGTATGTGAAGAAGGCAGAGAGTTAGTGAGGAGAAGGACGAAGAGCAATCTTTTACCACGCTGAGCCATCACTCCACTGCAGCCATTTCCAGACAATATCAAGTAAGAATTGAAAATTAGCTATTAAATAAAGTTAACTGAATCTCCTTCAGGTCAGAGATCTCCCGGAAGGAATGGAGAGGAAAGGCAGCTTTCAGATCACTGGAATGCTCTGGAATAAAGACCCAGTGAAGCCACGAATTTAAATGAGGGAGATGGGCTCGGGAACTATCCAAGGTACTAACCAGTCCTTAAAACCTGCTCTTCTGATTATTCCTGGAAACAGGAGAAAAGCTAGTACAGAACAGGAAGAGACATTCTTCTGCCCTTTTTAACGAAAATTCAGGGTAAAATGGTTGTGGAAAAAAGCATAGAGTACAGGTAGGTTGGCGTAATCATTTCAACTTCAAAAGATTCTGAAGCAACACAGCAAGTTTGATAAATATGGAATACACAAAAGCTAGTTCTACTATTTCCTGAGAGCTACCTAGCATGTATGCAGCTCTGCCAATCCCTCTGTGTTAAAACAGCTCACCTTAAGAACAATGAAATTTACACACACACACACACAATTTTTGAGCATTTTTAATCAAAAAAATTTTAGTCTATAAAATGAGCTTCCCACTGGAATAAGATACATAGTACAAAAATCAAGCATACTAAATAGAAAATAATCTTATATAATTAAAATGGTGGTCAGGATTATCTCTGTTTCACAGTAGGTTTGGGACTTGTGAGAAAGGTCATAAACTGCATGCATATTTACTTCTCTTCTGGCAATCACAGTTCTTTTGTCTGTAGGATGTCATCCAAAACAGATCACAGTTCACTTACAATAATCAATACAAAGAATCCAAGGGAAATAAATATATTGGAGCTTGATTGACTTTGCAGTAAGACATACGCTTTCTTATTAATGATATTACTTAATTAAGCAGATTCAGAATACATTGACTACAGAATTCTCCTTGCACACAAGTTAATTGCATACTGGTGGCAATTTGCCTGTTAGCATCATTAAAAGAGAATTTAAGTTTTTGAATGTGTAGCTTAAAGTTAACTGCACTAGTTATAGGAAGGCAATATGGATTTTTATAAGTTGCCATCAAAGCCATTCAGAATAATTTAAAATGGGTTTATGTAAATTGAAATATAATTAAGTTCTACAACAATATCACAGACAACATTCATGCTCTGTTCATTACCTGTGCTGTGCTTCATTACGCCTGTTAATGCAATTAATATGAAAAGAAATGGCTCCTTTCATAGAATTCTTTAGAACTTATGTCCTGCTAATTGACTTCACAATTGCAGTTTCTTACAATCCTAAGTACAGATAGTCTACCACTTACAGTAATGAGGGAGAGTTAATTTGATTCCCCAAATTTGGGGGTCTTAATATTGAATCAATTTTATAGGCTGAATTTGATCAAAATCAGCCTAACCACATGGATGGCTTTCTGGCATATATAAATATATGATGTTTTGAGGGAGTGTGTATCTCAAAATTAGGAAATCAAGAAACACACACAAATCTTACCTAGATCTGTATACTTATAATTTACACTCAACTCCCTGTACTATGAGAATAAATGCTTCTTATTAGATTAAAATGGACAGCCTATCATAGCTTAATTTCTCATTTAAATTACTTGTCCAACACCTGAATTCCATGCTGACTAATCTGACTTCCTGCATGAATATCTCTCTTTCTTATGTTATTATTTATAATGGTAGGAATTAAAACTGTACCTTATGGACACTAGGCAAGCACTCTATCACGCCCCTGTATCTTTGACCAATGGCTAGAGATGTCAGGGCAGAGATTGCATGCAGAACAGCTGGCCTGTCTTGGCCGGTTCTGAGTTATTCATCTCCAGAGTGGCCTTTGCCTGGAGTCAGAGAGCAGTGGATAGAACAGAGCCTCTGTCCCGCAAAAGAGGATGCACAGTAACTACATTTTTCTGTTTTTATTGATTTGTAGTTTTCAAGATACACATATCCTCAAAATATCTCAAATGATAGTTTTGTATGTTATTTAATCTACATTGACAGTCCAGCTGCAGAAACCTTGCAGTCCCCTTCTGGCCTCCACTTGCTGTAAATGAGTCACACAAGCAAACCCAGATTCTTTCTTTTTTCTATTTTTTTTCTCCACAGTACATATTTTCCTATTGTGTAATTGTTTATTATATGCCTTCCTGCCCTAAAATATAAGCTTTTGTGGACACAGGAATTTTATTATTGGTGTACATTTGCTAACATGTTCAGTACTAAGCACTACCCCAACGCATATTGGCACAAGTAATTTTTGCCTGAATGGATTAATGAATGTTTATTATGTTTTCATATTTCCTATAATAGTTATGATGAAACCAGGGTCATAAAATACAAAAATACTGAATGTTCAAAAGTGAAAATCATACTCAAAATCTAGTGAGCAGGAGATGTTTTCTACAATATCCAATCTATCATCCATTGTAGGGAATGGGTTTCTGCTTCTGTACTTGATGAATTCGGAGTGTCTGTTAACTCCTCAAATGATTCAAAATTGATATGTTAAGCATATCGTATTTACGTGTCTTTGAAATTTAAAAACAAGCTTTACTCACTTTCTCCAATTTTATAACAAGTTGTGAGCCACCTGTGAAGCTAGCTTTCATAAAACAAATTTTTGTACAACTCCTCAACCTAGTGGAGGCTTGCTTTCTTAATATGTAAGGGTTCCAAGTCTACTCTTTCTGGTGGAAACACAGCATGACAAAAAGAGACCATGAGCATTAAAGTTGCATAAATCACACACACACAAAAGGAGTTACTGGAGAGATAAAAGCTAAAATTTGTTCTTTCTGTTATGAAATGTTCCTTTCACAATACCGCTTGCCTCTCAGATTCACACTCAGCCCTACCTCAAACTCATCCTGTATCGATGGCTCTTCTAAAAACCCCTGAGAGATACAAGTTATAATCTCTCTCAGTAGCTTGTCCCATTATTTATCAAGTAAAACTCATATTACAAATCCATTCCATGGGGAGAGCAGTTTCTTTGTCTAGCTTAAAATGTTCCATTAAAAAAATAATAATTTATGATAAATTCACAAGTACAATTTGCACTTGTGCTTTGGCCAGTAGGATGGCGGGGCTTGGAGCATGCACGCAGTCCTTGGCTCTAAGCCCCAGTTTAATGACAGTCTGAGTCCTCACACTCAGGCCTCGCCCAGCAAGGCTGCCAAGTGTTTGTCATAGTCATGCACATCAGTCAGTCAGTCACAGGAACGGAATGTGAAATGGTCCAAAGTGCAGCAGACCCTAAGGCAAAGGGTATTCAGCTCCAAAATGCAGAGTCTTGAAAATACGATCGCTACATGATTCAGTAAAAGAGTAAAACATGGACATCATCCGATCATTAAGTCACCGAGTTTTGCTTTCATATTTCCTCAACGATTTTTAATAAATCTGCTTATGTTCAGCTGTAACGACTCTTATAAAGTATTTTCTGTAGGTGAGCAGTCATTCCGCCGTGCAGGGTAATAGCATAAGGAGAGACTTTGGGAAGCCAGCTGAGGGTGAATATGAATAAAGCATGTTTAACCTGAGTTAAACCGTGTATAGATTGTGTACTTGTATCGAGTATTCCATGACAGACCACTATTATGTGCAAGTGTGTGTCTCATATGTAAATTTAAAATAAGTTGAAGGAAGCTTGATTTCCACTCTTCATGAAGCAAATGATGTTTTATTCACCTCACCCAACTGTGTAAGAATTTGCAGGTTCCTTCACACTGGGATGATTCCCACATGTGAGATGGGAAAAAGGAGGCACAGTCTCACTCTATTTCATGAAGCTTAAATAAAAGCACTTATGGGGAAAAAAATCACTGCACGTGGTGGAAAACACAGTTAAGTTTTCAATAAATGTTCTATGCTATCTGTTACATAAGATTTTAAAAATCTAGGTTCACTAGGTACCACAGTAATTGAAAAAAAAAAGTCTGACTTATTTACTTATGACAATTATCTTTATACTGCTGCAAACATTATCGACTCACTTTGTTTGTAACTGAGACATATTCCACGGTATATTCATAGCAAATTTCTTTGTGTATTTGTCAGTGAACAATAAACACAGGTTGTTTCTACTTTTTAGTCCATTATAATAGTGTTTGACTTCATGGTGTCTTTTTTATCTTTTGATAATATGCCAATAAAGGCATATTACAGGTTCATGCATCAGTTCCAAATTATCAAGAAATAGAAAAATAAATACCACATTACCTCACTAATCTAACGAGTTGGATCCCATGGCTGAGAGCACAGTAGTGGTTTCCAGATCCATAGAGAGGAATCGATGAAAAAGTTCAATGGCTTAAGCTGCCGTTAGACAGGAGTAAGAAGTCCAGGTGGGCTGCCATAGAGTAACTGAGATGAATCTTTATGTAACCTGAGGCAAGCGTTATATAACATATGGACACATAAGCAAGCTGCCTTCTAAATATTGATGTGTAGCACAAATTAATGGTGTGGCTCTTAACCATTAATGCAGAGACTCCAACAAGTGTTAAGTGCTGAAAACCAACGACGGTTAAATGTTAAGCTCTTCATGAAGCATCTAAATCATCTTCTCCGCTGCTGAAGAAGCAGTCAGAGAAAAGAGATAGGACACTGCAGTAGCTGGAGGATGAGGAAGAGTGCTATGGAATGTTATCTTCAGGCTGTGACTGACATACACATTGCAATCATGACCACACAGTAACCATGGTGATCTGCACAAGACTATACAAAAAGAGACAAGAAAGTAGGATGGGGGTTACCTGGAAACACCAAGAAGTGGAAGGAGTCAGAAGTACAGGAGGCTACAGGAAGTAAATCAGATTGTAATACATTGTACTCATACGTGAAATGGTCAAAAACAATTCAAAATCATTTACAATGATTGCAAGAAACAAGCAACAAATTCATGCGTTCACAGACGAGTAAAACTTGCATAGCCACTTGACCGAGTTTTCAATAGTTATTCTACAGCTCCAGCATGGTTCTATTTCCACTTGTTCATCATTAAAACTTGAGCTTTTCAAGCACAGGCTTCAGATCCATCACGTAAGGAACGAGAAACTATCTCCTTGATAAAAATAGACCCGAGAGCTCACTAAATTCCATCTCTAAAACCGAGAGTTTGTTTGCCCTCATTGAGCCATTATATTCTCCTTTTGAGAGGGGTGTTGTCCCGGTCTTTTTGGCTAAAGACTGGGATTTAGTTTTAAGCTACTTGGATTAGGATCCAAGAATGTGCCACAAGGCTTTCACAAGTATTTCACATGCATCTAAGTTGCCATTAAAGAGCATTGAGCCCTTCATCTCTGAATAGCATCCTTAATGAGTCCAAGGCTTCTCTATGATGGTAAATGCTACAATTATGCTTATGACCTCCTTCTTCCTAGAGTGACTTATTTCCATGTTGCTGGTATTTCACTATTGTTGTTCAAGAAGCCACAGGCAAAGCCCTTATAAAGATGATGTTGCCACTAGGCAATCGAATAGCAATGTGCCTGTTTATACCATGTTCGACCTCAATAAACCAAAGGCATGGAAATTTCTCTAAGTAAAATGGCATTGAGGCCTGGCAAAGAATGTAAAATGCAGATGATGGTTACAGTTTTACATGTCAACTCATTTTTCCATAAATACATGTAAGCATTGCAAGACTGAACTTGAAGCCCACTTGCGTCTCAAACTATAGAATCACTTTATATGTGATGTCAAGCAAATCTGAAATCTGCATGCACTTTAGCACCTAAAGTATACTTCTGGATGTGTCAAAATAAAACTAGTCACCAGGATACTTTAATGTGGAAGTAAATGAATGTAGTTATAACCTAGTTTTAAGGGAGTAACTTTAAAAACAAAAATTCAAGTTAGTAGAACACTTACACTATGTCAAAGGGAATACATGGAAACACACTCAGTCTTTTAGTTTTTCTATTGCAATAAAGTCACACCTCAACAACAACTGAACTGTTTTATGGTAACAATAGTTTTTGTTTTTTAACTCATGAGAATTCAACTCCCTTTATTCTATAAATCAATTGGCTGCTGCTGACCTGAGATTTCCCACTACACCGTGATCCAGCTGGCCTAACCAATGCAAAGGAGGTGACTATCAAATGCACTTACTATGAATAAATCAAAAGTGTTGTTCTGAGTTGAGATAGCTCAATGTCCAGAAAATGGTTTCTCAAGAAAAAAATCATAACATATATATATATATACATATATATGTGTGTGTGTGTGTGTGTGTGTGTGTGTGTGTGTGTGTGTGTGTGTGTGTGTGTGTTAAGAAACAGTGGAAACATCCAAATGAGTATATTAATGTAGTGACTGACCCAGCCCTAAATGCCAACACTATGGAACCTGAGGAGGACCCTAAGATCAAGGAAAGTCTGAGCAACATACCAAGGCCCATTTTCACAAAAAAGTAAATAAATAAAAATATGCTGCATTTCCTATTAATGTTTCATTTTATACATATCTTAAAATATTCTCACTTGTTTTAATAAAATAGATTATTTTCTCGTTCAGTGCATAGCAATCACAGTTTCCCCTCCCTCTACTTCTCCTAGCTCCCTCTCCCCCACAGCTTCCCCCCACTTAAAGTTTATAAGACCCATCAAAGGCAAAAAACTCAGAGGCCTCATAGAGACATAAAATTTCTCAAGGCCCAGAATTGTCATTGCTGATTCTTAACTCAAATTATGTCTGTTTTGAATAACTAAATGAAAACTGTGGTGTAGAGATCAGTGGGGAAGTGCCTTCAACACAGGGTGACTAGTTTCTGTCCAATCATGCCAGGAAATGCAGGGAAATGATGGTAGAGAAAGTGGCTTTGGGTTTGACAGCACAGAACTTGGCAGTATTTGCAGAACAACTCTTTCAGAGGTGGATGGACATGCACAGCAATCCTCTGCCAAGTAAATGGGAAGGTAGAGCCTGGAGAAGAAAGGAAGTCCTGGGGATATGGAATCTTTGCTCTTTCTTCTGCTTTAATAAGGACAAGGTTGAAATTTGATATAATGTGGTAGCGGACTTGACAGAGGAGACTCTTGGCTTTTACTGGAACATACTGTGGGTTTTTCTTTATTTTAAACACTGAAATAAGAGTGACACAAGAAAAGAAAAGAGAATTAGTATAAACTCTTAAAGGTTAATTTGGATCTGGTTTTCACATGAAGACCATATATGATAGGAATAAGGCAAAAAGGAGGAGAAATGGCTGCAAAGGAGAACTCTTCATTCCTCAGTGAATGAATCCCCCTGCTGCTCACTGATTCTCTTTCACACTCTACCCAGTTTTCACTTTTCTCCACAAACAGTTCTCTGAGGGTGTAGCCTTACCAAGGTTGAATCTGCCTTCTATTTCTTGCTGTCAAGGTGAGTTCCAAATGCTAAGACGTGGGTCATCTCGGAACTGTAAGCCCCTTTTCTGCTAAAATGCAGGTCAAAATTCTTTAATTTATTTCAATGTTTGTCTTTTGCTGACTTATCGCTTGAAGGTCATTTGCCTTTGGGATCAGCTTTAACCCTTGGTCTTTGTGTCCATACTGACAATATTGTCTTTCTACTATGTGGATACCCTTTGTGGAACATCCCTCCCTAAAGGCCACCATAAATGACATTACAGGGTCTCTTAACCAAACGGTTTAAACACAAAAATGTGAGGAAACTTTGCAAAGTCACTAAACTCTACAGATTAAGAAGAATAATCAAATTGAAAAACTCAATAAAAGTAAATTTGTTGCCTAATTATAGAGAAAATAATTACAGGTTGTCATAAAAATCTTACCATATGGTCTCACAATACAAAAATGAGTCTAGCCTGTGCACGAGTACTAAACTGGGCATCTGAGAGATAGCCCAACAGTTACAGATGTTTCTAAATTTCAGAATAACCACCAGCAAATTTCCTGACTTCTGGCCCTACAGAAAATGGCTCTGACAATCTTCAGAAGCAATCACCATATATGGCATAACACAATATGCATGCTTGTCACATCAATCTAATAAAATCACAAAATACACAATTTTAATAACTGTCCATGTATATTTTTCCTTAGAACTTCCTCTGCTCTATAGAGTCCTTACTAAAACTCACACACATCAATTCATAAAATTTAAATACCTCATGTTTCAAACTGAACAATATGAAGCAACAGGGAGGGCCTATTTTTAAAGCTTGCCTGTACACAAGACATCATGTTCTGTACAGAAGCTAAGAGAGCGTTGGCTAATCTGATGGTGCTCAAGTCAATAAAGGGATTTTAATGAGCTCCTGTTGTCATTTCTTCTTCCAATGATCCATGGCTCTTCTATCTCATGGCAGCAATGTGAATACAAGGCTAGCACTGAACCTATTTTAAGCTTAGTATTACATTTGCAGGGCATATGGAGACATTTTGTTCAAATCATAATTCATACAGCACTGGTCTGAAATCAAAATTGCAATGTTTAGTAGTTTAATTGTAAAATATTTAGCCTTCACTTTTACGATGTATAAATAAAAGAAAATCAGCCATCCATTCACAGGGAATGAAGAGACCGGGTGTCTGTACCATTTACGGTTAGCTCAGTTACTGGCATATACTAGATTACCAGTAAGTGTTGGTTCCCATCCTCTTCCATCCAAATTAGGAAGGCAGAAACCAAGATGATTCAGAAAAGCACACAGCGTCTCACAAGCTATTCCATGAAGCAAAAGGGTGCAAATCAGAGTCCTTTGTCTTCACTCACAATGACAGTTAATCAGTCAAAATATAAAGATCTATTCAACAACTACGTCCTGCTTCTAAATATTAGCAGGATTGGGTACATACAATAACAGATCCTTGTTAAAGACTTCACCCCACCCCAAAACCCCAGTTAGTGATCCAAAAATAGAAACTATCTGGGGACCAGACAGGGACAGACCAGTGTTTATCCACAGCCAGTAAAAGCTCACAAGTGTCAGGGATAATGGGTTAGTAGCGCCATCTATGTGTGAGAGACGTATATGCGCGTCTTGGTACTATCTCCAGGTTAGTGTTTCTGTGTGGAAGACAAAAGAACCACAGAAGGAACGCTGTGCACAGGCAGGACACTGGCCAATGTGTAACTTCAATTTTCTAAGCCAGTAGTTTTGATTTAGAGATAAGGACACTGAAACTTAATAAGTGGGGGAAATTGTTGGGGAAAAAGAAACCCTACTATGCCCTAAAAGACACTTTAGTGAGGAGTATGTTGTAGTTCAGGTATATAGAATGACATGGAGCTTAACCACCATTTTTTTACTGAAACTTTATGCCCTTCCACTTTACCCTCACGATCTGGTAACTACTATTTTCACTTTTGATTTTATAAATATGTGTATGTAAGGTATGCACAGCAGCATTTGTAATGTCTGGCTAGTTTCATTCAGCAGAGTGTTCTTAAATTCAATCCAAATTGATATGAATTGCAGAATTCTTTCTTTTCTGTGTGTGCCTTGTCTGTGTGGTTCATTTTATCTGCTCTGCATGGACAATAAGGTCGTTTCTGAGTGAAGCTACAGGAACAAACCAATTCTCTCCCTTCCCTCTTTGAGATCCTGAGTTCAATCCTTTGGGGAAATACACATGAATGAGATCACTAGATCATATTAAGTTCCACACCTAGTTTTCTGATGGCTCTCCATACTGTTGGCTGTTGTGTCTACCATTCAAGTCTTACTGCCACTATTTTCTGGTTCCAGTTTGTCCACATCCTTAACTGACACCTCTTTGCGCAGCCCCAGGGACTTGGACCTGACTGGGAACAATAAAGGAATGAAAAAAATGACAGGCAGCAGAAAAACTCAGGTGAGGTGGACTGTGTTCTTCACTGGAGAAACCACATCGCACCCCACCCCCTGAGGTCACTGTGTTTATAGAGTTGAACTGGGGTAGGAGGAGTACACACATCTCTAAAGGAGGCAGGGGTTGTGGTAACGGCTGGATCAAAGGGGCAGTTTGATTTGGTAAGATCAGTCTCTATTGAGAGGAGTCTTGGGGCTCTAAATGTCGGGGGTTGGGGGAGCTGCAGTACACAGTATTCACACTTCATCCCTTGAGGAAGGCTTTGCTATCCTTCGGAGCCTAATCAGGGCTTTGCCATTCACCCATTGGTCTAAGGCTATGCCATCGTTGACATGGCTATGCCCATATCAACAATACACATTCATTCGGGATGTCCCTCCCACTGGGCTTCCTCTGCTCCCTATCCTTGGGAATACTTGACTTTCTTCACAATAGTCATGTAATAGATGCCACTGGATACTGTCATTTCTGTCTTTGTGGCCCTGAGGACTGAGTGTGTTGAACGTGATTTTATAGCCTCTTGGATGCTAGCATGTCCTCTTTTGAAAACTTCCTAATGTATGTTGAGGTTCAGAATATTAACAATGACTACCAACGATATCTCTAATCTCCACTTACTTTAAATTGTAATTTTAGCATTATAATAAACTAAAGTAAATATAATGTACATCCAGTGATGGATAAAGTTAAATATAATTGACAACTGTGCTATTCTATCGGTGGTTCTTCCTATCTTACATTTGAAATTTTCATTTTTAGAAAAAGGTAACTTTTGGATTCTGCTAAATTTAATCTCTTTTATTTGCTTTTTGTAATTGAATTCAGTGTCTTCTGTAGGACGTATTTCTTTCAGGTAACTACAGCAAATCAAAAAACTCTACTGCAATTTTGAATTCACTGAATTTGTCTTTCATTTGATAGTTTTCAGGCATTATTTTTTCTTCATAGTAATAATTACCATAGGTGTGTTACAGTAAATACAGCTACATTGAGTATTATAACATTCTTATTTTAAGCATTAATATACCAAATGAAAATCAGTGTTCAATTAAATCTGTCTAAAACAGTGTCTGCGAATTCTTCTTTAGCCAATTGCAAAAGAGGAGAAGAAGTCACTAGGGAGAGGCAAGACTTCACATCCAGCCTGTTGACTAAGTAACCCTATGGCAGTACTGTATATCAGATGTCCCTTGACATTTCCTTTAGTGTTTGATAAAACCCAGTATCCCTAACATTATATTAGTGGATATACAATAGTGGGTTTTTTAGACTGTAAAGAAAAATTAAATTGTGTTTATTAAATCTTCAAATAATGTTTATTTTGTTGTTTGAACATACATGGATCTCAACTGGCAAAATTTGGAAGATACTGAAGCAGGAAACTTACAATTACTGAATTTCAACTATCATTCAGATATTTTATATGGGTACCTCTCAGTCTGCTCAGTAGTCAGTGAGGCATTTTAATTTTTCCATTAACAGGTGAAAAAGTGAAGCCTTGAGTTGTTAAGTAACTTGTAAAAATCCAATGACATTGACAAATGACAGAGTCAAGATCTATGTTCCAAACAGCCCAAATTCAGTGCACATGTTTGCTCCATTAGCTTCTGCAGCACATGTAAAGAAATCGTCTGAAACACAGTAGCACTCATCAGTTAACCTGATTCTCTTGAGACAGAGATGGAAAGACTCTGAACACATCAATACTTTTTATCAACAAAAATAAAAATGAAAGAAAAATTATATTGAAAATTTTATAATGATTTTTAAAATCCAAGAACAGAGGAATGAATTTTGTTTGATTATGTTAATAAGAGCAATCAAAAACAAGGACAACTTAACTTGTGTTAGAAGCTTAGGTGGTGCTGGTGACTGGACATGGTCCCAAATACAGATTATTCTGTTTTTTAATCATCATGCTGATGATTCACAATTGCTTGTTTTATGACAATTCATCAAGTCATGCACTGATGATTTCTATGTTGCACTTATAAAAATATTAACTTTTTAGATAAATGAGGCATGTTACATGGCATTTAGGCTTAAATTCATTTCATAAAATACTTCTCTTTGGCTTGTATAAAGTCTAATATCTTGGATTTGAAAACCTAAGCAAAATCTCTTTCCAAATCAACGTTCATTTAAGACATCTGTAATTCTATTTCGGAGTCCATCAAATCCCTGGAGGTCAGAGGTAAATATTTTAAAAGAAAAAAATGTCTGAACCATTTGTGTACTGACAGCCATGTCACGGATGATTTGGACCAAGAGTTGGCCTCTGTTACTGATGATGTTCTTGACTCTGACTCTACCACGTTGTCTGGAAAACACAACACAGTCCTGATTTATAGTCACCCCCTTAATGTAGTAATAGAACTGCCACAAAAGGAAAGAATTTGGAGTATACATTTGGAGTAAAAAAAATATCCCTGCTTCTTCTTTCTCCATCTATTCAACAGCTCTCTTATCCTATAGCCTTTGACAGAGTGCGTTGAGGTAGTGTACAATTCGTAGTGCTCAAACTGAAATCAGCATAAAAGAAAACAAAGGAACAAGAGAAACGCCTCTAAAACTATATTTTGAAAATTTTTGATAAACTGTTAGAATATTTCCCTTTGGCCCATGTTTGGAGTTAATAGCTGAAAAACTGTCAAACAGATAAAAGTGTGTAAGTCAGGAAATACTATAAGGTGTTTTATAATAGTATATAATTGTAAAATGAGACGGAAAGTAGAAAATGTCATCAAAACTCACTAAATATATTTAACTTGCATCTTCATTGAGCAATTAAGGCTCAGTTCCAAGCCAGAGGAATAGGGAAAGGCAATCTAGACCAAAAACCCTCCCTACTTCTAATCAATTGTACTTTGCCAATTATAGGAAACCCAAATTGTTGTCTTAGGAACCCCTGGGATACAAGCAATGTAGAAATGTAGAGCAAACTGGACAAAGTATTAGATCAACCTATCAACTTGAATGGTGTCTTGAAATCAAATCTATCTGTCACCTATACAACAGTATCTTAAGCATCAGAGGTTGATAACAAGGCTAATTTAAGTCCCAGTAACTCTCTTAAGCAATAGGCCCTTCAGATCCACTCTGTATTGTGGTAGGGTTCTAAAGGAAGTTTACATATCATATGACATCTCGAAATATCAACCTGTGCAAACCAATGCCTCCCATACTAGGCTGTAAAGATATATAACCAACAGTCAAAATCATTTGTTAATCTCAGTATTAATGAGCTTGATAGGCATGGATTATAAAGGAAGATAGATTGCACATACATTATGGCTTTAGCTATGAGGCATCTTCAGAGTTGATGAATACAAACTCAATTTGTATTGTTATATATATTGTATATATAATATTCTTTATTTGTCATATATGTTATAACAAACATATATAAAATTGTTACATATATTTAGTATAAATATCCTGTGCAAGAAACGGCAAAAAAAAATGTACAGGAAACATCCTAAACCTTAAAGTAAACATCGTGAGGTCTAGGAAAGTCATTACCATTCTTACTGATTGTTATAAAGACAGAAAATGTGGAAATGGTATGATTAATGCGTGGAGTTCTTCAGTCACATCCTTCACGCAAAGGCCAATAGACTGAGCTTATCTTAAGAGGAAGAATGAGAGTCCACATAAAAAAGAAGACTCTTCCAGATTTCACCGAAGCATAAGCTACCAAGCTCGGAGAAACTAAGTGAGAAGGGCCAGGGTAACTAGATGCTGTACATGCAGAAAGAAAAAGACTTTGTTTCATTTACACTAAATACGCCATGAAGCTTGACAAAGTTATCGCGGTAAATTCTGCTCCTCAGTCATGTACATGGGGCTAAAATAGAGAAGCTATACATGACACGACACATGGAAGATTTCTTTCTGGCCCACATTTGCTTCAAATGGGTTTTCAAAACCAATGGAAACAAATGAATGCAGTTGAAAATAGGCCAGACAGCCAGCATCATTCAAAAGACCTGCTCCGAAGAGTCACTTTACACAGCTTCACTTAAGACTAAACTGTGCTAATTCTCAGTAAATCCAAGAGACAATTACAATTTGCATTCAGTTTACTTTCTATGTGAAACCTGAAAAATAATCAGAGAAATGGTTCTCCTTTGACTTTAATGCACTCTTCAAAAGGTTCCCGAGTGGCTTGGGTAACCTTTGCCCAGGTTCTATCATAAAATGTATTGACCCAGAGTAAGTACTTCAGAATAAATGTCAAGGTGTGGCTTTTGAAAGTTACATTATTTGCTAATAATCCAATTTTTCCATTTCAGACACCAAACAGAGTATGAGCCAAGAGACATAAACAAAGTTCAAAGAAGACATTAGAAGGGAAACAATGTGTGCCTTGTGGGTAGTGCAGGTGGCATTTGGATCGTACTGATCCGCAAAGGTTAAAGTAACAGAACTTCCTTGTCCACAAATGATCTTTCCTCGCTGGTAACACTTTTGTGATAAGAGGAGGTAAGCGGCAGGACCTGTTTGACCTGCTCTTGGGAATTCTCCACGTGTTTAGTACAGCAGAAACCCACTCATCTCCATCTTCACGTGAGATCTGTATCAATATCACGTGGGTTCTTGTTAGTTTGTTTGAGAAAATAATTGTGGTTGTTAAGAAATTATTAAAGAGACAAACTCAAAATTATGTCAACAACTTATATTTAAACCATTAAATAAAGTAGCCCAAAATGCATCCAATTGGTTACTTATGGTGTTAATGTGACTCTCCTTGAGTATTCCCTGAGAAATAGAGTAATTAGTGTAACAGCATTTTTCTTCCCTGCTTTTCTTTTTTATTCATGTTTTGTTCACAAACAGGGGGATCTAGTTTCTTTTACAAGGAGTTAATTTCTACTTGATGATGAAATTTTATGAAAGTGGGTTTATTAGAATAAAAGAGAAATTCTTAATGTACCAGCAAAAAACATGACAGCCTTGTGACTCCAGCCTTAAATCTCCCAGAACTGCTTGAATGAACACCCTTCTTTCCTTGCTCCAGACACCACCATTCGACATGGCCATCAAGGAACACTCCTGTACAGCGTTAATAGCATCAGTGTTCCCCTTACTCAACATTTGCCTGAGCACTTCTGTATTTGACTAGGAAACTTTCAACCTGTCAACTCCAGAAGACTGTGGATAGTGGGTGGAGGAGATAACTCAGTCAGTCAAGTACATGAACCTGAGATCTATCCCCAGAATCCATGTGAAAACAGACAAGTGTGGTGGCGTGCTTGTGTAGTGAGAGAGCTGAGGAGGTAAGCAAGGAGCATCCCTAGTACTGGCTACTAGCTATTCTAATCTAACTGGTGAACTCCAAAGGACAATGAGAGGCCCCTGTCTCAAATGAGGTAGATGGTGCGCCTAAGGAAAACACCTGATTATTCTCTAATCTACAACACACACACACACACACACACACACACACACACACACACACACACACATTTGTGCCCACACATAACACATAACGAAATACACATGAATTCTTAATGTATACATACACAGGCATGAACACAAACAACAAATTGCTAATGGTGTCTGGAGAGATGGTTTATTGGTTAAGAATGCTTTCTGCTCTTCTAGAGATCTGGAGTTCTGTTCCCAGCACCCATCTGGCAGCTCAAAACTGCCCATAACTCCAGCTTCTGTGATGTGACACCATCTCCTGGCCTCTACTGCGCATGCCTGCAGACACACACACAGAAAAACACATGCACACATTTAAAAAAAATAAGCATTTTAAAGCAATCATTAGCAATCCAATTGAGTAAAGAATTAAGAACTAACCTAACTCCAAATTGATATTATCCCCAGGAAACCCATCATGTCCTCCAGTCTCGCCTGACATCCTATGTGGAAACAATTACATGCTAACATTTTTATCTTTGATCTTCTATCTGGAATTTTTTTCTTTTAGGTATGCAAATGGTGTCAACCTTTCAAACCCATCAAAACCACTTCCCTCAATTAGGTGTCATCCATTCTACCCTTAAAGTTTCACAGCAGTGTCCTTCCCTAATACCCACTAACACAGTCAGTCCACATCGCCATCACACACCCTAAAACCTTAGAAGTTCCCTGAAAGACAGTATTGAAGAATTCTCAGTAAAATACAACTTCATCTTATATGAGCAAGAGTCTACAACAAGTATTACCATAGTCCAATGTAATCGAGTTATATCTTGTACTCATTATTTAATGTGAGTAATTAATTAATTTTATTTAATTCAAACTATACTTCTTCCTTTAAATTATTTGTGTTCAGCAAGTCCTACAATCCCAAATTTTAGTGCTGATAGCTTTCTTCTCCATATACCCAACATATTTTACACTCAGGCCATGTAATGCAAAATTTGAACATAAAACATACAACAATCACACTCTTAGTTTTGTCATAAAATTTGCTTTGTGCTATTTGTGTCTACAAAAGTCTCTCAAATTTTTATTTAAAATGATGAGGACCATGTTTTTTAAATTACAGCTTAAACTAGTTTTAAAACTGATACCAAATGTCAGCATACCGTAGGACTGACATAGGAAGCACTTCACAAAAGGCAATAAAAATTCCTGAAGATGTCAGGAGATTTTTCTACAATTAAATCAATGAGCTAGGAGGGATCTTTTTTCCTCATCCCCATATGGCATGAGAGACATTTGTTTAAAAAATAGAAAACGTAATAATAAGCATTTCTCGTGGCAGTAAAATCAAGAAAAACTAAGTCATTCTGCACTTTTAAAACTTATCAGATCTCTACTCGGTGGAATAACAGGACTTGTATCCTTAATCTTCCTGCATATGATTAAATGTAATTCCATGAGTAACCATAATGGTTGCCTTGACAACATCTGGGGAAGTAAGTTAGTTGACACAATACTAATTTCTCTTGTTCTCAAATGTGCATCACAACAGTAATGAGATCAGCCAAACAGCTTCCACTAACTTCTGTCAGGGCTCCTGACCTTTACTTGATTATATATGGAAAAGTCTTAAGGAAAACGGTATTTTTACATTTTAAGAACATTTGTTCAATCAACATTCGTGGTGCAGCGATAAATCAGTAAAGCTCTTGCAGAATGCTACCTGGAGTTTGCTAAAAATAACCTACTAGCCTGGACATTCATTTTAATTAACTATGATAGCCATTCTTTGCATTTTTTTATCTTTTTCCAAAGAGGAGGAAATATGACCCTATACAAACCTAACACCAGGAAAAATGTAAGCCATTGCTCATTAAAAATGCTACTCCTTGCCAAAGCTAAATTCTGCCTTGGAATTGTGAGGGCAACATCTACCTTGATGTCTTTGAGGCCACAGTAAATTGTTTCAAGCATTTTCCTGCTATTTGGAGTATGGGGTGGGGGGACATGCAGTCTTCCATTATGCATTTGTTACCTTGAGAATGCTTGACATGCTGGCCATGCTGCAATGAGTGTGATTGTGGCTTATGTGGTACAAAACACTTTTACCTCATTATCGTCTCAAGACAACTTACATTATAATCCCATTTTCACTTACAATTGCTTTCAAAATTCTCCACTGAAGGACCTTTAACCCATAGGAACGGACTTAAATGTACCTCTTAGATCTAAAAAATCTGAACAAAAAAGAATTCATAGAAAAGCCAGAAATTCATTACATGAAGAATTCAGAAAACGGTGATCATATCTACTATTCTCATCCCTACAGGTCATAAGATGAAATGAAATAAAGAATGTGTCAAGGGTTCTTAAAATTTCATTGGTATCAGGTTTGGTAGCTGAGCATTTAAGAGTAACATTAAAGAAAGATACTGTTCATATATATAAGTGATTTGTGTGTTTTAGACTACCTGTGTTGCCACAAATAATGAAATTCATGTTCTTGTTGAAGTCAGTGTTATCTGTTAGGACACAATGTTTAGAGATCATTAATGATTTTGAAAGAAGTGTATATTTATATTCATTTCAAAATAACATATTCAAGTTTATATTATTCATAACTGATTGTGTTACAACTAGTTGATAAATTTGGCAAATATCTTTACCACTAGGAAAATATACTGATCTTTCTCTACTCTGTAATGATGTTGTCTTCTTCCATATAGTGTATTTCCTGCTACAGGATAACACCCCAACTTCTTTTTTTTTTTTATTAACTTGAGTATTTCTTAACATTTTGTGTTATTCCCTTTCCCGGTTTCCGGGCAAACATCCTTCCTCCCCCCTTCCTTATGGGTGTTCCCCTCCCCACCCTCCCCCCATTGCCGCCCTCCCCCGACAGTCTAGTTCACTGGGGGTTCAGTCTTACAGGACCCAGGGCTTCCCCTTCCACTAACACCCCAACTTCTTAGTTCAACACCCTAATAGCTAATCTTGGTTGTCAACTTGCTGGATCTGGAATAAACTAAAAGAATATGTGATTTGATAAAGAATTCTCTTTTTTCTGGTTGTCTGAAGTAGGAAGACACATCCTCAGTGTAACAGCTTCTACTAACTTCCATATAAAAGGAAGTCCAAGGAGAAAATGCTTTTCCTTTTCACTTGCTTGCCTCTTTGTTTCCCATCCTGTGCCATGATAGAGTTCATTTACCCTGTTGCTGCTGTTGTCATAGCTGCTACCATTCATTCTTCATGGACATCTGAATCCAGTCTATTAGCCCATCCAAGGTGGGCTGGAGACCAGCAGCTCTCCAAGAATCCTCAAGGCCTTCAACACTGAACTTGGACTACCTAGACATCCAGCCCCATGAACTCAGCAGCTTCCCGGTTTTCAGCCTCTTTATCATGAGGCCGCCATTGTTGGGCTACTCGGATAATCTTGTATTAGCCGATCTAATTAATATCCTCTTTAAGAATATTCATCCTACCAGGTCTGTTCCTGTAGAGAACGCTCACTAAAACACCAAGCAAATCACCTCTCACTGCCTTTCTTCCTGCCCACTCTCTTGCCACCTCCCTTTTGCATTCTTCCCTCATGCTAGTGCACTACCCAAATGCACATGCTCTTGCTGCCCGGGAACACAAGCTCAGTTCAGTGCAATCGCCTTCCATCAAGGCTTTCCAGCACTGCACTATTGCTATGCTCATAACTGTACTCGCACATCCAAGACTTAATGAAATACAATAGCTAGGGTTCTATCCATCCAGATTCTGTTAGTTCTACTCATAAAATGTGTTTCAAGTTCATTACCACCATTCATCTCAAGACAGGCAACATCATCCTGGTTCTTCACCTACTCTGTCTCCTTCCCAACTCACATCCCTTGCAGTCCCTCAAGGAATTTTTTTTTAAAGTGAAATCTTTATATATCAGGATTTTGTTTAAAATCATTTAATAGGCTCTCATTGCTGATGTCACCTCTAGAAGCATCCCTCTTCATACTAAAGTAGTTCCTTAACTGCTCCCCTGACAGCTCATATTGTTCTGGTTTTCTGTGTACACCAAATACCACATACGTGTTTGCTCACTTGCTTACTCTGTCTTCTCTAGACCCCGAGGGTTCATAAGGACAAGTCTCTTGTAGGACTGAATGCTGCTCTCTCTGTCCATTAGAG
Source organism: Rattus rattus (assembly GCF_011064425.1). Taxonomy (NCBI): domain Eukaryota; kingdom Metazoa; phylum Chordata; class Mammalia; order Rodentia; family Muridae; genus Rattus; species Rattus rattus. The sequence continues at coordinate 78,535,113 of NC_046161.1, read as the reverse complement.
CTCACTGCCTGTGGGGGATACAATTAAATATTTGGTTATTTCACTAATTACTAGGGATTTGATTTCCAGTTATAAGCTCCTTCAATTTAGAAAGCATTTCTTATTTATCCCTAGACTACAGGATGTAGTGCAAATTGTCTCCATTTAATTATGGATGAAATAAATGTCTTTTTATATATAAAATTTTATTTACTCTTCTCTCATATATTACACCCTAGTAATAGTTTCCCCTGCTCCTCATCTCCAATCTGCCCCCATCCACTCCTCCTCTGTTTGTCTTCAGAAAAACACAGGCCTCCCATGAATAGCAACCAGACATGGATTGTCAAGTTGCAGTAAGACTAGGCACCTCCCTCATAGTAAGACTGGAGTAGGCAATACAGTAGGCGGACCAAGATCCCAAAAGCAAATGAAAGCGTCAGAGATAACCCTGGATCCTACTGTTGGGAGTCCCACAGAAAGACCAAGCTACACACTGTAACATATATGTAGAGAGCCTAGGTCAGACCCCTTCGGGTGAGCCACTATGAGCCCAGCTTAGTTGATTCTGTGGGTGTTCCTGTGGTGTTCTTTGTATTGTGTAGTTTTAAAAATGAACCCATGCTATGTGCCAGCATCGATGGCTCTGTTTTTAGCCTGGTGCATACCCCGAGATCATGACCATGTGTTTCTCCTAGCCAACGCCTCTCCCACAAAGCTCTGACTCCAGAGCTCCCAGATTGTTCTTTTGTCAATCAACTACCCCACAGCCAGCTGCGGGGGCACTCTTGCCAGTCTGCGCTCCACTGTGGTTACCTCTCCCTTAGAGCTCGATCCTTTGCCCCTATGAAATGAAAACACTAGAGACTTACAATATACCAACCAGATTTATAGTGGTAAATCTCCAACCCCAAAATGACTGTGCAAAGAACACGCAACTCAATAATATAATTACAAGCTGCACACTTAGATTAGACAAATATACCACTTCACTGCTCTACTGCCCAGCTATGAAATCCCTAGCTACTTGTGGCTCCTCCAAGGCCACGTGGTCTTGGTACATCTCCATCTCCTTCTCCCTCCATCTCCTTCTTCCTCCGTCCTCTGTCTTGTCTGACCCTGCTCTTCCCAGCAGCTCTCGCCTCCATGTCTTCACCTCGTGATTGGCTTTTTGTCATCTTTATCAGCCAATCAAACAAATAAGGTAAATTCTCCTTCAGTCCTTGACCATGCTGGATCCTACAGTCTGTCCTTCCCTTTTCCACAAGCTTCCCTGTTTGGCTATGAATCTCTGCATCTGTTTCCATCAATGACTGGATGAAGCCTCTCTGATGACAATTGAGCCAAGCACCAGTCTATGAGTGCAGAAGAATATCATTAGGACTCATTTCTTTGACTTTTGGCCAGTTGTGTTCTAGATCCTATCCTAGAGACCTAGTTGTGTTCTATTCTATGTCTCTGGACTATCCAGACTCTGGGTCCTCGCTCTCCAGGCAATGTCGGGGGTGGGCTGCCTCGTATGGCATGGGTCTCTGCCACAAACAATATAAAATATCTTAGTGTAACTCTCACCAAGCAAATGAACCCATATAATCAAGGAGAGAATTAACTCTTGAAAACGGTCCTCTAACTTCCACATGTTCAGGGTAGTATGTGTGCACATATACGTAACTCCCATACCAAAAAAACAAAACAAAACAAAACAAAGTCATTAAATTATATATTTGCCCATTAGTATTAATTGTATCTATAAAATGTTCTTAAAGCCTGAAATTATAGAAAAATTGGCGTTTCTCTACAAAACTTTTCAAAAAATAAACAAAAAGGAATCACAGAAATTTTTAAATTGAAAGTAAATCCCTCTTAGCCTCCCTAGGCTCACTGGATCTGTGTATTAAAATAGATGATGGAGCTCTTAAAGTGGGAGATTGTTTTATATGACCTAATATGGTCTAATATCATTTTATTAAGTGACCTCCCACAACTGCTCTGAGAGGAAAAGTCATTATTGTAAAAGTCTATTAAGGAATCTATATTAATGACTTTATAGTTTGGTGGGGGAAAGAGAGAATGCGGTGGCCGTTCTGCCCTTCTTGGCTATAGAGGAACAGGCTGGATTCCACATCCCCCTGCCTCCATTTCCCAAGGTTGGATAACACACTTGTTATGTAGCCTGACTCACATTTACAATGGTGATCAAGAGGAGATGGTGGTAGCACGTCTGTAGTCCAATTTCTTGGAAGACTGAGTCAGGAATATCCCTAGAACCCAGACATTTGATACCATCCTAGGCAGCAAAATTGACCCTGAAGAAACAAACAAGGCACCTTTGGGAGCAAAATAAACAGAACCAGATTCTCCTCTCATCTACTTTAGGGTAGGGCAATGGTAGCCAGCCACAGCCTGGTTTTGACATCCTCTTTGTTATTGTATGATGAAATCTCGAGACCGAAAAGCACTCCTGGGATTTTAAAAATATTTCCACAAAAGTTCATAACAGCACTAGATTGGCTAGGCCAAAGCTAGCTCAGTATCATCAATCTATGAACAAATCCCCATCAGATTAATGTCTCAGGCAATTAGTACCAAGAACAATATTGAAGCTTAGTTTTTACATAGTCTCTAGAGAAAGCAGGGATGAAATGCATAAAAACAGCTTAGTTGATGCATCGACAAAGCAAAGAACAGAAAATTTCATTTTCAATATGAAGCATAGCGCTTGCTAAGAGAATTACGACTTTTATGAAAAGAAGTTATTCCACGTTTCACTTGCAAAAATGCACAATTGGTTTGTTCTTGGCAAAGAGACTGATAAATGAGAATGTGCATTAGAATTTCAGGAGGAAAAACACCGACCAACCCCTAAATACAGCGAAATAAGTCACTATTTTTATATTGGTTAAAATTGTTTTTAATAGTGTATTGAAAATATATCATGATACTAAAGTTTATATTTATGTACTTCTGGCCTCTGTTTACATGAGCTAACTATCATAACCAATCAAATAAAATAATAGCTTAAAATGTACCTATTGTTAAATTCTGAGCAATTGAAAAACTTTATTTAGATAAGGTAGAACCATTACCAAAGGCATAATTCCCCAAAAATAAAGTTACTTTTCTCTATTGTGTTTATTTGCTTCTTTATTCCTGTTTGTCTGTAGCATTCTGTTTTTAAGAAAGGATTTATAGCCCTTTCCTCCAATCCAGACTTGAACTTCCTATGACATCACGATTTCTAACACAAGAAAAGAGCTTAGTTCTACAGTCATTCACAACCATCTATTAGCTATTTAACAACTTATAAAGCTTTTAAATAATTCATGTTCCATAAGAGTCAAACAAATTAATAGGATGTCAGCAGCATAAGCTTAGACATCATTTCCTGTGTTTTCAATTATATATTCAAAGCACATTTTCCCCGGACACAGTGAGCATTCTGTTCATTAAATGAGAAACAAAGCATACCAAACCAACTACCTTTCCTCCTCTTCAAAAATTTTTACTTCATTTAACAAATAAAACTTTGATTTAGTTTTCAAAAGTGTGTCCCACTAGGTAATCATTTTAGCAAACAATATATCATATCACCATGCACAAATATAGAAATTAAGGTTTTCAAAATGTCTATATCCCAAATATTCTCTTTTGATACTAGCAACATTTTGTACAATATGAAGTGCACAATATTTTTGAATAAGTTAAACATATCTAAAGAGATAAAATGTCTTGCCCTGAATTACTCAGTTATTAAGTAAAAAAATAGTCAATGATATATTTGTGATACTGTCTTTTCTCCTGCTTCAATGGGTATGGAAATCATATCATAGTCCCTTCCCGATGCACACCTATATATGTCATAAGTCCTTAGATCACAAGCTCCAAGCCTAGAACCATGAGAAGAAGAATAAATTAGAACATAGTAGTGACCTAAAGTCTAAATACTTCCATTCTTTTCCCAGTGACTTATATATTGGACACGGACTACTTCCCAGCAAGACTGCACCCACTGTGAAAGACGAAGCTAGATAGAGAACTGGTGCAGATCTCACTAATCATCTGTTTCAGATCTTTCACTTCCCAGATAAGAAAACGGAAGTCCAATGAGAGCTTAGTTGAGAGGCCATGAAATTGGCTTAAGAATCCAGATTCCTAAATAAGGAAACAGTGCGCTGTGTGATCTCCATCTTAGGAATGGGTTATAAAATCCCGAGAGGATTGGCTATGGTAACAAAAATGGGTTTTTGGAGAGCTGCTACTTGAGCAACTGGAACGGGAAGGTATTTATTCTCATGCAAAAGCTGCCTACATGGCGCTTATCTGCCAGGCTCCTGGACACGCCATTGTCGTTTATCATGTTTTTACATTTCACAATGAAATGCACCATCTCTGCCACCCTTGCCTCACTTCTTTTTCTCCCTAGAGCAGGCTGCCTTTCATTACCCACCTTCCAGTTCAGTTCAGCGGCGCCTGAGCTCAATGCAAGAATAGACTATATTTCAGCTATGGACCTGGAATCCGCCAACTAACTGGCTTCACATGCTGCCAAAGAAGTAAGATTGAAGCCATGTGTCAAGTCGTCTTCTCCAGAAGCTTCTGGAACACAGCTTCAGGAAAACTTTCTCACATACCCCAGACCAGCAGCATGGAGAGACGAGAGACGTTGTGAGCACCACGCTGTTAAGAATAACCTTCCTGCAAACAGGTGTTGAAAAATGAGTAGCAGATATTCCCTAGCAGACTGTATGTAGGGGGAGGATGTCACACCAATGCCCACTAACGCTCGCAAAATAAATTCAAGTGGCTTCCTCTGTGTCATCACTTCAGGATTTCCCCGTCCAGGGAACGTGGATCCAAGTGAGATTTCGGTACATTAATGCACTGGCCTTCTCACATCTTTTCAGTCACTCGTCACAATTGTGGGCATTCAGGCCACACACGAAGTCCCATCTTTGTAACGCCACCCCAGAAATGCCCAAAGGAAAAACTTCAGCATTATTACTGAGAACTTGGGCTCAAAACTCTTCACCCAAAATAGACACCGCATACTCCTCATAGAATGCTTTTGGGTGGCTGGAAGACTGTGGTTTCAAATCACCTCAAGAACATTTCTATTTTAAAAAATTGTTATAGTTTGGCTGAAAAGAATTTTCATTTGATCTGGGACTGAGTAGACTTCTGGGAAGGCTACATGGTCTGTGTGTCAATCATAAACACACTGCAATTTTGCTGTAGATTTGCATCCAGCTATGAGTTACAGCGATTTTTATCTGAGTTTCACAGTAAGATTGTCAAGTAGTCGGGATACAACTGTAAGCAATTTTACAAGGCAAGTTTTAAATCTGTTCTGGGGGATTTTTTTAATACAACAATCATCTAATGTAACAAACAATGAGCATAATAGTTTGTATGCTCAAAAATTTCTTCAGAACCTTTAAGACACTTTTAATCTATTCATAAAAGCTGGTCATAATCTTGACACAAAATTACATGAATTCAAATGCAACCCGTTAAATCCAATAATTTTAGGTGGACTTAGGAACTGAATTATTTACTGTATCTCATGTTCAGCTTTTCCTGGGAATAAGCAGATTATTTTACAAAGATTTTCTTCCATGAACAAAATTGCGATTTAATATGTCACTATTCTATAATTTCAGTTAAATACTTGTTTACTCAATATTATTTTTGAAATTCAAATATAAATTATGATATTTGTAGTGAGAAAACCAAAACATGGAGAGATAATATAATCAAATATGACAGTGCTGCATAAATAATCAGTATTTACATTTTGTTTCATATCCTTCTGATTCGCTGATGAATATTTATGCATCTACTATTTGGAGAAAATTGCAAAAAATACCTTGGGCATAATATTTTATAATTATTTTAGTTGAATAATTCATTGTGAACATTTTCCTGTCATTAACTATTCTATAATACAGTGTCAATGCCAAAAATATTCCATTACTTGGAAAATAATATTCCATTACATGGAAATATATACTATGTCTAACTTATCTGATGTAAATTCGTTTTAGGTTGCCATATTTGTCCTTAATGATGCTGTCAAGAACACCTTTGCATAAATACCTCTCTCTTTGATCTGGTATTGCTCTCAAGTGTGTGTTTCAACAGCAATTTCTGGGTTACTGAACCATATTTAGTCTGTTTAATTTATCAAAACAACCTACAAAAAGGCTTTTATATATACGAAATTGTTCTTTCCCCTATTCTTTAGCCATGTCAAACAGTGAAATTACACTGTCATCATTGTGAGGTTTTGTTGATCGGAATGTATTGCAGGCTGGATTATTGTAAGGACTGACTGCTATTCTTCTGTAAGTGACCATAGCTTCTCTTCTTTTGTTTTTTAAAGAAATTATTTTAATTCTTTTTATTGGATATTTTATGTATTTATATTTCAGATATTATCCCCTTTCCTGGTTCCCCCCTCTCACCCATCCACTCCCACCTCAACACCCTGGCATTCCCCTATACTGGAGAAATGATCCTTCACTGGATCAAGGGCTTCTCCTCCTATTGATGCAAGACAATGCCATCCTCTGCTACATATACGGCTGGAGCCATGGGTTGCTCCATGTGTACTCTTTGGTTGATTGTTTAGTCCCTGGGAGCTCTGGCAGATCTGTTTGGTTGATATTGTTGTTCTTCCTATGGGGTTGCAAACCCCTTCAGTTCCTTCAGTCCTTTCTCTAACTCCTCCATTGCGGTCCCCGTGCTCACTCTAATGGTTGACTACAAGCATCCTCACCTGTATCAGTAAGGCTGTGGCAGAGCCTCTCGGGTACCTTCATAACAAACTCCTGTCAACAAGCACTTCTTGACATCAGCAATAGTGACTGGATTTGGTGTCTGTATATGGGATGGATCCCCGGGTGGGGCAGTCTCTTCTAATTACAGAGTTCTACCAAGTCCTGCTTCTATTATATTCTCATAGGCTAGAGGAAGTAGGAATAGTTGTGTGTGTGTGTGTGTGTGTGTGTGTGTGTGTGTGTGTGTGTGTGTGAGAGAGAGAGAGAGAGAGAGAGAGAGAGAGAGAGAGAGGCTGTCTAATCACCCTAGATCTAAAGCCCTTCTGTCATATCAAACTTCCCAAAATCCTAATTCTCTTTCCTGTTGGCATAACCATCTTCTTATATGGCAATAATTGAAATGGTTGATTCATTCTTTAGTCACTACTGTCTCAGTTCTATACCCAAAGTATTTTTTATACATGCCTTCCTGTCTAGATCTGTCTCGGTGGCTTCATGTCAGAATGTTATTATTTTCAGTTTGATTGTGGGCTTTTAAATTAATTACATATGAGGCCCCAGAAAAGACAAAGAAATTGGACTTGATCCGGACAATGGCAAAGCAAATAACAGAAGTAGCTTTTCTCACTTCAACCTAATGTGATATGTGAGGTTATATGCTGGGTTAATAGATTAAGCAACGAAAATACAAGACAAAAGTCAAATTGTAACATCAATTACACAACAAATGTTTTTTAGCAAAAGGACATATCAAATACTGTATGAAATACTTCATTATTAGACAGCTACCCACTGTTTATATGTAATTCAGTATAAACTGAGTGATCTGGCTGGTCTGATACGCTTGAGAAGACACTGGGCAGGTGGCACTGTTGCCTGAGTCAAGAATTCAACCTGTCCTATCTGGGATTCCCCTACCCTGTTTGACCCAGAGCCTGGTTTCACATACCAGGTGAAGAATTCTCACAGTAGACTAGAGTGCAAGGCCCAAGATCTCTTAAAGCTTTCAAGTATTATCAGTTGTATTGCACGGAATACTGATAAACACTGAAACCAGGCTCTAGGAAGGATTTGGAAAGAATGTAGATCATCCCATCTGGTTGTGTGGAATGAAACAGAAATAGGCTTTATTTGCTAGGACAGCACAGGCTGACACCAAAGAAAAACTTAAGAAAACAGATGTATCTCCACTGGACAAAAAAATTTCATTTCTTTAGTGCACATGAACCATCCTTATAATGACAATGCATATATCGATGGGCATTGTTGTTGGAAAAGGTTTATGCAAATAAGCACAATTATACACAGATACAGAACAGTGCTCTCATAAAAAATAAGAAATTCTGCATATTCCTGGTTAGTAAGATTATAGTAGAATATTTTTAGACATTTGGAATTTTCTAGTTTTTCACTAAAGCTCTACCAAAGGCTATTCCTAGTACTCTCCACTATCTATGAAGAACTTTATTCAAATAGATAATGTAACACTTGAAACTGTTTTTCCTAAACTCTCAAAACCATCCAACACATTTCCCAATGTGTTTCTTTTCAAACCATACTCAAAACACACTCAAACTTGACTTTATTAGTCAAAACACTCTCTGTTCCAAGTCTTAGATAACCAGCTCAAAATAATTGCATTTGGGGGGAAAAAAAAGAAAATGAAATACTTTGGTGTAAGTAACTCAAAAAAACCCCAAGGATTATTTTGAATTCAGATATTGGCTACATTGCCACTCTGAGTTTTTGTAATGCCCCTCAGAGTGAATTTGCAAGCCAGAATAATTATCCATTGGGAATTTTGGTGCATTAACATTCAAGTGTGTGTTGCGGGGTGGGAGGAATTGAGGGGACCGGAGGCTGTCAACAGAGAAATATTTCTTTCATGAATTTGAAGTCAAATTTATAAGTCTTTGTACACCATTTATCAACAAAAGTCATTTGCAACTAAGGTTTTCTATGTAGTTATACATTTGCTCCCTTAAATATTTTCAACTGTGGTCTCTCGAATTTAATTTGCTTTTAAAATATACCCAAATGACTAAAGAAGTCTGTACCTACTTCAGTAATTCTCATAAAGATCTAGATAGAAATGTGAGATGAGCTTTGGGATTTCCAACTTGTTCTAATATTATTTTAAAATTCTATAAAATTGGAATGAAAATTCACAAATTTAAACAATTTACTTAATTTGCAACTACTCTTATTACGCTGATGGGATAGCATTGCCCATAGGTTCCTTGGAAAGCTCAGACATCTGAAATCTGGACAGATTTTCTTTCCGTCACAAAGCTAGTAGCACTGTGGGTTTTTTTGATTATTCTATAATTAATCCTCAGGACTAGAATTTTAATTCATCTCAGAGTAGAATACATGTGGTGCCAAAGAGGCAGCTGACTTCCTAGCTGTGTTTGTTTATAAACTGGGTTTGTTTGGGGATCTGAATCTTTGACATGACATCTGAGAATACAGCCTTAAGGAAAACCCCAGTTAGAGTTTCTATTCCTATGATAAAACGTTATGACCAAAGAAACTTGGGGAGCAGAGGATTATTTATTTCATCTCACAACACTCAAGTCACACTTGACCATTGAGAAAAGTCAGTGTGGGAACTCAAGGCAAAAAGCAGGAGGCTGTAACTAAAGCAAAAGACATGGAGTAAGCTTACTGGTTTGCTCCTCATGCATTGTTCAGACTGCTTTCTTATACATCCCAAGACCAAAAGTCAAGGGAGATATCACTGACAATGGACTAGGTCCACAAACATCAATCATTTATCAAGAATACACCCACTTCTCAGGCATACCTACAGGCCAATACAATGGAGGCATTTTCTCAATTGAGGTTTCCCTTTATGAAATATCTCTATTTTTTTTCAAAAAGACAGTTAAAACCAGAATAGTTATTTTCTTCATGTCACAGGGTTTGCTAATAAGTTCAAAGGTTCACATCTTTTAATTAAGACTTATTATTTCTACACTTCTACCTTCTCTTTTAAAGGTTAAATTCTATATTTTGAATTTACAATGTGGCACTCAGATAGATGATTATAAATATAGACATTTAGTTATGGCCTCTACGTGTGGGTGTTACTACGCATGTGTATACTGAATGCATACCACACACACAATCTTCCTGTATGATTAAATCATCCTAGATGCCTTAGCTCTGTGGGACATTTGCAAGTCATCTGTGGGAGGTAAAGGCTGGGTACCATGATATATGCTCAAAATCCAGGAAGCACCATTCCTACATACTATTCTGTGAATGGGAACTTCTGACACTTGAAACCTAGAAGGACCTTTATAAAAGCACTGGGGTCTTCACATGGGGCTTCATTGTTGTTTTACTGTGACAGAATCTCACCTTACTTTATATTTCCTCATCTGCTGGGCCTAGAACTTTTAAAAGTTGATTTTAAAAATCACTTGCGGTTGTGCTTCTGATGCATTAAGCATAAGCTCTAAGGTCATTATATTCACAAAACATAAAACGAATGAATAGCCAGGAATGGTTTTCTGCAGATATAAGTTCATCTGGCGAAGGCTGGATCCTTTCCATATATTAGTTCTTCTTTCTTTTTCTGTCCTCTTCCTTCCACTGCCCCCTGTCTAATCCCTCTCCCTCTTTATCTCCTAACTTGATCGAAGGGCATCTTCTACAGAACCAGCACAGAGGGATGATAGGTTAGTTGCTTGGCATCACATTCAGAGTGAGCAGCCATTTCTCTCCCTAAACACTCATGAGATTTGGTGCAGCATATTAAAGTTCCCTGTGCCTTGGGGTTTTTGTTCATTAATGAAGAAAGGAAGAATTCTCCTAGCACACATATTTTTCCAGGATGAATAAAGCATAGATAAACCTTGTGCACAACAGCTATTCCAACAAAGAATGAATGTGAGAGAATTAAGAATCAAATCTTTTCACTCTACGAGTTTCCTCTTTTCTATTTTCATATAGGAATCCCCAATCGTTGACTCCTCTCTCATTTCACAATTTGTTCTTCAAGATTGAAGCTGATTCCTTGAGACTTCTTAGACACATCTGGATGTGTCAAATATAATTCTTATACTGTATCTTTAAAGTTTTCCCATTAAAAATGAGATTGCAAACCAATGAAGATGAAGTAAAATAATTGCAAAAATAGTTTATTTTTATTTTAGAGATAATTTCTCTAAAAGTATGGGCTTTGCTGATTATCATGATCATTGGGTAACCTTGTTTGTTCCATACCAAACATCACTATTTTCTCTAAGTTGGTACAGTGTTTGTTTTCTGGTGGGCTATGTGAACACTAAATGAGAATTGAGTTATTACTAGCCAGGTTCTCAAAACAACAGAATTTATGAATATATATCCATAAATATACAGAGAGAGAGAGAGAGAGATAGAGAGAGAGAGAGAGAGAGAGAGAGAGAGAGAGAGAGAGAGAGAGAGAGAGAGGGCTTTTATTAGTTGGCTTACAGGCCAACAATTGCTGTCTATTGTTGTCTACCAATGGAAGGTCCAAGAGTATAGTCTATAAGGCTAGTTGTCTCAGCCGGCTTTTAGCACATACTAGAATCCCAAAGAACTATTCTCAACTGTCAATGAAGGGAAGGAGTTGCGAGTGACAGTGAGAACAAACAGACAAAGAGAGAGAGCTTCCTTCCTCATGTCCTCTATATAGGCTGTCACCAGAATATGGCCCAGATAAAAGATGTATCTTCCCACATCAAAAGCTCCAGATTAAAAGTGGGTTTTCTCACCAAAATTATTAAATTAAGAGAAAAACCGTCACAAGAATATCTAGCCTCTTAGCTTTTAATTAATTCCAGATTTAGTTAAGGTGTCAACCAAGAAGAGACCAAGGGGAATGGAAAAGAATTGCAAAGTTTTTCATACAATTCCCTGATTCCATTTGCATTGGGATATCTTGGGCTTTGCTGACTTGCATGACCATTGGGCAACTTTATCCTGCCCCATACTAAAATCACTTTTTCCCCTAACTTGGTACAATATTGTTCTCTCTTCTGTTAGATTATATTAACACTAAGTGGGGTGGGCACTACACTTTTCAGCCTTTGAATTTTTCTTAAACTTAGTACAAGGCTTAGCATATATTAGTATGGGACTATAGTTTGTGAAGTTGGCAATAAAAATATGAGTAATGTTATCATCAAACTCGAACATGATGTACAAAGGAGGCTACTTGCTTTAATTAACTGACTAAAATGAAATGCAAAGAGGTCTTTTGAGATGGTAGGGCAATGACAAATCTAGTAAGGTGAAATATGTTAAAGTATTTGTCTTAGTCAAGGTTTTTATTCCTGTACAAACATCATGACCGAGAAGTAAGTTGGAGAGGAAAGGATTTATTCAGCTTACACTTCCACATTGCTGTTCATCACCACAGGAAGTCAGAACTGGAACTCAAGCAAGTCAGGAAACAGCAGCTGATATAGAGGCCATGGAGGGATGTTATTTATTGGCTTGCTTCCCATGGCTTGCTCTGCTTGCTTTCTTATAGAATTCAAGACTACCAGCCCAGGGATAACACCACCCACCATGGGCTATCCCACTCTTGATCACTAATTGAGAAAATGCCTTACAGCTGGATCTCATGGAAGCATTTCCTCAAGGGGGGCTCTTTTCTCTATGATAACTGCTGTTTGTGTCAAGTTGACACACAAAATCAACCAGTACAATATTCAGGAAAAAACAAGTATAGTTGTGCCAAGAAATCAAAATTCAACACATTCTAAAATAGGAAAACATTTACTCACTGCAGGAGTACCCTACACATCTTTGCAGCTTGCTTGAAAAACTGATTCCAGAGTTGTTCATGCTGGGTTTATCTGCCCCATGTCTTTCAGTCCAGGCTCTCACTCATTCCTTCAAGCTTAGCCTACAGCTGTGAGGCACTGATTACAAGTATAACGTCATTATCTCGTGAGTTTTCTGTCCAATGTCATCTTTTCCACCGAAGAAAATGGATTTGTTACATAGCATTTCACATACTCTAGAGGTGTTTATGTGACATCATTTTATATATTCTTTACACTCCTTTCTTATTTTTAGATCAGGTGTTTCCAATTCAGTGAGCATTGGTTTATACAAGAGGGCAATCATAGAAAACCAAGGTTTAAACTGAGTGACAATACACAATAGTTGGTACCAACCACATAATCTGAATATTTCCCTATAACATGGAAACAAACGTGGTACTCATAAACTGAGACACAGAAGAAAGGTACCAAGGAAAATATATGTCTTTGCCTAACTCTGAAATTACTATGTATTTTGTATCTTTGAATTGTCCCTCATGGCTTTCTTGACTGTCTCTAAAATTTATAATTGTGCAAATAATAAAAACCTGTACTTGCATACTTGAGAGATATCAACTGGCAACTGGAGTAATGAAAAGAAAATTAGTCCCCAGTATGCTATCTTGAATATTCATCTTTTTTTTCACAGAACTATCACATTGCTTGAAGACTAACCCATCTCTATAAATAACTCCATTGACCGAAAGAATATTTTATAATAGTAATACTAATCTGAAAAAAATCATAAACAGCTACCATTGGATTTTAGAGAATTCCAGGGTATAATTTGAGGGTACGGTCTGGCTACATGGCTAATGTGTCTCACCACAAGCGTGAACTAAGGAACATACATTTATCAAATGTGAAATGTTCAATGACTGCTTCTCCTATGCACAAACCCATTGTGGACTTCTCATGATCATGAGGTTATGATTGAATGTCCAGTTGCCTTGTTTGGAACATAAATGAATGCCTTCCTTTATAAACTAGATGGTATTTTTCAGCTGACATGTAAGGTTTCCCCAATGTGCCTAAGAAAGCACAGAGAGAACTGTATCAATGCCACGTGGTTACAGATGGCCGTTTTGACTCATTCTGGCAGAAATGACGTTTTAGAAAAACTGAAGGAAAGTTTCAAAGTTACCGCATGGTACACTAGAGATCTGGGCCGTAGGCAAAGTCATGCTCACCTAGTATTTACCTCAGTTGTTTTTCCTGTGTTTCAAAATACCAAATCGAATCCTTTGCAGATTCACATCCATATTTTAATATGGAATGTTGTGTTGCAGAAATGACTGCCACATTAATGCATTAATGGAGACTTAGTTGAGTCTCTGCACCCATTCCTCATGCCCTTTAGCAAACGTAAGGGTTTTTAAAATATATATTTGTGTCATTATTTTATTAATCCCCTGTTAAATGATAGCAGCTGTGGCTAATTTGTGTCTGTCTCACAGAACCTGGTAGTAATATTAAAGTGATAGATGGGGAGAGGCCAGGTGTATCTTATGGCACATCTTCAGGGTACAAATGCATTCATAGCATGGCTAATCCAACCCCACTCAGCCAGGACAGAAATGGTGCTCAGACCCACAGGAGGAAATATTGGACAACAAAAGGCAATTCTGTGCATACAATGTTAACAGCTCTCCTCCTTAACCTATGTAATATTCATGTGATATTTGCTACATTATTATTTCATGTGTTTCACAGTGACAAATGAGGTAAATTTCTGAGTGTTTCTCTGGGATAGGAGAGGTTGAGACTTCTGGAAACTATAGCAATGTTCGTGGAAGAAGAGTAATTTGGGATACTGTGTGTAATTTGGGATTGCTGTAGTGACTTAATTCGCGCGCGCGCGCGCGCGCGCACTCACACACACACACACACACACACACACACACACACACATGCTTTCAAACATAATAAATGCATACACAAAAGATGGCAGGCCTGTTTCTCGGGTTAATATGGAAAGCTTGCCCAGTTGCACAAATGTTTCTCTTTCCTTGAGTTCTCCTCACAGAGGAGAAACTCCTGTGGACAGATAAGCACAGAGTCTTGTGGGTCTGGCTGGATACATGCTCCTACAGACATACTTGGGCCCAAGCTCACTAAGGGTTTGCTTTATTCCATATTGCATTTTCATTGTTTTCGAGCTTCTTCATTTTTAATTCCTTTAGTAAAACATGTAACACTGTATTTAATGGAAAATAAACATAATGAAAAGAAGTCCCTGAAGGTTGGGTAGCATTGCATATGAACTTTAAAAGTTGCTGTAATAATTTTGATTAGCTTTCATGAGGGAATTGGATAAACCATCACTGAGGAAAGGTCACATATTAATCATTTCTTGCTCACTTCCTCACCTAGTTGGTAAGTTGTTTGAAAAATGAAGCACATACATGCAATGTTCCACTACTGCTAATTTGAAATAATGCTAAAGTAGTAACTAGAAATTTATTTCATTAATGCCAGTAAGCATATGATTTTTCAAGAAAAAAATAGCTAGAGACAGATTTATAAAATAATATTTTCCATGATTCCATTTTATTTGTATTACAGAATTTTATGATGCAAGTTATGAAATAATACTATTTATTACAAATGCAGAGTTACATGAATACACAGTTTGGGCTGAGCACAGAGCATTTCTTTCTCTGTTCTATCCCTAGGCCTATGCATGAAAGCTTCAGGCCTCTGTACAATATAATCTTCCAACTGATTCAATATGGCTTCCCTTAGCTTCTGGCTGAATTGTTCTGCTTAGCCTTATGCTAACTTTGGCAGTCTGTTTTAATCTCCTGGCTCTTTCTCATTCTCCAGCTTGTTCTGTCTTCACATGTGTCTAGCTTGGTCTCTCTGCAACCTGTCTCTGTAAAACGGACCCTGTAAAACTGACACACATGCACATGCATGTTCCACATGCGCGTGCGCTCACACACACACACACACACACACACACACACACACACACACACACACCTCTAAGTCTACCTTGTTCTCTCTTATTGCGCTGTTCTCATGAGAGTTGGGCACATCCTGTCTCTGATTCATTCTGTTGAATCTTTCTCTAATTCATCACTTTTCTTTCAATTAGATATCACATTCAAAATGGCTTTCCTTCTACACACCTAACCTTACTTTAATTCTTAGGGATTAAAGGTGTGTGCTAAGGCCCTGTCTGTAGTCCAGACAGATTATGATGTAATACAGAGCACGCTCCTGTAACTTACCTTTCTCAACTATAATGCAGGAAAGAGTGAATTAATCATAAATCAATGGAGACAGTCATCTGAGAAATGTGTGTCATTAACAGAATTAAATATGTCCTACATTATGTCTGTTGATCTTTATGAATGGGGAACATATGTCTAGAAAAACTCTAAATGATATAAAAGGGAAGGAAAATATTTATCTTTTGCTCCCGGATGAATGAACTAAAATAATGTGTTTTAAAGTAAAAATTATTGCTTGCAATTTCCTTGCCTAAACAGAGTTCTCCATCCTCTTACAGAGTATAAGGCAGCACATTCTTTTAGAAGACCACTGAGAAGGCTGGTATTGACGAGATTCCCATACGGAAATCTTAGTTCATGAGTGCTCAGTTACAGATTTAATGTCCAAGTGTGACTTTCAACTGGACACATGTTATCTCCTCTACTGATAATGAAAGAGAACCTGACAGATGAAAACATGTCATTTAGCAGGTTATGGTGCTTTCAATACATAATGAAACCCAATTGCCTAAAGCGGAAGCCTGGAAGACATCTCACTGTCCTGCCTTTTCTCATCATTCTTCTTCTATAGATGCTGGAGCCCTGTCTACAACTTTCTCTAAGGCCTGCCCTCTTCCCATCAGGGCAGCATCACTGAGCCTCCCTGCCACCTCCGTTCTGCTCCATCCGTTCTACACTTTATCTTCCCACACAGCAACTGCTCTGGAGCACGAATATTATCATCTCACTCCTTCTCAGAACACTCCAGTCATTATTTAGCTTTGCCTGGCCAACGTTCTAGTCTGTCCACTCTGTGTGAACTACACCCACAACCTGAAGTTTCTTCCAGTTATTATAGATACCTTGCATCTCAAAAGTTACTGCTCTTTATGTAATGTCCTTCTCTTCACTGCTATTTACCTTCCCGCTACTGCTCCTCCTTCAGTACTCTCCTCAGAGAGCTCTCTCTTACCAAATAGTTCAGGTTCACTTTTTTATTCTAAGTGGCCTCCTTTTCAAAGTTCTCTAAAAGTGCCATGCCTTTAATACATCATTTGTAACACAATTCCCCAAGGCTATGTGGAAGCAAGATCTTACTACCGATGGATTCTCATAGCTCATTATAAATGGTGCACAGTAGACACACAAAAATATTGCGAAATTTAACTGAATAAACCAAGTAGAATATTTTACCAAGATTGGTCTTAAGTAGTACTTACTAGAAAAATCAAACACCAAACAAAAGAATAGTAATGCAATAAAGTGAATGATACTACAAGCAATTGAGATTTCCCCTTCAAAGTATTCTTGAACCAATGATCTAATTATGTACGTGTAATGACTGCCAAATACAGCATATCTATACAACTGTGGCCCTTTTCGTGAAAATATACCAAAAATGCTGACTTTACTTCTGAGTCTACCACTGTTCCTAGTAACAGATGGCCTGACTTAGACCCAAACACAGACAGTTTAACAATGAAGTGTCTAAAATCACAGATGTGACGGAATAGAGTAGAAAAGGCCCATAAACCCTCCAACTTTAGCCCCACATTCCAAGCCCAGGTGCACCATTCCAGGGGAAGGCTGAGATCCAGTCCTGGCCCCCGCCAGCCCTTCATCCCAACATTCCTGAAACTCTTCCACCTACCCACCCTCCACTAAGTGCTTTCTAAGCTTTCCTTAAAAAAATGGCACCAAAGGGAATCCTTTCCAGACCTGCTTCAAGGCAAATGTGAGAAGTGTGTTGGGGGGGAGGAGGAGGTCTTTCTTTTCCTCAGTTTTGCCCTAAGTCTTGAGAGTCTTTTCCCTGTTTTCCCCTTACGTACTAGATGGTATACTCAGGCACGTTAAGTTTAAACTTATACATAACAACCATTTTTCTTCATCACTATCCAGTACCTGAGTTCCTTAGCTCCCGTGTTTCAGAGACCACAACTGCTCAATTACACCCTCCAGTTAACATACTCAGTTCCACTAAATTATTCTCTCTGTCTTTTGTTGCCTAAGGAGCACACTAGACAGTTTTTTGTAATTCATAATACACAGAATCCTTCTTTATACCTCAGCTATAAATTTCCATATTGTTTCTTGATCTAATAAATCTGTTCTTTGTTTTCTTTTATATTAAACATTCTGAAAGTATAATGAATGATTGTTTCCAGGAGAAAAAAATTCATGTGTTTCCACGTGTATGTGTGCAGGCCTAGTCACCCAAGGGAAAGCCCTTCATCCCTAATGTTAGTGTTGCTAGGAGCCTCTGGAGCTTTACCACACAATCTGTTTTTCAAAGTTCTCCAAAAGGGAATCACTAGCTGAGCCTTAATTGTCATGAGAATGAGTGCATCTGTGATGACTGTGTAGCAACCGAGAATGTAATCCCAAGATCCATCTAGTTTGGAAATCTTGTCAGCTTTGCTTAATGTTAGTCAGTAACTGAGAATACTGAAATGCCTAACTTCATGAATAACTGATGCTGGGATTCTTAGATATGTTTTTATCAGCTTTATTGTCATTTCAAAGTATTTTTATGGGGTTGGGGATTTAGCTCAGTGGTAGAGCACTTGCCTAGGAAGCGCAAGGTCCTGGGTTCAGTCCCCAGCTCCGAAAAAAAGAACAAAAAAAAAAAAAAAAACAAAAACAAAAAAAAAACAAAGTATTTTTATTTTCCCTCATTTCAGAAAAAGATGGGTGCTTCTATTCCTTCAAAAGTAAACATATACAACGCGAAAAAAGAGGTAATTTTGCACAGATGTTTCTTGCTTGTTAATGGAGTTCTGTCCTATTATGCCCTAATAAGTCCATTATTATTTGAAACTATTACAAGTTAAGACTTCATTTTATGTGCTTAACATAGAAGACAAAGTTTAGCCACATAGTACTGGACTCCTCTTGTGACTGCCAATGCAGAGCAACCTGCTTCTGCTAGCCAGCATTTGACAAGAGTGTCATCATACCACATATCATGAGACAAGGAAGTGATTGAGGAAATAAAATTCAAGGTATATTTCTCTCAAATGGATATCATTTTTCAACTACCATAAAATAAAAGGTCATAAATTGTACCATCATTTCCTGGAGACCATCTATAACTTTAATTAATTCCTTTATATCGAATGTTTAAAAGATGAATATCTAATAAACAGATTCTGAAGAGATCCTCAACATACTTGCATTTTTACCATTAATTCAAGATCTGGAAGAAAACGGTTTTTTGCCATTAGTGACAAACCAATGTGTGAATCAGAGTTCAGATTCTATAGCAAAATCATAGTATCTCTCACTCAATAGAAATATATTCTTCTCTTCAGATATAAAATCTTTTACCAAGAAGTATATATACAACCTGTATTTCCTAGGAATATTTTTTGGAAAAATTGTGACTTTCACCTGTGTAAATATGAATGGAAGTAATTAGTATCATTCCCAGGTATAATCCAAGAAATTCTCCTAATGATATGCTCTTAGTTGGTCCATTTTTTGTCATTGATACACTTAGAAAGGAGAAGACTCCAGAGTACCTTGGATTCTGTATATGAAAAGGTAAACACATTGGGCTCAGAAATACTGAATAAAGGAAGAGTAGTATAGTAATTTCACTGAATGTTATACAGTACAACAGAAATGTGCTAAGAATCCATGAGAATTCATATTTGGATTTATTGATAAAGTTCCATGTGCAAATAAAATTTCTGAACACATAATTCGTGAACACATAATTTATCATACTTGTTTTATATCTTCCCAGGTAATCTCTGAAAAAAAGGAATAATGTATTTTAAATTATTTTTAATAGTCTTCTTTCTATGCCAGGAGCTTTCAATTATAAACAAAACTAAAAACTGGCAGAATGCCATTCCCTTACGTAGGCACCAAAGCCCCCAGACTTGATTGACCTTCAGTATGTTGTCACCCCTACACTTGATCAATAGCCACACCAGTGTTCTGTCATTTCCATTATCCTGCATAAATTTTGAAATTACAGTATTTAAAGCACTGTGTTCATTATTATTAGGATGATTTTAACAGATAAAGGTGTCCGTTAAGATTTCAGAAGCACATCTTCCTACTATGGCGTGGATGAGCATTCCTCAAAAGCACATGTGTTAAAACCTCAGACACTAGTGCATGCCACTCTTGAGATCTGGTAGGGTTTTAAGGATGCAGTGCTTAAAGAAAGTAAGATGTGCCCTACACAGGCGTGTGGCCAATCCTGCCCCTTCTCTATCTCATCTGCTACCTGGCCACAATGAGGTCAGCTGCCTTCTTTACTGCATCTTCCCACCATGCTGTGCTTCCTGGTCATATGTTCGGAGCAGTGGGGAAACTAAGAAACAAAATTGTATTTTCAAAGTTGGTTACCTTGGGTACTTTTTACACCCACAGTATCTGGTCTAGCATACTACCCAACACAGGAATGTAATCTTTGGGGAAGAAAAGATCTCAAGCAGATTTTCAAAATTCCATCTGCCCACATATTCTATAAAAACGACAGCACTGGTAACAAGCAACCAATGGTCACATTGGCTTCATCAGACACATGATTTCTCCTTTACAGGTTAAGTCACCTCTCATGAATGACCTCAGCCTGAATCAGACTGGCTGATGTTCCACATCACTACACAGGTGTGACATCCTGACCTAACTTCATCAATTCTTAATGTCTGACTGGAAAGTTAAGTCTCTCCTAGTGTCCGAGGCCAGGAGGAGTCCTTTTCATGTCAAATCTTTACTGCTTGTTCCCCTTTTCATCTTTCTTGCATAGATTTGTAATAAAAACCCTGAGAATAACACTAATTTTTGTTCTTCAGTAATGCCAGAAGTGAGGAGAGAAGATTTTTAAAGCCTTGAAGGCAAATAACGAAGATGACTCTATCCAATAAAGCTATCATTAGAAATAGAAAGTGAAATGAGGACATTTCAAGATAGGCACAACTGAGGTATTTCATGATCACTAAACCAGCACTTCAGAAGATGTGTTAAGAAATATTATAGCTAGGGAAAAAGATGGTCTGAATCATAAAAGCCCAGGAAAGAATAAATTCTGTTCTGAGAGAAACAGAACAACAGAGGAATGCTGGGAAGAAATCTGTCATGTCCAAAAATAAATCAGCAAAGACCAAATACTAAGAAGTGAAAAAACGAAGAACAAGCAAAGGCCAAACCAACCAGAGAAACAGCCAACCAAATGCTAAGGATTAATCATCATCTTTCAATAATCACCTTAAATGAAATGACTTCCAAGTACCAATAAAATACCAAGCACAATGGTTGGTTGATGGGATTAAAAAGCTACATCTGTTGTTTTCAAGAAACAAGCCACACTACTTTTAAGGGGGAAAGTCCCACAAGACTAGATCTGGCAGCATACATCTTCAGTCACAGCACTCAGGACACAAAGGCGGGTCATTTATGAATTCAAGGCCAACCTTTTCTACTTACCAAGGTCCAAGAAAACAGGAGCTACAAAATGAAACCCTGTCTTAAAAACAAGATAAAAAACAAGAAAGATAAAGAAGATTGCTTTCTATGTCACATATAAAAAAGTAATCAGTGATGAAAATGCATAACAATTTAGATGTCCGCAGATCTCTTCATAATAACTAATAAATATCATCAGCCTAGATGCCCATCAACACATAAGTAAGGGAAATGTGGTATATAAGAATAAATTTAAATCATTGAAACAATAGGTGGTAAGCCAGTTTTCAAAAAAATGGATTTTTTTGTGTTTTCTTCTACATGTGGTCTCTAGATTTATGTGTACATGTACATGGCATGTGTGTGTGCCTGTGCATGTGTGCCTGTGCGTGTGCCTGTGTGTGTACCAGTGTGCCTGTGTGTGTGTGTGTGTGTGTGTGTGTGTGTGTTTGTAAAGAGGGATATAGGGGTTGGGGATTTAGCTCAGTGGTACAGCGCTTGCCTAGTGAAGCTCAAGGCCCTGGGTTGGGTCCCCAGCTCCAAAAAAAAAACCAAAAAAAAAAAAAAAAATGAAAGAGGGATATAATAAGATTGGAGGATGAGTTCTCAAGGTGGATGAGAATAGAAAAATAGAGTAGTGGAATTATATGTGACATGAAAACTAGGGAAGACTACTTCATGGATGTAGAAGACAAAAGGAGACCATGTAACAATGAACTACAGAAGTGAAGTACAAGGAAAGTATACCATTACACACACACACACACACACACACACACACATACATATATTAGATGTTAGATGTTATGTGTTATGTTGTATGTTGTGTGCTGTTTGACATGTGATGTGTTATATATTATACATTATGTTATATGTTATATACTATGCTATGTACTATATATTATGAATCATATATTATATTTTATTATATATCAATTATATAACTATAAATATAACCATTAATAATATATAATATAATTATATAACTATAATATATATAATATGTATTACATAACATGTGGCATATATATTCTTATATAATATAGATATGAATGTGCCATAATTATATTTATCACTTTGTATCCTAACTTAAAAATAAAATTCTGCATATTTAAATAAAGAATTCTAAACTTCTAGAATACTTTCAAAAAATACATGCACATTCTTGGAAATGCTATTTTATACAAGTAATACACCCGAGGATGCTCACTGCAGATTTTTATGATGAGAATGTGCATATCGGCACATGATTTACAGGCATACTAAAGCAAGTTTTAAAGATATGACTCCTAAATTTCTAAGAGCCAGGCATGTGCCCATTGCTAAGGCAGAAAGATCATGAGGGGAGATCAGCCTGGGATGAAAAGCCAATTTATAAGCAGAAGGTGAGGATGGAGGAGTAAAAGGCCAGGAGGGAAGAAGTCTCTGGACGTATGTTGACTGAAAAGGTCATTGCTTGTCTGAAAATAAAGTCATTTGCACAATTTTGCTGCTTAAATTGTAATTTTGCTTTTAATTTATATCTCTTCTTATCATCATTTAAAAAATAACTCTGTGCCATCCTTTTGCCTCTGTGGTTGGTCTTGGTAAGGTTTTATCAGTCTTGGAGAGTGTGTACTAAAAACAGTTCTTATCTTTTATTGCTCGTTCATGATTGCCTCTGCAAGTTATATTTCATTAAACATTTTAATGTGGGAAAAATATTAGAGAGCCTAGTAACTCTTGATTTAGCAATGTAATTTATTACTCAGTTTCATAAAGCAATTAACATATACTTACTTAATTTAACCTTAATACTTTTTGTCTCATTTTGTATAATTTTATAAACATCTGTTATTATGGAGAAATAATTACAGAAACTAACTAAATCACTGAATTAAAATTTGTCTTTGAACTCATGATTCTAAATGACTGCTTTATGGTTCTGATTGTTGTTATTGTTTCTTGTTGTTTGAATTAGTGTAAATTTTACTTCACATTGCTCTTCTGATTTGCACATCTTCATAGTACACTATATACTTATGATCATTTCAGCCAGCCCTGCTTTTAATCTGTAATGTTACTCCTAATTTTCACTATGTTGGAAACTAAATAATCAATTTATTTCACCATCATAAACAGTATATCAAAAAGATATATGAGCAAATCTGGCAGTTTCTGCCTGCACCCAGAGCTGCTGACCTGGTGCCAGAGCTCTCTGTATGCAGATCCTGTGGGTAGAAAGCAGGACTCTCAGAAGTGCAGACAATCCTGAGAGCAAGGTGAGACCATCACTTCTGCACATATTCCTGGCCCAGGAGGAACCTGCCAAGAGCCCACTAGACACAGGAACCTAGGAGCAGTCTGAGACAGGATACTTCCGTTTTCTGCTTGTGCTAAGAGCTGACCCTGTGACACAGCTCTCTGTACCCAGATTCCCTCCCCAACACCCCCACATCCGCAGAGAAAGCCAGTCTCCAGGAGCACGGAAACACCTAAGAGCACAGGTAAGACCACCACTTCTGCTCCAAGGGATCTGCCTGGAGCCCTCAGGACACAATCCCAGACAGGATCCTTCCAGTTTCCACCTGCGCCTGGAGCTGACTCTGACACAGCTCTCTGTACCCAGATCCTGCTGGGAGAAAGCCAGTCTCCAGGAGTGCTGACACACAGGCTTACAGGAGGGTTAAGCCACTGTCAAAGACAGCAAGACCAACTAACACCAGAGATAAGCAGATGGTGAGAGACAAGGGCAAAAATCTAAGCAACAGAAACCAAGACCACTTGGCATCATCAGAATCCAATTCTCCCACCACAGCAAGCCCTGGATATCCAAACACACCGAAAAAAATAAACAAAAACAAGATTTTGATTTGAAATCACAAATCATGATGATATTAAAGGTCTTTAAGAAGGACATAAATCATTCCTTTAAAGAAATACAGGACAACACAGGTAAACAGGTAGAAACCCTTAAAGAGAAAACACAAAAATCCCTTAAACAATTACAGAAAAACACACCAAACAGATAGGGGAATTGAACAAAACCATCCAGGATTTAAAAATGTAAATAGAAACAATGAAGAAATCAGAAAGGGAGACAACCCTGGGGATAGAAAACCTAGGAAAGAGATCAGGAATCATAGATACAAGTATCACTAACAGAATACAAGAGATAGAAGAGAGAATCTCAGGGGCAGAAGATACCATAGAAAATATTGACACAACTGTTAAAGAAAATTTAAAATGTAAAAAGCTCCTAACCCAAAACATCCAGGAAAGTCAGGAAACAATGAGAAGTTCAAACCTAAGGATAATAGGAATAGGAGATAGCAAAGACTCCCAACTTAAAGGGCCAGTAAATATCTTCAACAAAATTATAGAAAAAACTTCAGTAACCTAAAGAAAGAGATGACTAAAAGCATAGAAGAAGCCCACAGAACTCCAAATAGATTGGGCCAGAAAAGAAATTCCTCCAGTCACATAATAGTCAAAACACCAAATGCACAAAACAAAGAAAGAATAATAAAAGCAGTAAGGGGGAAAGGTGCAAGTAACACATAAAGGCAGACCAATCAGAATCACACCAGATGTCTCACCAGTAACTATGAAAGCCAGAAGATCCTGGGCAGATGTCATATGGACCATAAGAGAACACAAATGCCAGTCCAGGCTAGTATAGCCAGCAAAACTAACTCTCATTACCATAGATGGAGACACCAAGATATTTCATGACAAAACGAAATTTACACAGTATCTTTCTATAAATCTATCCCTACAAAGGATAATAGATGGAAACCTCCAACACAAGGAGGAAAATGACACCCTAGAAAAAGCAAAAATAATCTAATTACAACAACCCAAAAAAAAGATAGACAAAAACATAATTCCACCTCTAACAACAAAAATAACAGGAAACAACAATCATTGGTCCCTATTATCTCTCAACATCAATGGATTCAACTCCCCAGTAAGAAGGCATAGACTAACAGATTGGATATGTAAAGAGGACCCAGGATTTTGCTGCATACTGAAAACATACCTCAGTGATAAAGACAGACACTACCTCAGAGTAACATGCTGGAAAACAATTTTCCAAGCAAATAGTCCCAAGAAACAAGCTGGAGTAGCCATTCTAATACCAAATAAAATCGACTTTCAACCAAAAGTTATCAAGAAAGATAAAGATGGAAACTTCATATTCAACAAAGGAACAATCCACAAAGATGAACTCTCAATCCTGAATATCTATGCTCCAAATGCAAGGGCACCCACATTCATTATAGAAACCTTACTAAAGTTCAAAGCACACATTGCACCTCACACAATAATAGTAGGAGATTTCAACACCCCACTCTCATCAATGGACAGATCATGGAAACAGAAACTAAAAAGAGACACAAAGAAATAATAGAAGTTATGAAACAAATGGTTTAACAGATACTTACAGAATATCATCATAAAACAAAAGAATATACCTTCTTCTCAGCACCTCATGGTACCTTCTCCAAAACTGATCATATAATCAGTCACAAATCAGGCCTCACCAGATACAAGAGAATTGAAATAATACCATGCACTAAGGCTAGTCCTCAACAACAATAAAAACGACAGAAAGTCCACATACACATGGAAGCTAAACAATGCTCTCCTCAATGATAACTTAGTAAAGGAAGAAAGAAAGAAATTAAAGACCTTTTGAATTTAATGAAAATGAAGTCACAACATACCCAAACTTACAGGACACAATGAAAGCAGTGCTAAGAAGAATAGTCATAGCTCTGAGTGCCTCCAAAAAGAAACTGGAGAAAGCATGTAGTAGCACCTTGACAATACACTTAAAAGCTCTAGAACAAAAAGAAGCAAACACACCCAAGAGGAGTACATGGCAGGAAATAATCAAACTCAGGGCTGAAATCAACCAAGTAGAAACATAAAGGACTGTACAAAGAATCAACAAGACCACGAGTTGTTTTTCTCAGAAAATCAACAAGATAGAAAAAGCCAAAGCAAGACTAACCAGAGGGCACAGAGAGAGTATTCAAATTAACAAAATCAGAAATGAAAGGGGGCATAACAACAGAATCTGAGGAAATTCAAAAAATTATCAGATCCTACTACAAAAGCCCATACTCAGCAAAACTGGAAAATCTGGATGAAATAGACAATTTTCAGGAATTCAAGGCCCATACCTAAACATAGTTAAAGCAATATACACCAAACCAATAGCCAAAATCAAACTAAATGGAGAGAAACTTGAAGCAATCCCACTAAAATCACAGACTAGACCAGACTGCCCACTCTCTCCCTACTTATTCAATATAGTTCTCAAAGTCCTAGCCAGAGCAATCAGACAACAAAAGGTGATCAAAGGGATACAAATTGGAAAGGAAGAAGTCAAAGTATCACTATTTGTAGATGATATGATAATATACTTAAGTAACCCCAAAAACTCCACCAGAGAACTCCTACAACTGATAACTTCAGCAAAGTGACCAGATTTAAAATTAAGTCAAACAAATCAGTAGCCTTCCTTTACTCAAACGATAAACAGGTTGAGAAAGAAATTAGGAAAGCAACACCCTTCACAATAGCCACAAATAATATAAAATACTTTGGTATGACTCTAACCAAGCAAGGGAAAGATCTGTATGACAAGATCTCCAAGTCTCTGAAGAAAGAAATTGAAGAAGATCTCAGAAGATGGAAAGATCTCCCATGCTCACAGATTGAGAAAATTAATATAGTAAAAATGGCCATATTGCCAAAAGCAATCTTCAGATTCAATGAATCCCCATCCAAATTCCAACTCAAGTCTTCATTTAGAATAACAAAAAATCCAAGATAGCAAAAACTATAATTAACAATAAAAGAACTTTTGGGGTAATCACCATCCCTAAACAGAAAGCAGTATTACAGAGCAATAGTGGTTAGAACTGTACGGTATTGGCACAGAGACAGGCAGATAGATCAGTGGAATAGAATTAAACACCCAGAAATGAACCCACACACCTATGGTCATTTGATCTTTGACAAAGGAGCTAAAACAATCTAGTGGGAAAAGGATAGCATTTTCAACAAATGGTGCTGGTGCAACTGGGGGTCAACATGTAGAAGAATGCAAATTGACCCATTTTTATAGCCCTATACAAAGTTTAAATCCAAGTGGACCAAGGACCTCCACATAAAACCAGATACACTCAAACTAATAGAAGAGAACATGGGGAAGAGTCTCGAACACATGGGCACTGGGGAAATTTTTCTAAACAGAACACCAGTGGATTGTGCTCTAAGATCAAGAATCCTAAAATTGCAAAGTTTCCATAAGCCAAAGGACACTGTCATTAGGACAAAATGGCAACCAAAAGATTGGGAAAAGATCTTTACCAATCCTACATCCTATAGAAGGTTAATATCCAATATATACAAAGAACTCAAGATATTAGACTCCAGAGAACAAAATAGCTCTATTTAAAAATAGGATACAGAACTAAACAAAGAATTCTCAGCTGAGGAATATTGAATATCTAAGAAGTATCTAAAGAAATGTTCAATATCCTTAGTCATCATGGAAATGCAAATCAAAACAATCCGAGATTCCACCAGTCAAAATGGCTAAGATCAAATACTCAGGTAACAACAGATGCTGGTGAGGATGTGAAGATAAAGGAAAACTCCATTGTTGGTGGAATTGTAAGCTGATAAAGTCACTCTGGTAATCAGTCTGGAGGTCCCTCAGAAAATTGGAAATGGTACTACCTGAGGACCCAGCTATACCACTCCTGACCATATACCCAAAAGTTGCTCCAACATATAGCAAGGACACATGCTCCACTATGTTCATAGCAGACTTGTTTATAATAGCCAGAAGGTAGAAAGAACCCAGATGTTCTTCAAGAGAGGAATAGATACAGAAAATGTGGTACATCTACACATTGGAGTACTACTCAGCTATTAAAAACAATGACTTCATGAAATTCATAGTCAAATGGATGGAACTAGAAAATATCATCCTGAATGAGGTATCCCAGTCACAAAAAACCATACATAGTATGCACTCGTTGATAAGTGGATATTAGCCCAAAAGCTCAATTACCCAAGATACAATCCTCAGACCACATGAAGCTTAAGAAGAAGGACAAACAAAGTGCAGATGCTTCAGTTCTTAAAAGGGGAAATAAAAATATTCATAAGAATAGATATGGAGACAAAGTTTGTAGCAGAGACTGAATGACCATTCTGGGCCTGACCCACCTTGGGATCGCACCCATATACATACAGCCACCAAACGTAGACAAATTGATGAAGCCAAGAAGTGCTTGCTCACAGAAGCCTGATAGAGCCATCTCCTGAGACGAGACACCAGTCGTTGGCCAGAGAACTTTCTGGAACTATCAAGGAAATCCTGGGTACTGCACAGTCTATAGGCTGCAGTGTGGATGGCCGCCACCTCATGACATCATAGATGACATCAACAGTGGTGCCGCGGAGTGCCCAGCTAGTTAAGAAGCAACAAGAAAATATTTCAATAAAAGACTATCTGATTAAAAAAAAGAAATGAAAATATTCCTTGAAATATTTAACAATGCATTTCATATTTTAATGCTTCCTAGAGACATTTTTTTCAGTGTAGAAAAGCAGCTTTACTTCCTACCGTGTGCAAAATGATAGCCTTTGAAAATGTTTTCTTTATGACAGCTAGCGATAGATACAGCTCATTTCAAACATTGTTAGTGCGGATTGTATCTATTTTGATTGGTACTATGTAAAAATAGATAAGTCAACAGAATTCAGTTATTGAAAAAATAATCTTAAATCATAGGTCCAAAAAACTTGCAACAAAAAAATTTTTCAATGGCTTCAAGTCTCAATTTGAACTCCACCTGACTCCAAATTCATGAAGATACAAAGTTGGAGTATAATCCAGCTTGAAAACAAATCTAAAGTCTCCTGTACGCTTTGCTTTGATTTCTGCATACTTAACCATATATTTTTTACAAAACACAGACCAAAAAAAAACAATGATCAAAGAGAGACAGAGTGGATAACTAAATAAGCAGATATTTTTAAAGATGGCAAGTTTTGATCCTTAGTTAATTGGAGTACTGAATAGAACTCGAGAAGGTAAATTTTACTCTCCCTCTCAGAAAGTGACACAGCCCAACATTTATTCAAAACTTAATTAAATCTACCACTCATGTTCATACCATCATAATTCAACCACCTAACATCTAACTTAATGTCATACTCCAAAATATGCATGGTCCCAGTGGATGGTGGTTCTGAAAACTACTTAAAGGAATATATGCAATCAGACAAAGTAAATCCTAGTAAGTCTTAGGGATATGATGCCCTGTCTTTGTTGTCTACTGGGAGGGAACAACAGCAGGCATCACAAATCGATAGTAAAGGAGGAAACAACAGCAGGCATGACAAATTGATAGTAAAGCGTAAAGGGGTCCCGAGTGAGATGGGTGGGAGCGCTTGTGATCAGACATGCCCCAACCAGGGAAGCTATACAACCACTTCTACCAAGCCAGCTGTCAGAATACCCCCTCGCATAGAGCTCCTGACAAGGTGCCATATGGAACCTGTGACCCAGATCATTGGTACCTATCATCAGTAAATGTGTCATCTCAGCCTTAACCCTGAGCTAGACATTCCCATTAGTGTCAAGGAAAAGCAAAAGGAGGAGAGGAAGAAAGTAGGAGTGAGAGGGAAACAGCTGAATGGTTGAAGAGGAAGACCTATTCATTACAGAAGCAAAGGAAGGGGAATATCCCTGGTTCCTTTCAAGTTATCAATCCTAATCTAAGAGCTATCATGGGCAGTACATAATTTTCTGTTTTGTCCTCATAAAAAAACATTTTGTTTGGCAGGGTTAAATTTCTAACTTCATGATTAGCCTATCCTGCCATAACTGTTTCCAAGAGCAAGCACTCTGACATGTTGAACTACCAGAGTGTCTGCAATTTTGAGTCACAATGACGAGAATGAGTAAAATGTTTGATAAATTAGAACAATGATCTTACCTTAGGGGTGTCTTGTCAATTGGTAACTGCTGATATTAGGTTCCAAAGGGTCCCTTTGGAGGGGTACCAGATTCTTCATGACCTTGAGCAGAGATCTGTAGACAAAAGCAATCAAATAAGAGATTCACTTCAGACTTCGGAAACTGGATGAACCGCGAAAGATATTTGGCAGCCCAGTCCCACTGTAGGGTAGGGACTGTAGTACTCTGGGGGCTCATTTGCACTGTGTGGGCTCTTCGGCTAATGCTCCATTCTGTCACATACAGTCCTATACATAACATCCTGTGGATCCACCCAAGGATGTGTCTCCTAGTAATATGATAAGCCATTGCTCATCTCTTAAGACAGCATCTCAGCACCTCTACCAATGTGCTGACTAAAATGGCCTCAGCCAGGAGATTGTTACCTTCCTCTTTTGAATTTGATTTTTCCATGTACTAATTCTGTAAGGCTTGAGTAAGACCTTCTGATCTACATAGTGGTCCACCCTATTTTTCTGGGTCTTTTTTTTTCACTGTCGTAACTCAATATATGGGCAATACAAATTTATTTCTAGAGTACTTCTCGATTTAAGTTTGGAATCCCATGCGTGCTATCAGACCACCACGGCCTAAAACTGGTCTTCAATAACAATAAGGGAAGAATGAAAGGTTGCCTAAGAACCCTGTTTGTGTATTTCCATCTGTGCAGGCTATGGTGCTCCATCTGAGTTTGAGATATTTAGTTCCTTTCCAGCTTACCCTTCAATACCTAGGTAACCAAATTCAACTCTCTTTTCATTCAGCTATCATCTGATCATTTTAGAAGGTGAAAATATTAATTCCTGTCCTCTAAAATTCAGGCCATAATGAGTGCTCATATTTCCTCATTATCTTTAATATCCAACTGTCAGAATAGAATAATCAGAGATAATTCTTCCTTCTGGAGGTTTCCTGAAATGGATTGGGCTGCTCTCCACTGCCTGTAACTAGTGATAAGAGAGCCCCTAACTACGATCTTTGCACAGCATATCTTTGCTCTTTACTATGTCATTATCTCTTCCCATCTCATCCCTGTGCTCTCCTCTGATGGACAGTTTGATGTTGCTTCCCGGTACCATGAATTCCCTGCTCGGTCTTCTGTGTATTCTCCTTGTCTTTCAGCTTTAGTAAGGTCTGTTGACTCATCTAACTCCATTTGCCTGTTTCCCTGACATGTGGTGGTATTTACTGACAAATATGTCATCACGATGCTTCTTTTTTGATATTCTATCTCTAATTTTTTTCCTGTTTATCTTTTTTCACTTTGCCTTCACTCCTGAAATTCCCCAAATCTTCGTGAATAATAGTCAAGTTTTCTACTACATCATTCAATAGGTACAATATAATGGGTACAATTGTTTTTTTAATTTTCCCTGGAAATTCAACTCTCTAGATCCTCTCTATGTGCAGTTGGTTTAATTATTTCTTGAGTATGCTGACTGTGGCATCCTTTTGATTATAATTTTATTTAATTCACATAATTATTTCTAGAGACAGGAGAGACTGATTCATATCCTGTTTACGCAGGGACTTCGCTCTTCTGATTTCTTTCTTTCATGAGACGTTCTGTTCAATTAATCTACTCATTGAAAGCTTCGCGTTATTCTGGACACAGACTGCTGAGTCTTTTGCTTGGGCTAGGATGCACTCACTATGTGTGTGACCTGGCCATCAATAATTCCTTTATACCTGCACCACATGTGGATCTCTCCTCTCTACTCTTCCCTAACTCTCCCCAAAACTACAGTACTGGTTTTGGTACTTAGCATTAGCACTGCTTTACCATGCTAGAGTATTGCTGGTTATCTTGATATAGCTTTTCTTTAAAGACATACCTATGGCCCTGAGCCAGAAAAACAGGATTTTCTCTATAATTCTGCCCTCCCTGGCTCAAGATGGCTGCGCTTTATTTCATGGCTGTGATAGGTGATGTGTGAATAGGTGTGCTATCTTTCTCTTGATGAGGATTTCTGCTTTGTGTCTGATAGAGTTCAGAGTCCTCAGTGCAAGAGTCTTTCTGCCTCCCATCCACTTTGGCGTGCAGACAGTATTTGCTCCTATTTATTCATAGACCTGCGGGACTTTAACTGAGCTCAAGGAAACAATGAATGGGCATCTGTACCTCAGAGTCACAGATCCCCCCAACTCTTTCTTAGAAGAACCTCTTAGAGTCTAATGTAAAGTACTTACAGGTAATAATGGTCCCCATTCAGTCTATGGCCCACAGTTACTTTAAACTATCATTTTTTTTCACACTCCACTTTTAAGAGTTTTCCAAAATCTTCGCTATATTCCTCTTACCCACTTTTGTAATGCCAAGTATGGAAAAATTTTATTTCTCATGGAGGCATTAGATAATCTTGATAACTCTGAATATGCAATTGCCTTGAAACTTCAGTTCTCTGGTAGGCAGAAGGAAACGGAAAGGTGCACAGATCCTATGACCCTTTTCATTGTGGAGGGGTATACTCATGTAGTTCTCTATGTCTTAAGCAGAGATCTTTCATAGCCTAGTTTTTCATTGCGGAAATGTTTTTAAAGATAAATGATAATTTTAATAAGGTATATCTTTTATTTGAAAAGATATACCTATTATGCTGATGATCTTAAAAATCTCTTTTGCACTAAAGCACAATACTTCCGTTATGAGGAAATATGCACTTATAGCATTCGTTATAATATTTATAAATGAAATTTAATGTGCAGAATCAACTGTATCAAAATTAGACACAGTGTACCCTTTATATTACTATCTTTTTCTAGTCAGGATAAAGTTGGTACAGCTCATCAATTATTTTATTTTCATAAATCAAAAATTTTCATTTTGTGTAAATTTGACTTTTTTTGTTTCCAAATGAAAATAAGTCCTCGACCAGTAATACTGGATGCAATCTGAGAATAAGAGACAGAGACAGAGAGACAGACAGAAATTATATTCTTATCAGAATGTCCTGAATATACAGCTTCATTAGACTATTTTCTAACTAACTCATTGGCAATCCATGCTGCACAGTTGCACACCTTTCTGACATTCAAGATACATACTCTTCCCTTTGAATCTGTTCTTTCTTTTAGTTCCTATCAGATTATTTTGTCTTAGTATATACTGTGTCTCTTTAAGGAACACCTTAAATCTTTCATTTGAAGTCGGAACAATTACAAGATTAACTCCTTAAATATAGAAAGAAAATCTAAGTTAAAAAAATGTTAAGACACAGAATGTTTTACGATGCAAAAATGCCTATGAGTTTTTAGAGAGACAACAAAAATTACAAATTCAAACTAAAGAGTATTAAATAAAACAAACCACTTTCATTAGCACATTCCTGTAGACATCACTAGGCCTTAAGACAAAACTTTCTAAGACACTTCTCACTAATATCTTCCTTCTCCATTCGTCTGAATTTTGCTACCAATGGTCCATTGTGAACATTGCCAATCAGATATTCATATTACCCAGCTAAGATCAATAATCATGAAACTTTGTTTAGAAGAATATCAATATGAAATAAGCATAAATTGCTTAGTGATTCTGAACCAGAGTTCAAAAATATTTGCTCATCTGATTAGCTTGGCTCTCCCTCCTCCTGGTCTCTGTCTTCTCCACCTCCTCAGGGTTCCACCGCCCTCTTCCATTTGCCGCTCTGTTTACTCTGAATCCACTCTCTTCTGCTGCTTCCTTAAATACCTTTTCCAATCTTCCTCTTGTCATTTACAGCACAATGTTCCCCGAGGACACTTTGATTTTCCCCTGCCCACAGACTACGTTCTTTGAAGCAGGCTCCATCATTCCCATCATTCCCATCCCAGCTTGGAATAGACATTTTTCTGCTTCCTGTCCATTTTTTAGATACATATTCTGGATCCTTGGAACTCAAATTTGTATTATGAATGTAGAGGACCGAGCATCTAATATTCATGGATATAAATTACTTTGTCTCCTAACACTTACCCTACAGCTGTAGAAGAGCGATTGAAAGAAAAGTAACATTGGATGATAAAGAACTGAAAAAAGACATGTTCTCTCTCATCTACCAAGCTGCACAAATTTGCCATAAATTCTGGCTACTCTGAATGCCAATTACCTCAGCTGTAAACTGTATCAACAATGTTTCCAGTATTGTAAAAATTTAGAAAGATCTGTGTGTGCCCCATAGAATATTATATCTGGACTCATGAGAACAAACACATGTATGTTTGTTTAAATAGTTATTTCTCTTTCCTTTACATTCTTTCCATGTTGAAACTGTGTTTTGTGTATGGGTCTTCAAATAAGCAGAATCAGGCAAGGGTATGCCAACAGGATGAGTAACGCTCTGTATAGCTTATCCCTGACATACAGTTCATCAACTCTTATCATTTAGACAGAGAGATTTAACTTCTAAATCTTCCCCAACTAGGGGCTTATAAAGCCTTAAACTAAGGAGACACAAAATCTAACAGCCAGCCTTGAAACAAGACTGGAGATTTCCCAGAAACCTAAATATACTTTCAGAACGATGAATCATCCCAACTCACCATGTTTATGTTGAGGGGGAAAAATATGTTGTTCACAGGCTAAGTGGTCCCTGAGTGTTTACACCAATTCCATTTCTAATCAACCAAAGCTACCAGAGGAACCCACATGGTCTTTACAGGGTGCAAGAATAACAAGATGTGAAACATCTGCACAGGTGCTATTGAGTTCTAGTTCTATAAACATGCAAGGATGGCTAACCTGCACTACTTGGTCAATCTCAAGCAGATTTTATCAAAGGTTTAGATGCTCTGTAATTCTTTGGTTCAAAGACAAGTTGGTTGTGGCCAAGAGCTGATTAGTGGATGCGAGGATTTAGGGCTGAAAGAATGGTGGTTAGAAAGTGGTGGCTGGGGTGCATTTAGAGGAAGGGGAACATATATTTTGGTCTGATTTTGAGTGTGTACATTTGTGCACATGTGCACGCGCGCGCACACACACACACACACACACATATATAAAATTTTTAGAATTGCACATTGAAATGATCCGTTAGTAGATGTTTGTTGGTTTTGTATCTCATTCAATTTTAGCAAAATGCACATTTTGAACTCCGAATGTGATTTGTTCTCTCCTCAGAAAATTCACATGTAGTTGTAACCTATCCTAAACACTTGCTATTGGTCCTATATTCTTTAAATTACAACCTGCCTTAATAGTTAATATCATCACAAAAAGACAATACTTGCCAGGATATTTCTGTGTTCCTAAAAGTGGCAGGCAGAAACCTAAGAGCAGGATTCTCATTTCTCTGTGCTTTACTCACACTTCTCATTCCAGCCATGTTTGTCAATTATGATAAACTGGCTTAATTGATGCCAACATACTGAATAACTTCTCCTAAAACAGGGTCGTCAGGCGTGACCTATGTGACGTCTCCAATGAGGAAAGGAAAAAACTGTCTCAGAAGTGCTCGGTAGGATAAACAGAACAGGCAGCTCCTGTAGTCCCTTTGTCCTCACAGCCATGGTGATTAATGAAGGAGGGGACTAAAAATAACTGCACAGCAGATGGCAAGAGGCAAAGCAGCAGCACCTGGTTTTCTGCAATGCTTTCCCGAAATGCTAACCTGCACACAGCCTAACAAGAAGGGCCATCCTACGTCAATAGAGGCAGTGTTCAGAACATTCTCACTATTAAAGAGTAACATAATACAAATTGGTGACTTTTCCCTGGCTACTAAGATTTTAAATTACAGGAGCTCAGGAAATGCAAGCAAAGGATGCAGTGTGTGTGTGTGTGTGTGTGTGTGTGTGTGTATGAGACAGGATTATTCAGCTGCCCCCAACAGAGCACATCCCATGTGACCAGTGTATAATATCTCATCTTGGCATGACACTACCATGCTAACCTTCACACAGCATGTGTGCACACTATCACGTGAAATGCTGCAACCTAGACACAGCATGAGATTTAATGAGATGTATGAAAACGGGTTTCTGTGAGAACGAGAACAGCTATTGAAAAACACAGGAAAAAAGACTTCTCCCCAGGACAAGAAAGGGCACAACTGTCAGAGGTTGTTGCAATGGGCTTGCTGTAATGAATGCCCAAGTGTGGTCTCCTCTCATAGGCACTTTGTGCCACTTGCCTGCTGTGTACATGGATGCTATGTGATCAAAAGAACCTTGTATTTTCAAGGGAAAGGAATATATGTAATGGATGTAGTGTCCTTTTATTAAAAGGTAGTTTGTTAATTCAGCAAACACTGAATTACATGCAAGCTTTGTGTGAGAGGTCATGACTAGGGTATAAGTGACTGACTTATGAGATGCACCTAATTGTGCTCTTGCACAAGTGACCCGCAGCTCAAGAGTAGGGTGAGGCTGAAATCCAGTCAAGCTCTATTTATAGAGATTTCCTCCAGACGACAGGCCTCCTTTACTCATTCGTCCACCTACTGCTGGAATCTATTTGCTTCTAGTCCCTTGAGTAAGAATGCCTTTTTCTAATTTACAAACACAATTTAATGTACGCTGAGACAAAAATGGAAATATGACAAAGAACTTAATTAAATTGGAAGAAAATAGAGGCCAGTGAAATAAGAAATAGACTAAAGTTGCATAGTGGAGTTTTTATGGTTCCTAAAGAGTAGATTCTAGACAGGCAAGATCGCATAGCTGGAGAGTTCTTGAGGGTTATGAGCATTGGAGTCTACAGGACTCACATCATGATACTACTGGCAAACTAGGTGATGTACGCAAAAATCAGTAAGGCACCAGTAAACAAATGTATGAGAGAGCATGGGGGGGGGGTGTCCCTGAACTGATCTCTCAATACACGAGAAGAAAACATGTTTCCTTCCTAGAGGAAAAGAAAACTTTAAGTAATCTTGATATTCCTATAGCCCAGATAGGGTGAAAAATTGAAAGTCCAAAAGGATCACTCAAATAAATTAAATATGTCAGACACTTCAAGAGAAACACTGTGCTTCCCACAATCAATATCAAGATAAAACAAATAACCAGGAAGCATTGGGTTCCCAAGACCTTAGCAAATGTAATACAAGCACACTGTGTGTTACACAAGAGGACCAGGCTGAGACCAGGCTGACACCCCTCATGAATCACTGTCTTAAACCTGTGTCAATGATCCATCTACCAGCAGTGATTATAGCTCTCTGGAGAGATGAAGCATCTTTGGTCCTGCCACATATAAGGCAAGTTGCCAGGAACACAGAAACATGGAGATCAGAAAACATCAGGAACCTTGGATGAAACAGGGGGAAAAATAACTTCATTTGCAATTCAGGGACCCAAGCCAATAGTTTAAGCTATACAACAGCCTTAAAACAACTGACAAGACAAACCCTTCAAATCTTTTAACCTTTTGAATCAAAATAACTCTGGGAAGAACTGTACATTCAACACCTGGAGACCATATGTTAAATAGTTATATATGTTCACATATAGTATATGTGAAAACATATGTTCCATGTGAATACTATATGTGTATATATGTGTGTATATATATGTATATATGTATGTATATGTTGTATATATGTATATATAATACACATGTTGTATATATGTATATATGTATATATGTATATATGTATATATGTATATATGTATATATGTATATATGTATATATGTATATATGTACATATGATATATATGTGTATATGTGTATATGTGTATATGTGTTTATATAATACACACGTATATATTTATATATATGTATAGATGTATATAGAATATACACACATATATATCTATATATGTGTGTATATGTACATATATATACACACATACACACACAAAAAAAACAATTTCACCAAACATATTACAGAAGCCCTTGTGATAGGGTTAATTATCAAGTTGACGGAAAACTAAATCACCTGAGATATGGGCTTCTGAGTATGTCTGCGAGAAATTATCTTGATTCCATTAACTAAGATCAGGAGAGAGCATTTGGAATGAAACCTTTCCAAATAGCAGGGTATCCTAGACTAGGTAAGAGCTACAAGAGACAGCTAATCATTAACATGCATGCATCACCTGACGATGATTCATGATTATGGATTCAAATTTGAGCAGTTGCTTTAAGCTATTTATGCCTTGATGTCTTGTCATGATAGATGATACTTTGAACTGTAAGCTAAATTAAACCCTTTCTCTCTTAAGTTGCCTTTGTCAGGGTATTTTATCACAGTAGCAGAAAAGTAATTATGACAACTTCATTGTACGTGGTTAAGTGAAGGAATTACTAGACAAGGTTAAGAAGAGGCAGAAGTCAAAGAAGTAGCTTTGACTCACTATATGAATGAATTATATTAAGTTATAGTCATCTGAAGCATGGAAAGGTACTGTATTACTTCTGTGAATCTCCTCATATATCTTGAAAATTGTTTTAGAGAGATGCTTATCTGGGGCATAGCAGTGAGAAATAGTCGAGAGAGTTCGACAATAAAAAAATATCTATCTCAGCTGAGGTATTTCCATTTACTGAATTCCAGAACCTTCTGAAGAGGCAGTGTTTTGACTAAGACTCTATTTTTGTCTCTTTTGCTCTATTTTTGTAGTATTCTCAACAACTATTTATTTTCCAAATTTTCAGTGGCCTTCTGAAAGAAATAAAAACATTTCATAAAGTCCTTATGGGGAGCTATCACATTACACAAGTTGACATCTGAAAACAGTTTTAAAAGTTCAAGGTAATGAGACATGTCACAGACAAATATTTCATTCCTACTGTACATGAAAGAAAAGGAAATTAAAGATATATTAATCATATTTCACAAAGGCTGACACCCCTCAGAGCTACGAGACTATACACAAATAATTAATATAATCCTTAAGTATAGTCATTGCACATTTATACTATATTTTAGCTTGTTACATGTGAATACACCTAAATGTTTTGTGTTGATCAAAAGGCAAGTTACTTTTGCCAACATTTGGAATTTGGCAAGTCTTAATGTCAGTTTTCCATGATTTATTAAGCCCATATGAATTACAAGAATTGTTTATAAGAAAGGTTTGATTTGTTGGGAAAATTCCTACTAATGGATTTGTTTATAAAAGCATGTTAATGTCTAGAAAAATTTAATCAAGTAAACAAATGTTTGAGGTAATTTCTTTCATTAAAAAGAGCATTAATTCTGAGCTCATTGTAAGGACTTTGTTTCTAATCCCTCTTTGGCCAGATTTCCTGGGTAGAATAGCTATTCCCTGAGTATCCACTCCATGCCATGCGCCAAAGAAGCCCTTGGTGAGTTTGTTCCTTATGAAACTCTTTTTGTTTGGGAAAATACCAATAAGGAGCTAGACTGTGCTTGATGTAGTCACACAGGAACTAGACAGCTGATGTTCACAGATGCCCTTACTTAAGAGTAAATAGCCCAGATTGCAGGAAAAGAAGCTTGCTATAAGAACGTGGTACATCATCTTTGATCATAAGATCAAATTTGGGTCTTATTAAAATAAAACTATAATGAAAACTTCATATTTATTTTCTATACATCTTAAAACTATGTTTTTAATTTTTTTTCTTGACCCTAACTTGGCATTCTTTTTTTTCCATCTTTATTAAATTGGGTATTTCTTATTTACATTTCAAATGTTATTCCCTTTCCTGGTCTCCATGCCAACATCTCCCTAGCCCCTGCCCCTCCCCTTCTATATGGGTGTTCCCTTCCCAATCCTCCCCCCATTGCCGCCCTCCCCACAAGAATCCCGTTCACTGGGAGGCCAGCCTTGGCAGGACCAAGGGCTTCCCCTTCCATTGGTGCCCATCATGAACAAATACTATTAACACGCTAAAGACAATAAGTTTTGATAGCTGCTAGTGTCCAAAACAAAGATAAAATTCTACATTTTAATTATAATACGGAATTTTCTTCTGAATTCTATGAGTAGATGAAAAATGTTTTTTAAATGGTAAATTTTCATAAACATCATGTACTAAATCAAAAAATTCAACTCCTGAGAGGAGAAAATAAATTTTAAAACTTTAGAAACACATGCAGTCATGTTGACTCAGAACGCATTTTACTACCTTGATCCATAACGAACTATGTCAAATGGGGCACTTTTATCCACTCAGAGTCCTTGATATCCCCTGTGATCTGGCCAGGAATCCTGATCTATGTCACCCGCAGATGCCATGAACTATAAAGTTTTATTTACATACGCTGCTTGAAAGGAAGTGATAGCTACCCTGTAGCATGCAGGAAATGTGGTAATTAGATGACAACCAATAGGCCGGCCGAAGATATGGAAGCGAATAAAGAGATAGTTGTGGTGATGAATCTTTCTGTTTTAAGATCAATTTCAATGTTTTTCACCAATTTACCTTTTATGCATTTTAACTTGTTTTTCACTTCTACTTTTTTCCCAGCTTCCAATATTATAAGGTGCCCCACCCCATACAAAGAACTACATGTATCTGAGTAGCAAAGTGTTCTTTCCCAGGGAAGCATACACTTATTGGTTATCCAGGGACAAATAGTGAGCCCTGAAAAAAAAATATATGCAAACAAAGGCCATGAATTTTTGTGAGAGTAGGGAAAAGTAGTTGGCAGAATTTAGAGGAAGGAAAGTAAAGAGAGAAAAATTGTAATTAAATTCCAGTCTCAAATACAAAGTCCCTATAGTCTCAAATAGTCTCCACACTGTTACAAGTCCAAAGTCTTTTTCTGGGACCCAATGCAATCTCTTAACTGTAACATACTGTAAAATCAGGAAAAAAAAATTACATACTTCCAACATACAATGGCAGAAAATATAGATAATCATTCCAAAGTAGGGGATATGGACGAACAGTAAAAAAACATTGTACCAAAGCAAGACAGAATGCTCCAGGACACATTTCACATTCTGCAGCTCCATGGCCTGTATCGGAGGCTTCAGGTTCATGGAGCGTCACTGCTCCAGCTTTGCTACCTGCAACCTAAATTTCCCCGTCAAGCTTGTCCTACTCCTTGTGTGCTGCTCTCCTCCCACATGCTGCATGGTTAGAGCACCGCCAACATTTGGAGTCTCCACTGTGACCAAAGCCTTACTCTCACAGTAACACACAATGGTCCCTTAGAACTTCCTTTCTGAGATTCTACTCTTTGCACATATTGACTGGCCTCTCTAACTCTCCGAAACTGCGGGGGAAGAGCCCATGACCCATTTAATCTTGCAACTTTCTTGTCCCCCAAATCAATTTCACATGGATGACACCAGCCAAGTTCATCTGGCAGCTTAGGGTAAACCTCTCTTTCTTTAGATAACAGTTGCATTGACCTTTATACACAGCTGCTTTCTAGGGGAAGGAAACCCCTTAGGCTCTTTACTCATTAGAGCATTAACTGGTTCGGGTTTTGCTTTGAGAGCATTTTTTTTCTATTATTCTAGTGCAGGAAAGGAGGTGTCTCTTCAATAGCAGTACCCCTTAGCAATTAATGCTTTATTTTCAGCACATGACTTTTCTTGAAATCTTAAGATGCCTATAAGAGTTGTCAATATTAACCATACCATAGACTCAAGACTATGCTGTCTTCACATTTCCTCTGCCAAATAAATTAGTCCATTAGCTCTTAATTGAGGCTTAAGCATGTTATCAGGACAGGGGCAGAATGAAGCAAGTTTCTTTGCCAAATTATCACATGACTGGCCTCTTGTCCAGTTGCTTGTTTCCCTCTGAAACCTTAGGAGTCAGGTTTCCACTAACTCTTGGAACTACTGTCTCCCAGGCTCCTACTATAATGGCCTGTTAAGTTCTGCTTGTAGCCTTCAACAAATTTTCTAGCCCAAAGTTCTAAAGACTTCCAAAAGAAAAGACACTATGGTCAAGTTCCTCAAAACAATCCTACATTCCTGATACCA
Source organism: Rattus rattus (assembly GCF_011064425.1). Lineage (NCBI taxonomy): Eukaryota > Metazoa > Chordata > Mammalia > Rodentia > Muridae > Rattus > Rattus rattus. Next base: position 78,493,045 of record NC_046161.1, on the reverse strand, counting down.
ATTTCAGTATTAATTATTTTCCTTTTGCCATGATTTTTTTTAAAAAAATGACCAAAAGCAATGTCAGGAGGGAAGATTTACTTTGGCTTTCAGTCCTATATAGAGGGCTAGAGTCCTACTCATCACCGTTGGGAAGAAAAAGCTGGCTTATTTATATCTACATATAGGAAGCAGAGAGAGGGAGAAGGGAGGGGAGGAGGAGGGCGAGCACACGCAGGAAGTGAGGTGAGGTTTAAATTCTCAGTTGATCTTTAGCAAGACATTAATCTAGCAAGGCTTCTTATTCTCTTCAAACAATGCCACTATTCAGATCACAAACCTATGGGGGACAGTTCTCATTTAAACTACCATAGATTGTAAATTTCTTGAGGCCACAACATTATCTTTGTTTCTTCTCAGTCTCCTTCAAGTGGCACATAACCCCACCTCATCCCTGAGTGTGTAGTGTATGTTTATTGATTTATAGTTTACGCTGATAAAAGAGGAAAGATCGCCAGGTATGGTAGTTTAGACTTGTAAATCTAACACTGATGAGACTGAGGGAGGAGGATTTTTGTAAACTTGAGACCAGTCTGAGCTACAATGGCAAACTTCAGACTAATCCAAGTGAGATTCCCTCTCAGAAAAGAGAGGGAAAGAAAAAAAGGGAAAACCGTTATCTTAAGAACATCTCTCAGAGTTTCTATTGACATGCTAGAACACCATGACCAATAGGAAATTAGAGAGGATAGGACGTGTTTTCATGAACTCTTGAATAGGATAGCTCATCTTCAAAGGAATCCAGGGCAGGAACCTGGAAACAGGAGGTGATGCAGAGACAAAAGAGGGGTGCTGCTTTCTGGCTTGTTCCTCATAGGTTTTCAGTCTGCTTTCTTATAGCACCCAAGACCATCACCACAGGGGTGTGTCATCCACAATGAACTGGGCCCTTCCACATCAATCACTAAACAAGAAAATGCCCTACAGGGTTGCCTACCATCCCCTCTTATGGAGGCAACATTGCAATTGAGGCCCCACCCACTTAGATGGCTCTAAACTGATCCAAGCTGACATAAAAACTAGCCAACACAGTCCCCATCAGATCAAGTTTTCTTGCTTAATGTAACATATGGTCAATGATTGCACCCAAGAGTGGCTTTTCCAATGGTTCGATGATGCATATGTAGGAGAATTAACATAAGGAAAGCATGAGAGAGGAGCTCCTTCAACACCTTACATTTTCTCCTTAAACTAAACATCTATTTTTATTTCAATATATGTAGTTGAGACTGTAGGCTGAGGAATAATGCCTTCCCCAGTCCTTCCGCTGCTGTCCACGCCCCCTTGAAAATCTGGAAGTGTTAGCTGTAGACATCCTTGTTCTTCATGCTGGTGTAGGAGCATGAAAAGATTCTAAACATGCTTTCTGTGGTGATTTTCTCTCCTTGATTAAAGCACAAGCCCGGTGAGGACATTTCTCCCTCAGCAGCCCCATCCTATCTCTTCTCCTGGATCTGATTGCCAAGCACTTGCTGTAATCTTACAAGAAGCAAACGGGCTGAAAATAAGAGACACCATCCAGAAACGGCTAGAGTGAGCATGGAGTCCAATTTAGATTGCTAACGTCAGGCATTGAAATCCCCGTGTCTGGGTGTTATATAAAGTGTAAGTGCTCTTCTGAGTGCTGTATGCGCATCACCTAATGTAAGCGAGGCTGTGAGGATCCAGCTGCAGCCCATTTCAGTGACTGAGAAAACAGACTCAGGAGGCTGGGTTTCATCCCAGCGCTCGGTGCGGTAGCAGTCTCTTTTCAAAACCACAGCTGTACAAACAAGAAAGTCTGTACTTCTTACTCGAACGTTGATTAATCAGATTAGTTCTTGTGGCTCCTTGATTTGAAAAGAAACCGTTCACAGTAGCTAGGCCAAGGCTGAACGTTTAAGAACGAGCCTAAGAGAGCAATATTGGGCAAAGTTCTTGGGGGCAGCCAATAAATTGGATATCAGCATAATTAAGAGTTTTCTGACTTCGCACACAGCAACCCAAGCAAGTAATATAATCCCCTGAGGCTCTCATTCCTACCACAGTTCTAAGGCTCCGTGTTTTCTGGCAGTCAACATGGGCAGGTAGCTTTGAAGCATTCACTGAAGGCCCATTTGTGGATACGTGAAGTTGGCCAACTGCTGTGGTAAATGAAGAAGTACACACTGTGATCTGGTCAAATTAACTCTTTGGGTGTCCGCGAAAAGTATAAACAGCAAAGCAAGCATTTGTTGAAGTATCGGAGCCTGATATGGTAGGAGGGAAGGAGAAACGGAATAAGGAACCTAAGAGACGCCTCCGCGCTGTTAATGCAGCCACATCTGGATACCGTGACACCCAGAACTAGACTTTAAACTCCCTCATGTGCTCCTAGCTCCCCATATCATTCTCAGTGGTTCTTAAGATTCCAGCTGCCATATTCTTCAAGCTTCAACTCTCCTTATCTGCATTCGGTTTCCTGAGCTTGCTTTCGATCTCCACGGCTGGAAATGTGACCCCCTCACGTCAGGACTTCTAAGATATCATTTGGCTCCATATAAATTTCCACAAATGATCACTGACATGGCTACTCAGGGGAACATGGGTCTTTTGCATCCTTGATCACTGTTCTGACTTTAGGAGATCATTGCCCTGGCCTTTTTAGCCTTTCTCCCTAGATTACTCATACCTGGGAGTTGCTAGAGACCTCCGTCCCAAAATATTTCCCAAGTGTTGTAGGCAAGTCACACTTAGCTGTTGCTTGGACCTTCACCAACTGCTCTTACAGCGGTGTTTAGTGTGTGGCCTCGGGACCAAGGAAACAAGCACCATCTATAAAGCTGTTAAAATGCAGGTTGAGTAGGCGCCCTCCCAACAGAATGATTATTCAAGGAGTAAGGCTCAGTCTATGTCCTAAGTTGCCTGTGTTTAATTCACACAAAGGATGAAGCAGTCTATGTTTTAAGCACCACTACACAGATCAAGATAATGAAAAAAAAGCAAATGTATCCTTATCTTTCAGGCTTAGAAACCATTAGACTATCATGTATTATCATGTATGAAGTGAGTTCTTCACAGGGAAGGTAATAAAGTGTTGTCTCAGCTCTCTTAGAAGAAAAGTTCAAGACATGAACTTAAATGCAAATCGTTGTCTGAAAAGGAACACCAGGAAGCTGCAAAAAATAAGCAGGTCGAAGAGATAAGGAAAGAGTTCCTGTCTATAACAGTTCTGCTGTCTGGATGAATATGGAAAGCACAGTGTACTATTTCATCCAAAGGAGAGGAGGGACAGCTCTCCACTGACTTCTGCACTGCCTCTGAGTTTGCCCCTGGAATTCAATGCCTTTGCACTATGGTCTACACCTGTAAGGAACTGAAGTCTATGACTTTGAAGAAAGCCTGGAGAAAGAGAAGTGAGGCGCCACTGTGGAGGAGAATATGACAGTGAATTCAAATTACACTAGGCTGGGAGCTAGGACCAAGAGTGTCAAATGCAAACATTCCTCTCACAAATGATAGTTAACTATGCTCAGCATTGTAAGACAGCAGGGCTAAGGGCTAGGAAAGATGGGAAAGATTTGGCCACTTTGTATTTCAACCTCACAGTAATTTTATTTTTACTTTCACTGCACATGAAGGAGTTTAGAGAGGGGCTTTACCAAGCCTTATTAATTCTTACATTGACCATGTTTTATAATTCACCCTTCTTATCTCACACATTTCATATAAATCTTGATATTCACACTAACTAGATGGGAGTCAAGATTTGAAAACATAGCTTACATAAATACTATACAATACTTGATTACTATGTCTGCTAATCAAAAAGATATTTTCAAGCAATCAAAAATTCAATTTATTTACAAACACAACAGAACAGGGGTTTACTATAGAATCAGAAGGATAATAATAATAATAATAATAATAATAATAATAATAATTTGTTCCATTCCCACATAATTAAAATTTATAGATTATAAAGAATTTTATCTCTGGTTTAAGTTTCCTTTCTCAAAAAAAAAGAGACTTAGAGCACACCATTTTCAATCTAGAGCTTTCTTCATGATAACAAATTCATTTAGTAACAGATTAATTATATCCATTTATACATTTACTAAATCTCAATTCTCCTGCATTTTCACCCCCAAATATGTACAGCAGCTATGAGTGTGACTGTTTGACCCACCCATGTTCTGCTGCCCCTGTCATCCACAGAAGAAGAAATCGCTATGTTTAGGCAGGGAGAATAACGACTACCTGTCCCAACATGCCTTCCACCTATGTTTAATTATGCAACTAAAAGCCACTTGGAAGATGTCAGTAGAACTGCCAAGTGTTGGCTCTGACAGTCAGTTCCTTAAATTCCAGCCTGCACACACTTTTTGTCTCTTGTTACTTTACCCACACCGCCTTCCTGCTAACTGACACAGCTGCAATGACTTTTCAATTATCTGTTCCTTTAAGCTATCGAAAAGAAGTCAACTATAGCCCACAGGATAAGTTCAGCCACCTGATTATTTTTATATAGCTGGCAGGCAACAACGGGTTTATATTATTCTAGATTCTGGAAAAAAATCAGAAAAGAACAACATTTCATGAAACATGAAAATTGCAAAGAATTCAAGTGTCAGTCCTTGTTTTAAAAAAAAAAAAAGGTATTGGAACACAGCCATGTTCATTCATGAACTTCTGCTTACTGCTGCTTTTATACTTTATTGGCAGAGTGGAGCATTTGAGACAGAGAACATATGGCCCACAGAAAAATAAAGTATTTGTCATCTAGCTTTGACAAAAATGTTGAATTCCTAATGTTAGTAACGGAGGCCAAATCAGGCAATGGAACAAGATAGAAAACAGAAGGACCCCAGATTCTCCAACAGTTCGTTCATAGAACAGAGTTACTATTCGGTCATTGATTGGATGCCTGGGAGCAACATGTAAAAGAAAAGAAGACTCCATTCTATGATAGACCCTCAGTTTCCCCTTTCTTCATCCTACCTGCCAAATGTCCCCACGTCCATACCATAGAAGGACCACATTCCCCATCTCTTGCCTTTGGCATAGACGCCTAAGATGATAATAGGCTATGCACAACCCGAAGCTTGAAACATGATTTCCCTGTATTACTCTACCCTCTAGAGCCACGAGAAGAGCATAAATAATACTTATCCATCGAGAGAGAGAGAGACTTGAAGCTCTCTCATTTTGCAAGCTACAGCTGAAAAAGAACAAACCCAGTAACCCATTGATATTCAGTCTTAGTTCAGACTGCCCCATCTAGCCAGTGTAAGCAGTGCTTGTCTGATCTATAGAACTCACTTTGGAGAGTTGTTATGTAGCAAAAATGTACTAATACCTGTACTTAATTTGCCTCGGTTACTTGTAACTAAACAGTAACTTGTACAGGTTGTGGATTATGACACTTCTCCTAAGAGAAGACTTGCCAGGCTTTCAGAAATAGTCAGACGCCCCAATAGACGGAATCTAAGAGCCCTGGGTTGAAAAATATAAACCTTCTACATAACACTTAGGCAATAACTGGGCATTAAATTTAGCCCTCCTGAGTCTTGGCTTCCTAACCTGTAACATGACATTATTCTTTCCACATCATGAATTGTCCCATAGGTTAATAAAGCTGATACAATGTAGGCAAGAGTTTATTATGGCATAAAACAATGAGAGTCACTATTACTGAGTGTTTATTGTGTGCCCATACATATGCTAAAGCAATCCTGTGAGGAGCATTCTATTTAAATTTTCATAATTCACACAGAGAAAATGAAGTTTACTGCATTTAAACAGTGCCCTCAAGGATAGATAGAAAATGGCAGCACTGAGACCAAACTTCAGGAAGCTTCAATCTGGAATATAAAGTGTAATAATAAGCATTCACCATCTTCCATGAATTTCTAGTCCTGTATTTCTTAAAGCCCAAATTCATATTTTCTTTCAGAAAAGAAAAAAACTACATTTTGTATTCTCAAAACAAAGTGATAATTGTTACTCTTAAAAAGCCAACTTGCCCAGGTCCACACTCAAAGCAGTGTATTTCTGGTACATGATGAGCCATGAACTCATTCCCACAGTTACAATCACTTATCAAAGCTTATTTCCACATTAAACAGAAACTATACTGGTGTCAATCTACAAAATCAGGCCTTGGATGAGCCAACTAGGAAACTCTTACAGACTACTACAGAGAGATCACCAATGCCACGTTTGTTTTAAACACATCAATAGACACTGTGGTGATGCCGGGGGGGGGGTGTGGTAAGTAAGGTGAGAGAGAAAGGGAAGGAGGGAAGAGAAATTAAACTGGACTCATCCATTTATCTGTGATTAAGAAGTTTGTGGACAGGATTCTGTGATTCATAAGCTAAGAAACAAGTCTGCTTCAGAATTAAGTATGACACATTTAGGATCCTTGAGGACAAAGTCTATTAAACTTTTATCTTGCCCTGTAAATACGACTATCTCTGCTATAAGAAAAGAGATGCTTATGTCCTATATTAAGCTGGGTGTCTTCATTCTCTATGGCTCTTAATTAACTCAACAGAGTGACCCCAAAAGGCTGCTTTGTATTCCAAGCTACACTATTTTTTTTTGTAAATTCTATATGCCTTGTGAACTCAAAGGTGCCCCGCTTGAAAATGTTAATCTCCAAAGCAGTATTAGTTACTAAGCTACCAGCTCTATTTCTATGGTTTGAAAAAAAATACCTCAGACAGAGATTTGGAAAGAACATCTCCAAAATCTGGGATCAATCAGAAAATCGTTCCCTAAAAGTCTTGTTAGCTCTATTAAGTGTTTCCATCTAAAGAATGAGTTCGACTTTAGAACAGTTCCAAATCCTCTGAATTAATTTTCCATTTTCCTTTCTGCTACTCCAGCACTTCTTTTCTTGTATGCCTCGATTTTTTTTCCCTAGCTTGGCAGGTATTTTAAATCTTTAATGAGTAAACTCAAGTTCTTGAATTAATTCGTAAGGATAGGATTATACCAATCTATTCTGGCCAGTAAATTATCACTTTAAATTAAATCACCAAGCAACCAGAGTTCATACGCTTATAAAGATCAGCAAAAATACACCGGGGACTGTCTAAACATTTCATAACTTTTATGGAATGTGCTGTTGCCAGTCTTCATAATCTATATGAATGCATAGGCCTCTGCCAATGAATACAACCGCAGTCTGCTGTCCAAATCTTATCAAAGCCTAGGCAAAGGAAAGTGATTCTTAAAGCATGTGGTCTAAAGCCCACACGGGACACCCACTGTTTTAATTCAGGGACTTCCACATTGTGTTCTACAGCCCTGCTGCTGGGGTTCAGCAACAAGAGAAGCCAAGTTGGTAGGTTTCAGAGCCTACGTTTCCCACCAAAATCAATAGACTTGCGTTTGTCTTGTGGTTCTGCCATAGACTTCACTCGAAAAGAAGGGAGATTCTGACACTAGGAACAAAAGCTAGTACCGTAAAAATGCTGAATTTTCTATTTAAATAAGTCCTGAGCATCATAAATCTTCATGATCTCCCCAAGCCACATTGGTTCCAGGACAACATTGATCTGCATCACTGTTATTAAGGAGCACAGCAAGAAAGTATACGGTTAAACTCTTAACACATCTATCACAACTAATTATTAACGTTTCATGTATGACAACACTTGAAAAAGCTTTCTTACAGTTAAATGGTGAAATGTTTTACATAGAACTGGGGAAGAAAGTAACATCTAATAAAAGTTTCATTTTAATTCTTTTACTTCTTAGGAACTTCTTGTGGGTTTGGTCTGGTGCTGCGTGTGTTGTGTTAATCTAGGTCCCCAGAATTGCATGAGAATCTGTATGTCTTCGAGTAAGATACTGAGGGAACTCTGCCCCCAGTTGGTTTTGATTGGCCAGTGGCTGGACACAGAGATGGAGGCAGAATTTCCAAGCAAGGGACCAAGGAAGGAAGAGGAGAGGGAGATCCACCATGTAGGGGAAGGTGGAGGAGAGGAGAAACCAACCATGCCTGAGAAGGTGGGGGACAGGGAGCCCTTGTCCACCATGTAGGAGCTGAAGAAAAGCGGCCCCAAGAGGGCCCCCAAGTGGATCTAGAGCAGCAAAGGTGAAATATAGATTTTAATGAGATAATTTAGGAATATCAGAGGGAAATAGATTAGCCATATAGAGGTTAGGAAGTGGCTCAACCATTGAGCTGTCTAAGGCATATAAAAGTATAAATGCTGTGGGTATGTGTCTTTCATTCAGGAACGCAGAACATTGGGGTGGGTAGCAAGGAACTCAGCACCACCACTCTATTTGAACATTAACTGGGTACTGCTGCAGGAACTTAGAATCAAAGGTGTGTCTAGAGATTACCTCTGCCACATCATGTTTTAAAACTTTTTTTTTCAGGTTGGGGATTTAGCTCGGTGGTAGAGAGCTTGCCTAACAAGCGCAAGGCCCTGGGTTCGGTCCCCAGCTCCAAAAAAAAAAAAAAAAAAAAAAACTTTTTTTCTCCATATTTAAGTGTTTTGTCCGGTAACATTGTTTTGTTTTTTCACTCTTCTATCATGCTACATTGTTACACTCTTATCCAGCTGTATCATATACAACAGAACAAAGAGAACCATTTTTCTCTCCTGTTTAAGGCTCTTTGGGAAGATCTAGCCCTCACATCTACCACATAGCTTCTTCCACCTACAGTCTGAATTCCTTGCATACATAGATATACTCATGATGTCCTCAACTGAAAAGCCACACAGAAGTGGGCAGGGCACAAAAGCAGAAAGCTTTCTCCTGGCGGATGCACAAGGAGAATGCACATGCTATTTCGGCACAAATACCACTGACTGAAATAGTGGTAAACCCAGTTTTTATGACTGTATCTTCATCCTGGGGATCCTTGGTATGATCCTTGAAACTGTACAGTGCCATGAGGAAACTGCTTCTTTAGCAAATAGTCCGATTGCCGTGTGGTTAGGGCTAGGATGCAGGTATGGACAAATTTCTTAAGATGCTAAATAGAGAGATGGACTCATTACCATACTATCAGAGACTACAGCAAAGCTTCCCCTTTTCTGTAGAGAAACTGAAGAGGAGTGGATAAATGAGGAAGAAAGATGGTGGGGAAGAACTGGGAGGAGAGGAGATTGGGGAAATTAATTAAAGGAAGAAAAAGTGCATCAAAAACAGTCTAAAAGATTCCTATTGTGCTTCTCTTAATGGACCAAGTCATGAAAAGGGTAAAACCCATTAGAGACAGACAGAAATGGTAAGGGGGCGGTGGGAAGTGATATCCAAGGATAGGCACTCAACGTTGGCAAGCATAGACTATCAGTGACGATTCTCATGCCTCCTCCCTCTATATCCTAGTATAGCAGTGAGAGGAAACAAAACACAAACGACTTCTGTGCTGATTAAAAACCAACTTCGTTCCATCATGATTTTGGCATTCAATCCTAGAACTGAAAGTCATGAATATTTTAACACCACTACGTTTGCAATGAAATGAACTAAATTTGAAGTTTTAGAAAACAAGAAAAATTGTCATGTTGCTGATGATAATATCACTCGGAGGCAATCGGCATTACAAGTTATTAGACTTGAGAAAGCTCATTAAATGATTTTAAAGCAGAAAATTGAGAAAACTAATTAATTCTCCCATATATACTGCTTACATTTTAGAAATACATTAGGGACTAATTTAGGTGCTAGGAAAATGCAAAATAGTTACATAAAGTGTAAGGGAAATATGATTTTAAAGACATGTATATGAATAAAACTTAATTTTGAATTATTTTTTTAATTTTTAGAGATTATAGTATGATGTTCATCCTTTGTCCTCTCTTCTCACTCCAAACACCCCCATATAGTGCTCTTGCTTTCTTTCAAATTCATGACTTCATTTCATTTTTTGCATATTCATTTTATTTCCATGCATAATGCATATGTAAATACATAAACACAATATACATAGTTTATTACTTATATGCATAAGTTTTCAGGCATGAACATCTGATTTTGAATATCCAACTGTTGTGTTCTTCCCAAAGGGTCCTTGAACTCTCCTTTCATAGCTTATTATTTTGTCCAGGCTTGTCCAAATTTTCCAGAATGTTATTATTTTTTTATTATTATTATTATTATTATTATTATTATTATTTTCATTCCAAACTTTCATTATTAATTCCCCCCCGATTCTTATTTTCATTCCAAAAGTTTCCATGGGGCATCAAGTTTCCATAGAATTAAGAGCACCAGTGGAAGGAGAAGCCCTGGGTCCTGCTAAGACTGAACCCCCAGTGAACTAGATTGTTGGGGGGAGGGCGGCAATGGGGGGGAGGATGGGGAGGGGAACACCCATAAAGAAGGGGAGGGAGAGGGATTAGGGGGATGTTTGCCCAGAAACCGGGAAAGGGAATAACACTCGAAATGTATATAAGAAATACTCAAGTTAATAATTAAAAAAAAAAGAGTATCCTCTTCCACTAAGGTCAGACAAGGCAGTTTTCTGCTATACATGTGCCCAGGACCATGAACTAGCCTATGTATGCTCTGTGGTTTTTGACTTAGTCTCTGGGAGCTCTGAGGGGTCCAGGTTAGTTGACACTGTTGTTCTTCCTATGGGGCTGCCATTCCCTTCAGCTCCTTCGGTCCTTCCTCTAAGTGTGCCATATTGGTCCTCAACCTCAACCCAGTGTTTGGCTGTCACTATCTGCATTTGTGTAAGTCAGTTGCTCATAGAGCCTCTCAGAGGACAGCCATGCCAGGCTCCTGTCTGCACGCACAATATGGCATCAGTAATAGTGTCAGGATTTGGCGTGAGTGCACGGGATGGACTCCAAGTTGGGCTGGTCACTCATTGAGAGGCCTTTCTTTCAGTCTCTTTCCATTTTTGTCTCTGCATTTCCTTTAGACAGAAACAATTCTAGGTTAAAGTTTTTGTAGATGGGTGAGTGGCTCCCTGCCTCAACGGGGCCATGTTTATCCATTGGAGATGCTCTCTTCCAGTTCCATCTCCCCACTGTTGGGCATTTCAGTTAATGCCAGCCCCATTGAGTCCTGGGTAGCCTCTCACATCCCAGATCTCTGGGACTTTCTACAAGTTCCCCCTCCACCCTAACCCCCACTCCTGTATATTTCGATTCTTTCTCCTGGCCCTCTGGGTGTCCCTCCTGTCTCTTCCCATACTTGACCCTGCCCTTTAGAATGTTTACTGGTGCCAGCCTTGTTCTATCACCTTTGGGCAGTCACGTTGGTGAGACTATAGAGTAGTAGCCCCAATGTTTCTAGGAGACACAGCTCTACCTCTGACCCTTACAGTGTGTATGCCTCTTCCGGGAAGTTCCGTGTGCCTTAGATGTGGGAGCTGGGTTGCTGACCTATCAGTTAGGACTAGGCACCACAACTCTGCAGTTTGATTGGCTGTGGTTTTCTGTAATGACTTCTAATTGCAAGGATAAGCTTTTCTGATGAGGGGTGGAGGCTACACTTATCTGTAGGTATAAGGATGAATATTTAAAATGTGGTTAGGATTTATGTTGGTTTTGTCAGTGGCAGTTTTGGTTCTCCTCTAAGACTCCTGACTTCATTAGCCCTGGGTAGTTGGATAGGCTTTCAGTGTCAGCTATAATTTCCCTCTTTTTGAATGGATCTTAAACCCAATTAAAGGGCTCTTTGTTATCATCAAGGTATCTGTGCCTCTACTGCACCCTTAGTGTTATTGTTCCACGCTGGTCACTATTACGGCTTGGAAGGTGTCATAGCTGTCTATGTAGGACTTAGTTTTCCCCCTCCTTTGGAAGTTTACATGACACCCACTTGTCTGGTACCATGAAAACCAGTCCTCAGGGAGAAGGCATTTGGGTCAGTTCCAGCTTAAGGGTTTCTGGGCCTTATATATGTATTTTATGTTCTCAGCACTAGTGACTTACCACTCGCCTCTGGGAGACAATAGCAATAGCCTATAAGGCTTTGGACAATCCTGACAAATGACTCAAAAGAGGATTTCCCATGCCTAATATTTTGGATTTTAGATGGAAAAGCATTTTCAAGAAAGCATTGTCAACCTGGTTGCACAATTTCGATTTAAATCACATAGGTGTATTTATGTACCAACTTACATGTATTATAGGACTTATTCCAATTAGATGACTAATAGTCTAATTCCTTGTAACTCTAGACATCCTTTCTATTATTCCACTCTTCTGCTTCTTCCATTTTAACTCCTAACTTCCTACCTAGTTAGGTATCCACCCCATTTGTTCTACTTCCTCTGATCTCTTGTACCTAATGTTACCCTTGCTATTGCTACCCACTCCCCATTCTCCATGTCTGAAATGCTTCTTTTTCTCATCGTGGTTTATGTAAATATCTCAGATTATATGCTCACATCTGAAGATTTGTAGCCAGAAATCTTAGAGAAGAAAAAAACATGCATTTGTCTTTCTGGGCCCAGTTTACCTTGTTCAACAAAACCTTTCCTAGTTTCATCCATTTATCTGCAAATTATTTCATGGTTTCATTTTTTTCTTAGCAGCTAAATAATACGGACCACATTTTTGTTATCCATTCTTCAGTTGAAGGATATTAAGGTCGTTTCCATTTCTTAGTTGTTGTGAAGAGAAGGGCAGTGACTATCGCTGAGCAGGTATCTCTCTGTAGAGCAGGATGTTACATCCTTTGGGCATATGTCAAGAAGTGGGATGGCTGGATCATACAATAGATGTTAGACTTTTGAAGATACTTTACATTTATTTCTAGAGTGGCTTGAAAACACCAGTTTTTAAAACACCAACAGTGAATGAGAGTTCTCTTCTCTTTGTGTCCTCTCTAGCATTTGCTGTTGGTTATTTTAATGATCTTTTATTGATTCATGGTGATGACTGGGGCAAGATGTATGAAAACCCCAGGAGAAAAGGGATTCCTGGGACTGTTGTTCTACTGAGTACAGAGGGCTAACCGGTGAAACTGCCACTAATTCCTGTGGAGGGAACACCTGCCAACATGGTGGCACCAGCCATAAGACCCTGTCTGTATCCGCCCTGCTGAAAACGCTGGCAGGTTCTGTAAGACAGATCTCACTTAGTGTGTTTCCAGCCCTTTCCACAATGGGTTGTGTGCCTGAATAGCAAGGCAAGCATTGTGACTTAGACTTGGATGAATGTGTTTCTGATCCCTGCATGAATGAGGCTGTATGGCTCAATGAAATGGGAAGATACAGGTGTCTGTCCTCAAGAGTATTGTGTGAACTGTGAATTGGAAATTGATGAATGTGGAGCTCAGCCTTGTCTATGTGGCGCCGTATGTCATGATGCTCTTGGGGTTTACTTCTGTGACTAAGCACCTATATTCCTTGGAGACCACTGTGAACTCAACTTTAATGAATGTGCCAGTCAGCCATGTCTCCATGGAGGTCTATGGATGGATTGAGGAAACAATTACTACGGTGATTGCACAGACAGTAGATTCACAGAGACACACTGTGAGACTTCGATGCTTTTGTTGGTCAAAGCCTTGTCCAAATATACAACATGTGAAGACACTGTTGATAGCTATTTTTCATTGCTGGCCTGGGTACACAGGTGCCTTGTGTGAGACACACCTAAATGAATGCAGTAGCAACCCCTGACAATTTGGGAGGGGGGTGCCTAGCTGTCCTCAGAGGACCAATAGGGACACATTACAGGCCTGCCTTTTTCCTTCAACTACTTTGGAGCTTCAGGCTATGTTTGTATCTGTCAGCCTGGGTTCACAGACAGGAGCCTAACATAAACGTCCTCTGAGAGGTTCCTCCCAACAGCTGACTGAAACCTATAGCCAAACATTAGACGGCATTCAGGAAGTCTTGTGGAAGAGTTAGGGGAAGGATTAGGGAACCCAGAGGAGATAGGGACTCTACAGGAGGACCAACAGAGTCAACTAACCTGAACCCTTGGCAGCTCTCAGAGACTAAACCACCAACCAAACAGGACCCCTGCACATATATAGCAGATGTGCAGCTTGGTCTTCATGTATGTCCCCCAATGACTGGAGTAGCAGCTGAGCCTGACTATGTTGCCTACCTGTGGATCCTGTTCCCCTGACTGGGCTGTCTTGTTTGGCCTCTGTGGAAGAGGATGTACCCAGTGCTTCAGTGACTTGAGCTGCCAGGCTGGGTTGGTACCCAGGGGAGGACCTTCCCTTTCTTATAGGTGAAGGGAAGGGGTAGTAGAAAAGGGGCGAGGGGCCAAGTGAGAACCATGTGACTGGGAGAAGAGTAGGGCTGAGATCAGGATGTAAAGTAAAGGAGTTAAAAAAATATATAAAATAAAAAAAAAATTTCAAAGCAATAATTCTTTGATATATTTCTTATCCATTTCCTTTCTTCTTTTAAGAACGTTATGGTCGTATCACAGGCCAATTTTTTAGTTGATCGGATTATTTTTTGAGTTCCTTATATATTCTGGATACTAGTCCTCTGTCAGACTACATAGCTGGCAATGAGTCTTACCCACTGTGTGGGCTTCCTCTTCACCAGGCTGATTCTTTATCTGTGCAAAAGCTACTCAGTTTTATGAAGTACCACTTGTTAATTGTTAACATTAATCCTTGAGCAAAATGGAGTCCTGCTCAGGAAGTCCTTCCTTATACATATTCCTATAAGGTACTTCCTGTATTTTCTTCTAGCAGTTTTGGGATTTCAGGTTTCACATTTAGATCTTTGATCCATTTAGAGTTAGTTGTGTGCAAAGGGACAAACGGGAGATTCATTTCATTCTCATACACGTGGACATCCAGTTTTCCAACTACCATTTTTTGAAGTTTTGGGTTTTTTTCCTCCAGCATGATTTTGGTATTGTTGTAAAATTCTAAATTACTGATTTTTTTATGTGTTCATATGTGGGTCTTTAATTTTGTTCCATTAACGAACAGGTCTGTTTTTTGTGCCAGTGCTATAATGTTTTTATTGCTATGGCTTTGAAATATATCCTAAAATCTGGAATGTAATCTCTCCAGCATTTCTGTTCAGGATTGTGTAGGGCATCTGGTATCTTTTGTGGTTACATATGAATTTTAGGAGAGTTTTCTTTTTACATTTTTGTGGTGAATCAGACAGGGATTTGGGTTGTGATTACACTGAATCTATAAATGTCTATTGGGAAAATGTCATTTTCACTGTATTAATTCTCCCAATCTTTGAACATGAGTTGTCTTTCTGTTTTCTGATGCCTGCCTATATGTCTTTCTTCAGAGGTTTAAAGTTTTTGTTGTAAACGTTCCCCATTTCTTTGGTTAGACTTATTCCTAGACGTTGTGATTTCTTTGGGGCCACTGTGCATGAAAATGTACCCATAACTTTCTCTATATGTGGTGTATAGAAAAGATATTGGTTTGTGCAAGTTGATTTTATATCCCGACCCTTACTGAATTTATTTACACTTTCTAGAAGTATTCTGGCAGAATTTGTGAATATCTTATGAATAATAAACACCATAACATCTGCCAATTGGGACTGTTTATTTTTTTTCTTTTCTTACTTGTATGTCATTAATTGTCTTCTCTTGTCATATCACTCTAAAAAAATGCTTCAAGAATGACATTATGAAGGAATTTGGATAAGGGACAGCCCTATCTCCTTCCTGACTTAACAGGTATTTCTTCAAGTTTTTCTCCACTTAAGATGACATTGGATACGAGTTTCTCACATATAGCTTTTATTATGTTGAAGCACATTCACTCTAATTATAAAGAAATGTTCATTCTTGTCAAAGGTTACTTCTCTATCAATTGAGATGATCATGTGAATTTTTTTTGGCTTTAAGTCTGTTTATGTGCTTTATTATATTTAGTGACTTGTGTATATCAAACCACGATGTTTATCTGTATTTGGTTTGAAATTATTTTATTGAAATTTTTTGTTATGTTCATTAGGTGTATTGGCATATGCACATATATATTTACATATATGTATATGTGTACATATATGTATGTGTGTACATATATGTATATGTGTACATATATGTATATGAGGTGTTGTTGTTGCACCTTTATCAAGTTTTGGTATTAGAGTGATGCCAGCATCTTAGAAGTCATTTTAGAGTCATTTCTGTTTCCACTTTGTTTAGTAGTTTGAGAAGCAATGGCTGAAAATCTTTCTTTGGAAGTCTGGTAGAATTATGCTGTGAATATATCTGGCCTGGACATTTTTAGTTGGAAGGCTTTTTAATTATCATTTCAGTTTCCACATTTGTAATGGATCTGTATAAGTTGTTAACTTCTTCATGGTTTAATTTTGGTGGTGTGACTAAATCTAGAAATTAACTCATTTCTTTCAGATTTTTCAACTTAATAAAGTACAGGTTTTCAAAGTATTCTCTTTTAATATTCTGAATTTTTTGTTGCCTATTGCAGTGTTTCCCTGTTCACTTGTGATTCTCTTAATTTGGGTCCTCTCCTTTAGTTAAGTTGGCCAAATGGTCAGTTATTCTTGTTTATCTTCTAAAAGAATGTGTTCTTAATTTATTGATTCTTTGTATTGTTTCTAAATCATTTCTGCTCCAATTTTTATAATTTCTTGGCATCAACCTTGTTTATATCTAATTCATGCTTGTTTTCCCAAATTATTGAATTGCATTATTAAGTCATTTATTTGTATTTTTATTGTTTTGAAAAGTTCATACAAAACATTCTTTTTAAATTTTTTTATTTCATGTGCAAGAGTGTTTTGTGTGCTTGTATGTCTGTGTAAGGGAGTCAAGTCCCCTGGAACTAGAGTTACAGACAATTGTGAGCTGCCACATGGTTGCTGAGAATTGAACACAGGTCCTTTAGAAGAGCAGTCAGTGCTCTTAACCACTGAGCCATCTCTCCAGTCCCCATACAAAACATTCTAACAATGATTTCCCATCTTCCAATTTCTTCCAGGCTCTCCCCCACATCCCTGCCCACCCAACTCCACACTCTCTCCTTAAAAAACAAACAGGCAAACATATAGTCCAGGTATCTTCCTGATTTTTTAACATAGGCACTTTGAGTTATAAACTTCCCTTTCAGGGTTGCTTTCAGTGTACCCCAGGGCTCTTACTGTGTTGTGTTTTCTTCTTAATTTAGTTTTGTGTTGCTGGTCTTTGCTACTTTGTGAGTTCTTCTTTTTCCTACCCTTTACCTTCTCCACCCATTTCACCCCCGACACTACATAGGAGAGAAACAAGGATAGAGAGGAGAGAAGAATTAGGAAAATCCTCTAATCTAATTTCTTCTCTTTTGTTTCTTCTTTGACCATGGCTACTGACATCCCCCAACAACTTCCTTAAATGACCAAGAACCCACCATGTTTCAAGGCACTTGCACTATGTACCCTCTGAAAAGTTCCAAGAATTCCAAATGTCACACAATTGTAGAAACTACCTTCAGCTGGCAAAACCATGCTTTAACAAGAGCGCAAGGCAAGTCATAGTCAGCCACTGCAGACAGTCCAAAGCAGCCCCATTGCCCACACCTAGAGTTAAAATAAAAACACATTCTTATAATGTTTTCGTGTTTTTAAAGAAACCAAGATTCCAAAATTGTCAGTATAGTCCTAGAACATGTTATTTCTTTCTTGATTTCATCTTTGACTCATCCATCATTTAGTAATAGGTTATTTAATTAACATGGGTTTGTGTATTTACCAGAGATCATTTGCTCTCAATTTTAAATTTGATTACATTTTGGTCAGATGTTACACACAGAGTTATTTGTTTTTTCTATTTTGTAAATATTTGTTTTGTGTCACATATTATAGTCTTCCATGTGCTACAGAATAGAATGTATAAGCTTTGGTTTTTGAGTAGGTCATGTAGATAACTATTAAGTTCATTTAACATGTGATGTCAGATTATTATATTTCTTTATGTAGTTTATTATATTCAGCTGTCTATTGGAGAAAGTAGGTGTTGAAATCACTGTTTGTTAATGGATTGGTGTTAATCTATGTCTTTCAATCCAAAAGTATGTTTTTAGTTAAATTGAGTAAATCAAAGTTTGTTGCTTATATGTTCAGGATAGTAATGTATTCTTGGCTTGTTTTCTTGATTATTATGAAGTGTTCCTCTTTATCTCTTTTGATTGGTTTAGCTTGAAGTCCATTGTCAGATATAGGATAGCAACACCTTCATATTTCCTGACTCCCTTTGATTGAAGTTCTCTCCACACTTTCACTCTAAGGTAGTGCCTATTATTATAACTAAGATTCATTTTTTTGTAGAGAGCTAGTAAATGAATTTTTGGGTTTTTTTGTTTTGTTTTGTTTTTTTGTTTTGTTTTGTTTTGTTTTGTTTTTTTGTTACACTCAGTCATCCTGTATCTTTTGACTGGAGAATTGAGTTCACCAATGTAGAAAGTTATCATTGCAATGTCTGTGTTACTCGCATCAAGCGTTATTAATTTTTAGTACTGTTGTCTGTATTCAGAGTAATACTTTGTGGTTAGTAATTATGGTTTTGTGTTTCTTTCTCCAGTCCTGTGGCTGTGCTCATCCTCCCTTTAGCCCAAATTATTGCTTCCTGTATTATGTTGAGACTGTTTTTATTGTAGAAGATTTTTTCTTTCTCCCTCAACTTTGACAGATATTTTTTCTGGGTAGCCTAGTTTGGCCATTTAGGCCATTGGTCTTTTAGGATCTGGAATATATTGCTCCTGGCTTTTCTGAATCTCAGTTTTCCTCGAGGAATTAGCTGTTACTCTGGTGGGTTTCCTTTTTATATATGACTTATATTCTTTTTCCTCTTGCCACTTTTGCTGTGCTTTCTCCGTTCTGTATATTTAGTCTTTTAACTATATTATGCCATGGGGATTTTCTATTTGGTATTGTGTGTACTTCTTGTATCTGTATGGATATGCCTATTCAAAAATTGAGAAAGTTTTCTCATGTCACCTTGTTGAGGTCGTGGTCTTTTCAGATCCCACATCTTCTGCATGTTCCTTTCATGTGTGTGGTTTTTTCATATTATTTGCATATTACACCTAGATCTTCTGCTTCACCTTCATATCTTGATAGTCTATCTTTCTCTGGATTTATTCTACCTGTGTGACTTTCCTTTTAGTTTTCTAGCTGTGTTCTTGGACTTTTCAATTCCATCTTCATTTCAGCATCAATCCTCTTCAATGTCTCTATCTCTAATGAGTTCTGTTTTCGAATTCTGCATTGTTTTCTCATTTCCATCAGCTTTATGCTTGCTTTCCTGAGCATCAGTCAAGAGTTTATTCCAAGTCCTTTCTCTTTACATTCATTTAATTGTTTCTTTAAGTCTTTTTAAAACTCTTTGAATTCTTTGATAAAGCTTATTATTCTTAGAAATTCTGTGTCCTGAGTTTCTCTAGGTCAGTGGTTCTCAACCTGTGGGGGTTGAATGACCTTTTCATAAGGGTTGCCTAAGACCATCAGGAATCACAGATAATAATTGTAATTGCATTATAATTTATAATAGTAGTAAAATTACAGTTATGGAGTAGCAATGAAAAGAAATTTATGGCTGGGGTTACTACAATATAAGGAACAGTACACAGTATAAGGATTGTAGCATTAGCAAGATTGAGAACCACTACTCCAGGTAGTCCTCATTGTCAAACATTTCTTCAGGACCGATGAGGTTTGTAGGCAGTGAGGGTGGGGTGTGGATACTGCCTTGACCTGCACACTGTTTGTATATTTGCAATGGTATCTTTTCATGTGGGTTTCTTTGGTTAGTTCTGTGTCTAGTTAGAATGATGAGAAGGATGTCCAGAATCCAAAAGATTAATTTTTAATGAAGGGTTTAAAAGAGTATTGTGTAGGTATTGAATTAAATCATGTTCATTATTTAACATGGTCAATATTACAAAAATATTGATCATTTCTGTATTGACGTTTACTATCTAAGCAAACCACAATTTTGTAATATTCTGAGTTGTTTCTATATTACTTATAAAAATTAATACAGATGATAAAAGAAAATAAGACTGACATAATCTCAGAATGAGTCAGTTTCCTTTAAGTGTGGTAGCCACTGATAGGTAAATTACCCAAGAGTATATGGGAAATATCCATTCAACTTCATAGGCTTAAAACAAAAATGAAGACACAGAGCTGGAAGATGGATCTGAAACAAGTTGGCAGTGTTTGCTAAAGTTGATCAAAATACATTCTAGATACATCTCAAATAATTAATGTAAACATTAAATTTTATTTCAAGATGAGCTTGTTACAATTAGCTTGAATTTATCAAAATAGTTTAAGATTTATCTCATTTTATATGTATGTGTGTTTTGTCTCCATGTATGTATGTTTACAATATACACACAGTGGCTGAGAAGTTCAGAACAGGGTGTTGGATGTCATGGAATTGGAGTTCCAGGTAATTCTGAACCACAATGTAAGTGATGAACATCAAACCCTGATCCTCTGGAAAAGCGATGAGGCTCTAACCCATGAGACATCTCTCTAGCCTCGAAGGAAAGATAAAGCGTACATGTAAGTATTAGAGTTAGGAAAGAGGGGCGCTGGGGAAGAAAGAGTCTCCTGAGAGCATGGGCACGGGCACGGGCTTCTGGGAAGGGTCCTACCTCGCTGTCTTTACAGTAATCATGCACATGATGTTGCTGGTTTGGGGCCCATATAGAAGGAGAGGGGGAGGGGCTAGGGGAATGTTGGCCTGGAAACCGGGAAGGGGAATAACAATCGAAATGTAAATAAGAAATACTCAAGTTAATAAAGATAAAAAAAAGAGGGTGAAATAAGGTTAAAGAGTGGTTCTTGAGATGAAATGAACCTTTAGTGAAATCACAATTAAGAGTGTGACATTGTAGATTACAATGAAGCTGAAAATGAGGATAGATTCATTGGAAAGGAAGGTTATGGTCTTGTTTATGAGTCTGAAAAAGATACAAAAGTACAGCACTATCCAACGTCATACACCCCAGGCCTCAAGCTTCTTCCACTGCCATTAATGCAAAATATCTCTCCAAAAATGAAATGTTATCTCTAGGTTAGGATCTTTCATAGAAAATGTCAATAAAATGAGGCTGTAGTTTTACCTCTCAGCTGCCATTGGGTTCAAACAGTCTCTAGAATGAGAAGCTCACTTCTTTGCCTGTATCTCCCAAGTTACCTCTGTCTTTCTATTGGACCTCAGTAAGTTTTGCTAGAATGAGTGATCATTAGTTTAGGAAGAAAAATATAGCTTTGGGATGGGAAATGGTTTTAGAAGTAAAACTTGTAAAACGTACTTCATTATAAAAATTATTTTATATAAAAGCATAATAATTAAGAAAGTTTATGAAAATGATAATGAGTTACGTGTCTTAAAATAATATCACAGAAACCATTGAACAGGGTCGAATGGTGGTGATGAAAGATTCCTAGTTTACAGAACAATCTGGTGTACTGTCCCTGCCTCATCATGTCTTTTCTTGTGTTTATAACCACCCCATCTTGTTAAAATCAAAGTGGCAGCCATCTTCAACCATCTGCAGCTGCTGAGGCAGCCAAGGCAAGTGAAAACGCAGAGATCCACTGACCAGCAAGCTGGAAAGCAAAATCCTAAATCATTAAATTTGAGAAAGAACAAAAGAGTAACATATGTCTTGGAATAAACCCAGTAGCATATGTTCAACCAAACATGGATTGTGGGAGAGAAGTCTTTTTTGTTACTTGAGTTCCTTTTGTATTTGCTGAAATGTAAGGTCAAGAGGTGTAAGCTCTGTGAAGGCCACCTTCCTCATCATTCATATCCACAGATCAAGATGCCTTTACTCTCTTGGCTACTCATGGCCCCTTGATCTACTCTCCCATTGCTCCACCACATTTCTCCTTTGTGCATCTTCCAGGTAGATATGAATACCACAGAGTTATAAGACACTCTCCTAGCATTTAAGGATAAACGTTAGATCTTCTATTTATATAGAGAGCTAAAAGTTAATGGGTATAAAATAGGAAATAATACATACTGGGAAAAAATTTAGCCTTTTTTTTTCATAAAGCTGCTATGCACCTCCCTTGGCAATACAGCAGCCATTCCTCAGATGGAATGAAAACCATGGCTGCAAAGAAATTTCCTCAGCATTCAGGACTAGACAGTGATGATCCTTTCAGTGTGTCACCTTACTAAACAGAGCCAGTTTTAGTTGTTTAATGTTTTATGTATTTTTCTGTTTGTTGTGGCAATTCTGACAAACAAACCAAGGGTTTTACAAATGCTCTAGCATTCAGCTGCATCCTTGTCTATGGGATTATTCCAATTTCATCATGAATTAAAGATGAAAAGACTTGTATACCAAAAAAGTAAAAGCAGATGAAGTAAAGTAGTTAAGTAAAGATTTTATTTAAAAATTAAGTCCATAATATGATTCAAAACACGCATGCATAGAAGGGATTTTCTGAGACACAATAAATGGCAACTCTCAGACATTCTTACCTAGGCATCAAACAACGCATGAAAACATTTCAACTTTTACAGGTAATACCAGCAGGAATGGAGCTGGCTTATCGAAAATTAAAAAGCCTAGCACCCTTAAATTGCTTTGTGAAAAACAACCAGTGTCAAGGAAATTGGAAATTTCTTAGCTAAGAAAAATAGGAGACTACATAATTAGAGCGCAGGAGTAACAAAAGCATAAATGTTTTGATAATTGTCCAAAATCATGAAAACTGGGGGGAGAAACATTTCATTAAAGAAGCAGTGAAACAAAAACGTAAAACAAAACCAATGTGACCAGCTTGTCAGATGGTTCAGCAGCAAGGATTAGTAAACGGTCGGATTCTGGGTTCTGCTTTTAAGACATAGATTCAAACAGGGACTGCAGGGATGGTTCAGGAGGTGACAATGATGACTGCATTTCTGTAGCAACTGAACTCAGTGCCCAGCTCCCATGTCAGGATGCTCATAACCACCTGTAACTCCATATCCGAGAGACCTGCCACCCTGTCTTCTGCAGGCACCCACACACATGAGCATATACAGGTGCACCAGATGCACACATGCTCGTGTGTGTGTGTGTGTCTCTGTGTGTGTGTGTGTGTGACACACACATAGAAAAGTAAATCTTCAAAAGAGAGCTACACTTAGTCATTGTCTTTACTATAAACGCACCTAGCTCAGTAATATAGTCCTAAAAGTTTACTGCTGTCTTCATTGTACATTCAGTTGCAAAGTTATTTTACTATTAAACGTAACATTGAATTTAAAAAAAGAAATGCCAGTTGCATCTTGTTTCATTTCTCTTTTTGTACTTCTATAATATAAATATATACTATCAGTACTCTGGGGCCAGCAATGTAATTTATAAGCAATGTTTATACGAGACTTCACAAGCAATCAAAATGACTGGGAAATAGTGCAACGCTTGTCTTTGTTTCACACAGCTGCTAAAGTTATTCTCGTAATAACATCTGAATCATGCTGTATGCTTCTTTAAAAATCTGTTAATGGCTCCCTGTGGTCTCATGAACATAATGCAAACTCCTTAATAAAATGTGTGAGTGACCAGGTCATTTTCAGTCTAATATCTATGGGGCAGTCTTCAGCCCATCAAACATGACATTTCCCATATTTCCACAGCACATGGCTTGCAAGGCCAGCAAAAGAATCATTTAAATCTGCCGGCGTCACTGGGAACCTCTGTGCAACGGTGAAGAGAATTGTTGATAAAGTCAGGAAGCTCTGCGGTGGTGTTCGGATCACCCACCAAACTATCATCAATATATCAATTTGAGTTTTAATATTTCATCTTTCAAGCAGAAAAAAATGAAAGTCTACTAGGAATTTGAATGCATGGTTCAAAGGAGAAATTCCCCCCATAAGCCTATGTAACTGAATGTCCGGTCCTCCAGTTACTGGCACATTTAGGTCATAAAGCTTTACTCAAGGAAGTATGTGATTTAGGAAGGACTTGAGGTTTTCATGCCTGTCACATATTGAAGTACTCTACTCCTCTGGAACTGTTGGCCCACATAAACCACTTTCTCCATTGCTTTTGATTGTAGTGTTTATTGTGGGTACAGAAAAGTCACAAATTCAACATGACGCGTCTAGTTTCATCGTCGTCATCTCCAGCAGGCAGCAATATTAGATCGATCAGTGCACCAGCAGATAAATTATTTATTCTGAGAAATGGATTTATATGTAGAATTTGACTGAATGTGAATCATAACCTATTCAAATCTCTTAGGGACTCTTGTGATTCTTCCTAATGAAATTTACATATTAATAATGGTACTCTGTGTTATTCAGGAAAATGACTAACTTTAGAAATGCCTTTAACTTCCTTTAGGTCCAAAATATATTCAAGTTTTAGTGCCACATAACACCTAAAGCCCTTGATTTTTTTTCCTATTTCCATTTTAAGATTAGAAGAGGTTGGGTATATTTGCTTCAAAAATATCCACTACTTCTCACCACTTACCCAAATAATGGAGAGAACGGATGGTAAATGGTTCCAAAAGTCCCAAATTTAGAATTGAACTACTTTTTAAAATTCACGATATTTAAGATTTATTTAAATATTTTAAATTTTTGTTTTTATTTTAGTCTAGCTTTAGCTTTATATGTAAAGGCATTTTGCCCACATATGGCTAGTATGTCTGATACCACCCATAGAAGCTCAAAGAGGGTGTCAGCATCATGGCCCCCACAATCGGATATACAGATTGCTACAAGTCATCATGTGGGCTGAAAACCCAGCCCAGATCCTCTGAAAAGGCCACTAGTGCTCTTTTCTTTTTTTAATATTTATTTATTTGTTTGTTTTTATAGTCCAGATTTTATTCCCCATCAGGTCCACCCTCTGTTCTACATCCCATATTTTCCCCCCCAACCCCTACCCCAGCGCCACAGGACGTCCCCACCCCACCCACCCCACCAGCCCACCAGAACTCTAAACTCCCTGGGGCCGCCAGTCTCTTAAGGATTAGGTGCATCTTCTCTGACTGAACCCAGACCCAGGAGTCCTCTGCTGTGTATGTGTTGGGGGCCTCATGTCAGCTGGTGTATGCTGCTTGGTGATGATCAAGTGTCTGAGAGATCTTGGGGGTCCAGGTTAATTGAGACTACTGGTCCTTTTACAGGGTCACCCTCCTCTTCAGCTTCCTCCAGCTTCTCCTTAATTCCACCAGGGGGGTCAGCACGTTCTGTCCATCGGTTAGGTGCAAATATCTGCATCTGCCTCTTCCAGCTGCTTTTTCAATTGTTGTGTTTCAGAGGGCAGTCATGATAGCTCCCTTTTTGTGAGTGCTCCATAACCTCAGTAATGGTGTCAGGTCTTGGGGCCGCCCCTTGAGCTGGATCCCCCTTTGGGTCTGGCACTGAATCTTCTTTTCCTCAGGCTCTTCTCCATTTCCATCCCTGCAGTACTTTCAGAGAGGAGAATTATGGGTCAGAGTTTGACTGTGGAATGGTAACTCCATCCCTCACTTGATGCCCTGTCTTTCTGCTGGAGGTGGGCTCCACCACTTCCCTGTCCCCACTGTAGGGCATTTCATTTGAGGTCCCCCCTTTGAGTCCTGAGGGTCTCTCACCTCCCGGGTCTCTGGCACATTCTGGAGGGTCCCCCAACCTCCTACCTTTGCAATTGCCTGTTTCCATTCTTCTGCTGGCCCTCAGGGCTTCAGTCCTTTTCACCCACCCAATAGCAGATCATGTTCCCTACTTCCCCCCTCCCCTGTCCCCTTCCCTCCCATGTCCCTCCCTCCCTCCCCCTTTATGGTTGCTTTCTTCTCCCTCCCAAGTGGTACACAGGCGTTTGCTCACTGTTTTTAGTTCAGTGGATTTTATCTTGGGTGTTCAGTACTTGGTTTTGTTGTTGGTGGTGGTGGTGGTGGGGTTTTTTTGGCTAATATCCACTTATTAGTGAGAACATACCGTGCATGTCCTTTTGGGTCTAAGCTACCTCACTCAGGGTGATATTTTTTAGTTCCATCATTTGCCTGCAAAACTCAAGATGTCCTCATTCTTAATAGCTAAGTATTTCATTGTGCAAATGAACTGCATTTTCTGTAGCCATTCTTCCATTGTGGGACATCTGAGTTCTTTCCAGCTTCTGGCTGTCACAAATAAGACTGCTATGAACATAGTGGAGCACGTGTCCCTGTGGCATGGTGGGGCACCTTTTGGGTATATTCCCAAGAGTGGTATTGCTACGTCTTTAGGTAGATCTGTTTCCAGTTTTCTGAGGAACCTCCAAATTGATTTCCGGAGTGGTTGTACCAGTTTTCAATGTCCCCAGCAATGGAGGAGTGTTCCTCTTTCTCCACATTCTTGCCAACATGTGTCATCACCTAAGATTTTGATCTTAGCCATTCTGATTGGTGTAAGGTGGAATCTCAGGGTCATTTTGATTTGTATTTCTCTGATCAATAAGGACTTTGAACATTTCTTCAGGTGCTTCTCAGCCATTCAAGATCCCTCTGCTGTGAATTGTTGGTTTAGTTCTATACTCCATTTTTTTTTACTAGGTTGTTGGCTTTTGGTGGTTAGCTTCTTGAGTTCTTTATATATTTTGGATATTAACCCTCTATCAGTTGTGGGGTTAGTGAAGATTTTTCCCAATCTGTAGATTGCTGATTTGTCTTATTGACTATGTCCTTTGCCTTTCAGAAGCTTTCCAGTTTCATGAGGTCCCATTTATCAATTTCTTGATCTTAGAGTGTGAGTCATTAACGTTCTGTTTAGGAAATTTCCCCCTGTGCCAATGAGTTCAAGGCTCTTTCCCATTTTCTCTCCTATTAGATTGAGTGTATCTGGTTTTATGTTAATCCACTTGGACTTGGGCTTTGTGTAAGGTGACAAATATGTGTCTATTTTGTTTTTCTACATATAGACAGCCAGTTAGATCAGCACAATTTATTGAAGATGCTTTCTTTTTTTTTTCATTGTATATTTTTGCCTTCCTTGTCAAAGATCAAGTATGTGTAAGTGTGTGGTTTTATTTCTTGGTCTTCAATTCTATTCCACTGATCAACCTGTCTGTCTCTTTACCAATACCATGCTGTTTTTATCACTATTGCTGTAGTAGAGCTTGATTTCCCCAGCTACTCTTTTATTGTTAAGAATTGTTTTCTCTATCGTGGGTTTTTTGCCTTTCCAGATGAATTTGAGAATTGCTTTCTCCATGTCCTTGAAGAATTGTGCTGGGATTTTGATGGGGATGGCATTGAGTCTGTAGATCACCTTTGGTAGGATGGCCATTTTTACTATGTTAATTCTGCCAATCCATAAGCATGGGAAAGCTCTCATTTTCTGAGATCTTTGATTTTTTTTTCTTGAGTGACTTGAAGTTATTGTCATACAGATATTTCACTTGTTTTGTCAAGATAGTTTTTAATATTTGTGGCTATTGTGAAGGGAGTTGTTTCCCTAATTTCTTTCTCAGCCTGTTTATAATTTGTATAAAGGAAGGCTACTGATTTATTAAAGTTAATTTTATATCCAACCACTTTGCTGAAGGTTTTTATCAGCTGGACAAGTTCTCTGGTAGAATTTTTTGGGTCTTTTATGTATACTATCGTGTATTCTGCAAATAGTGATACATTTATTTCTTCTTTGCCAATTTGTTTCCCCTTGATCTCTTTTTGTTGTCTTATTGTTCTAGCTAGCACTTCAAGTACTGTATTGAATAGATATGGGGAGAGCAGGCATCCTTGTCTTGTCCCTAATTTTAGTGGGATTACTTTAAGTATCTCTCAATTTAATTTGATATTGGCTATTGGTTTGAAGTAAACCACTTTTATTATGTTTAAGTATGGGCCTTGAATTCCTGATCTCTCTAATACTTTTAACATGAAGGTATATTGAATTTTGTCAAATGCTTTTTCTGCATCTAAAGAGAGGATTGTATGATTTTTTTCTTTGAGTTTATTTATATAGTGGATTATATTAATGGATTTTTGTATATTGAACCAATCTTGCATCCCTAGGATGAAGCCTATTTGATCATAGAGAATGGTGATTTTGATGTGTTCTTGGATTTGGTTTGTAAGAATTTTATTGAGTATTTTTACATGAACATTCTGAAGCAAGATTGGTCTGAACTTCTCTTTTTTGGTTGGGTCCTTCTGTGTTTAGGTATCTGAGTAACTGTGGCTTCACAGAATGAGTTAGGTAATGTTGAGCCAACTCTGTGTGTGTGGGTTTGTGTTGTATGGGTTTGTGCTTACAGTATCTGAAGAGGCCAGAGGTGTCAGGTCCTCTAGAACTGTCTTTACAGGAAGTCATGAATCGCCCTTTGCGGGTGCTGGGAACTAAGCTCAGATCCTCTGGATAAAGCATCAATAACTCATACTCACTAATATCTCACAATTTCATGTCAATGAAAACCAGCACAGGAATAGTTGATCTTAGGCTTACCCTAGGAAATGTAATTATCCAAACCATTAAAATAATCATAATTAAGTTCTTTTTAACTATATATGTATATAACCTAATAAAGAGTAGTCAGTTTTGGAAAGTCACTAAACTCTGATGCGGGTTACAGGAGATCCTGCTGTGGGCCTGATTGATTTCTGAAGCTTCAAGCTTGTTGCCAGTCAAAGAAAACAAATAAAACAACTGGGTTCTGACATCAGTCAGCACATCCTTCCTTTATGCTGCATACTTAGGGGAGAAAGCCCCTTTTAATCACCCAACTCTTCTCAAATCCACACATATGTAGAGAGAAGAAAAATACCCAATGAGCATATGAACACTTCCATGAACAAAGAAACTTCAAACTCCCAGCTGGGCAGATATGGCTAACTAAAAGTAATTTTGAAGGCCCATTACGAGGGACTGGGGATGCGTGCCCAAATCCCTGGGTTTGGTTCCCTGGTTCCACCAAAAACAAGACATGTAAGGAAAACACTTATTTATACATTACATATTCTTCAGCCATCTCTCTGGTAATGATGTGTGAATTTTTTAGAAAACATTTTATAGAAATTCATCTGTGGGTGGGGTTAATGGAAAGGCAAGAGCAGTAATTTAGTCCCTATAGAATACCGAATTGGTTTCATCACCTCTGCTTGTATTCCAGCCAAGAATTAACTGAAACACTCCGTCTGAAAACAATATTGATGAACTTATATCTCTTGACATTATAATTAAAAACATGCTTTGAGGGAACAGAGGGCGAGTAGATCATTGAGTAGAGAGTTGTTCTGTGAGGTTGTAAGATTTCTTTTGTTGTTTTTGAAATCCTGCTTTAATCCAAGGTGGTCTGATAAGACTCAAGGCGTTATTTTAATTTTTTTGGATCTGTTGAGGCTTGTTTGTGACCAACTATATGGTCAATTTTGGAGAAGATTTTGTGAGGTGCTGAGAAGAATGTATATTCTTTTATCTTTAGGTGAAATGTTATGCAGTTATCTGTTAGGTCCATTTGATACATAACCGCTGTTAGTTTCTCTGTTTAGTTTCTGTCTTGATGACCTGTCCAATAGTAAGAGTGGGGTGTTGAAGTTGCCCACTATTAATGTATGGGATTTGACTTGCTATTTAATTTTAGTAATGTTTCTTTTATGAATGTGGTTGGTCAATGCATTTACAGCATTGACATTCAGATTGAGATGTCATCTTGGTAAATTTTTCTATTGATGAGTATGGAATGTCTTTGCACCTCTCCTTTTATTAATTTAGGTTGAAAGTCTATTTTATGTTAGAATGTCTATTCCAGCTTGCTTCCTGAGTCCATTTACTTGAAAAACTTTGTCCCAGCCCCTTAATCTGAGATGATGTCTATCTTTGTTGCTGAGGTGGTGGGTCTCTTATGTACAGCAGAATGATGGATCCTGTTGTCACATTCATGCTGTTATCCTGCGCCTTTTTATTGGAGAATTGAATCCATTGATGTTGAGAACTATTAATGACCAATAATTGTTAATTCCTGCCATTTTGGTGTTGGTGGTGTTAATGTGTGTGTTTTGGGGTGTGTGTCTGTGTGTGTAGGTGAGTGTGTGTGTGTGTCTGTGTGTGTATGTGAGTGTGTGTGTGTGTGTGTGTGTGTGTGTGTGTGTGTGTGTGTGTGTGTGTTTCCTTTATTTTGTTTTTGCTAGTGTGGAATTATTTGCTTACTGTGTTATCTTAGCTATAGTTAACTTTCTTTGTTGGAGTTTTCCTTCTAGTTCTTTTCTGTAGGGCTGAATTTGTGGATAGATATTGTTGAAATTTGGTTTTATCTTAGAATAATTTTTTCTCCATTTATGGTGATTTAGAGTTTTGCTGGATATAGTAGCCCATGGTTTCTTAGAGGCTGCAGGACATATGTTTAGGCCCTTCTAGGTTTCAGAGTGTCTGTTGAGAAGTCAGCTGTGATTCTGTTGTGTCTGCCTTTGTATGTCAGTTGGCTGTTTTCTCTTGCAGCTTTTAATATTCTTTCTCTATTCTGAAGATTCGGTGACTGGATTTTTATGTGGTGAAAGGACTTTCTTTTCCGGTCCAATTTGGTGTTCTGTAATCTTCTTTTCTATTTTGTAGGCATCTCTTTCTTTAGGTTACTTCTACGATTTTGTTGAAAATATTTCTGGTCCTTGGAGGTGAGAGTCTTCACCTTCTTCTATTCCTAATACTTTTGACCTTTTCTTGGTATCCCAGATTTCCTGGATGTTTGTGTCAGGAATTTTTTATACTTAACATTTTCTTTGACAAATGTGACACTGTCTTCTATCATATTTTCTACTCCTGAGATCCTCTCTTCCTTTTCTTGTATTCTGTTGGTGAAGCTTGTGTCTAGTTTTTTTGTTTTGTTTTGGGGGAAGCTATTTGGCTTTGTTTTGTTTCGTTTCACTGTTCTCTTCCCTACATTGTCCATCTCTAGGATTCCCTCAGTTTGTGCTTTCTTTATTGCTTCCATTCCCATTTTTAGGTCTTGAACAATTTTATTTATTTCCTTCACCTGTTTAATGGTATCTTCCTGTATTTCTTTAAGGGCCTTATTTGTTTCCACTCCTAAAGACTCTAACTGTTTGATTGTATTTTCCTGTATTTCTTTAAAGGGCTTATTCATTTCCTCTTTAAAGACCTCTATCATCTTTCTAAGATTATTCTTAAGGTAATTGCTTCAGTTTTAATCGGATATCTGGGGCTTGCTGTACTAGGAGAGCTGTGTTCTGAGGTTCCACCTTGCCTGGGCTCTCGTTGATTGTGTTCTTATGCTGGCCTTCAGCCGCATGGTTTTCCCTGATGTTCCTTGTGTAGCAGATGTTGGGAAGGTGGGCCTAACCTAAGCATTTCTGGTACAGTGGCCTGGTAAAGGCTGGCAGAGCAGTGGCTAGAAAGGGAAGAGCATGGAGCTCCACTCGGTCATGTTTTAATCTAAGTAGTCTTTTGCTCATCTCTCATAGTTTCTAATTTTCTGTTTTTATGGAGTGTGTGTGTGTGTGTGTGTGTGTGTGTGTGTGTGTGTTTTCATGCTTTTTCTTCTTTTTATGCTTGTTTATCTTGTTTTATTCTGGGTTGTTTACCTTTTTGCCTGTTTGTTTTTCTCAGGAAAGAGAGAAAGATTGCATAGATTTGGGTGGGGTGTGAGGTAGGGAGAATCTGGGATGAAATGAAAAAGGGTCACGATCATTATATATTGTATGAGAAAAGTATTGTCAATGAAAAAAGAAAAATTAGTGTAAAATCTAGGGGGAAATGGATAACTGCTAGACACGTAATCTCTCAAAATAAGAAAAGGTAATAAAAAGAACTAAAAGTGCTCCATTAAAAATTAATGTGATGGGTCAGGGACCCCTATGGAAGAGTGAGGGGAAGGATTATGGAAACCCCATAGAAAGACCAATGGTATCAATGAATCCAGACCCGACCCGTGGGAATTCCCAGAGACTAAGGAACCAAACAAAGAGCATTCTTGGTGGTCTGAGGCCCCAGGCACACAGGAGGAAGGCCTTATCTGGCCTCAGTTGGAAAGGATGTGCCTAATCCGGTAGAGACTTGCTGTCCTAGGGAAGGGACATGTGGGGGTGGAAGGAGCACTCTCTTAGAGGCAAAGGGGAGGAGGAATGGGATAAAGAACTGTGGGAGGGGGGACCAGGAGGGGACAATGTCTGGAACGTAAATAAATAAAATAATTTTTTAAAAGAAAATAAAAAATTAACATGATTAAAACAGTAATATTAATAAATAATAATGAATAAAAAGAATTCAACAAAGAAAAGTCCCAGAGAGCATTTCCTAATCCCACCAAACTTTTAAAGAACTGACAACAGCATTCCTCCAACTATTCCATTAAGCTAGACAGTGAAGGAAGACTTCCCAGATTTAGTCATCAAACAAGCCAGCACTTTCCTGATTACAAAATCAGATATAGATACAGGAGAAACCTGAAGTCCAATTTCAGTGATAAAGAAGAAAAATTTTTCAACAAAGCTTTATTTAACAAGTCAAATTCAAAAGTCCATGAAAATCATAGGCCATGACTAATTTAGTTCTCTGTCAGAGATGCAAAGTTGGTTCAACAAACAAAAATCAGCAAGTGCAAGTTAGTACAAAAAAAGAATTATAGACAAAAACCCATGACTCCATGCTGAGATCAGCACAGTAAAGGACACTGACAAATGTTAATACCTCTTCAAGATTCCCTCATGAGTCTAGGAATAGAAGGAAAAATACTTCATCATCCAAAGACTACAAATGAACTACCTGTAGTTGACATTGTATGAGGTGAGAAAAAAAACTGCAAATACTTCTTCTATAACATAAAGGTATCTACTCCACTCCTCAGTACAGTCCCCGAGTCTGAGAGCAACAAGACAAGGGAACACAAATGGAAAGATGTAGTCCATTAGCCTTATGTGAGAAGACATGATTCTATATTTAAAGGGACACAAAATTTCACCATAATTCTCTTAGGTGTGATAACCACTTTCAACAAGGTAGGAGGATATGAATCAATAATACAAATACCTCTTATTTTTCCATGAACCAACAAACTCATTAAGAAACTGGGAAAGAAATCTCATACATGAAATCCTAGAAGAAAATACCTAAGAGTACACATAATCAACTCAACACACCACAGATATTTATATATCCACATTTATAGCTGTACTATACACAATATACAAAAACTACCAGAACTTGTTTAGTTGTACAAATGGCTAAAGAAAATGTAGTACGAACACACCATGAAACTATAGTCATGATACAATACTAATATTTATGACTGCATAGTAGTCATAAAGAAAAGAAAAAATCCTAGTGTTTTCAGTAATAAAAATAAACTTGAAAACATTTTTAAGCAAATTGAATCAAAAGCTGAAAAATAAATACTGCATATTTTCACTCACAACCTAGATTTATATCACATATACACTTTTGTATTTGCAGGTCACAAAACTAGAAAATGTGTTGTGAGAGTAAGGAAGTGGACTTAAGGGAATAGAATCTATGTAATAGAATAGCAATGGATGTACTAACTCAGAGAAGAAAGCAACCAGTGGGGAGCCATGGTGGAGGGCAGCAAGACAGGGGAAGAAATGTTAACAAATGACACATAAAGGTTCTATGATGCAACCTTGTCCATTTGTAGGCTAACCTAAAAAAGTAATTATAAATAAGAAAAATGTAAATAATAAAAATGAATTATAAATAAGAAGAAATGGCTTTAATGTGAAGAGTCTTCTATAGTTAGACAGTAGGGTCTAGTATGCTTCTAATTCTGAGTTGTGGGTGGTCTTGTTTCCATTCATTCTAAGATGACCACAGTCTGCTGTAAGCATGAGTGTGCTGTTAGTAAGTCTGTCTATAAACTTTAAACAATCATCATGAGGCAAGGTGGAATTTGTTTTTCTGTGTAACTGTCTTCATGTGTAATTCACATGAGCACTTTGTTTCTTGAAAAGGCAAAAGAAGAGGGGTTGCATAACACAAAGAGAAGTTTATTAGCGTATACCCCAGCTCTGACCTTTACTCTTAAGTACTAGAAAATAACAGGTGACTAGCACAGGAGTGCAGAAACATGCACCTGTTTATGATTAAGGTAAAAAACAATTATGTAAGAACTGACAGCATGTAAGGACGTATCAGAGGGAAAGCAGCCACAACTCTGAAATCCACTTCCCTTTCCTTATCTTTGAGACATGGCAACAACCAAGCCTCTTTGCCATTGTTTTGCTACCAAAGCACAAAATTCTAGCTGTTGTGATGGAAACATCAGTTTTAAAGGTCACTCTATTTCTGGTTTTGATCATTAACATTCTGCACAGCTTGCCTCAGGAAGCATTAAACAAGATGTTCAGATCCTAATTCTTACAGATAAATTAATGAAAGGGCCAGAAAAAGATGGTAGCCTGGATACCAGATTTATGAATGGACAATGTCATGAATCACCGTGTGACTGACATTTCTGTTGTAATTCTTCCTGCTAAATTTACTCTTACCTCTTACTGAAATATTTCCCATATAATGTAATAAGATTTATTCATGGATTGTCTTGCACCCATTCTATAATTTTACATTCTATACTATAGAGAGAGAGAAGAAAATTATTTTTACATTCTTAGAAACCACTGCTGAGATGTTAAGAGTACACAAAGCAATACAGGCAGTCTTCAAAACGTCTCTGCCTGTTATGTTCAGAATCTTAATCAGCATTTAAGGTCTTTATTAATAAAGAAAATAATAAAGCACTCGGCTCTACTGTGCAATTTATATCTAGAATAAAAATTAGAGTCTACAAAATTCTAAACATGAGTAATATTTGGTATCAGGTTGCTATGGGTATTTGAGTTTAAAGGGGAAAAAATCTGACCTTTACAATGACAACCATGCTACCACTGAATCCTTCCAATCACCATGGAAACTGTCCGGGTTCTATTCCTGCTATAGGTATTGGAGAGGCTGAGCCACTGTGCAGTTTTCCTTATGAAATGAACAATTATCACTCTAGGATGATTCACAATCTCCTAAGAGAAGCTGTTTCAATTAACACTTCATTCCTGTTTCTATTTTGTTTCAATTATTAGGTTTCATTGCTTCCTTTCCTATTGGATTCTTACAGCCTTTGAGACAAGTTGCCTTCAAGCCTGCTGAGAGAGGCAAGCTGGGAAAACCACAGGCATTTCCCACAGCCAATGCACCCAGAGTGCGAGGAATTTTACAGCTGAGATCTGAGCTGTAGGGCCTAATGTGTCTGCTGGCAAACAATGCACAGTGCTCTCTACCCGTTTCTCATATCTTCCCTCCTGGCCTCAGCCACGCCGTGGAATTCCAAAAAGTGTCTCATAACACTCTTCAATTCTAAATCAGTCTTCATAAATCTTTTTCATAGCTTCATCTACTTTCATCAGCAATTTGTGATTGCCCCTTCAAAACCTTTTGACAAATTTCTTACTCATAGCTCTCCTTGTAGAGCAATTTGCACTGACAGCGAAATGAAGGCCATGGAACCTCTGAATACCAACCGTTCCATCAAGTTCCTGTATCATCATCGCGGCTCTATGCTCATCCACTCAGCCCACAGTCTATGTGAGCTGGAGAAGAAAGCTGGGGTTTCCAAGTGGTATTAATGGGTCTCATGTGAAAGTGCGGTGCATGCCCTAATGTGAGCTGGAATTTCCATTTAAAAAAAAAAAGAAGAAGTCTTTTTTGTATTTGGTAGAGAAAGCTCACACTTAATTAGCCATGGCAACCAGCATGTGAGGAGTAGGTAAACCACAGTGGGATCACCAAGTAACAGTCCTTCCAAACACTGCTCAGTAAGGACATGGGAGCCATTGATACTGACAGGAACCTTGAGGGAGCAGGAAGGCTTCTGAATTCCCAGGGCAAAAGCTATTGCTGGAGGGATGCAGGGGATGAGACAGACTGAAGAGAGGCTTCTTGTCTCTCTCAGCACCAGCCTTGCCCAAGGCTGCCTCCTCACCTTCCAGTTTCGTCACCTAGACAAGGCCTTGCACTGAGAATGACACTAACTACTCCAGGACCACACCGAGTTGATTTCAACTTTGTTTGAAATCTATGTTAAATATTCCTTCCTTTTCCCTTTAATTCTATCTTGACACCACTATGACCTTTATCAGGATTTATTGATTTGAACTCTTATGTGGATATAATGATAACAGATGTTACTATTAAACTTCCCTTGTAAATGCTTTCTTATTTGATTCTCCCTACAATCCAGTTTGTATTTTAGTCATCACCACTTTGGAGATTATGAACCATAGTTTATGGAACAGTGTCTAAAATAAAGGCTTTTGCCTGCTAAGGGTATGGTCAACTCTAGTCCAAGCAATGGTAGTATATCATGCTATAAGAAAAAAATTAATGGATCCATCAAAAAATCATTATAAATCTGCTTCTATGATACCAGACTGACTCCTCTTGAGAGGAGGCAACACAGTCAACGATATTCTGATAGGTCACAGAAGTACTTTACATCACTTAATGTGACACTGCATCTAAAATGCATATGCTAACTGCCCTAACTGGTGTTGTATTATTTAATTTCTACTTGGTATACTTAAATAATCTGCCTATAGATCAGAGAGCTAAGCTTCTCTCTGCCTGTAGTTGCCCAGGACTTAGTCTTCTCATTTTGTTCTGAATGTGAATAGGGGAAGAACGGTGTGAGTTTCCCCAAAGATGATAGGCCTATGGCACTTGGCCTTATCCACTGAGATATACAACACTTCACACAATAAACAATGGGGGAAATTGCAAACTTAGAACTTAACTTTACAAATTCTTCCTAACTAAAAGCCAACCTTTAAAAATCAGTTGTTCTCTGAATCTTGAAACATGGACTAAAGGAACTATGTGATTCATAAAATGCAATGTATACTGAATACATCTTATGCAAACACTCAGAGCATAGGTGTACTGTCTCACAACGAACCGCCATAACAGATGAGCTTGTCCCAGTTCAAAAGAATTGGACCATCAGCCAATGATGGACGTTATTAAAGGCAAATTTCTAATGGGCCAAATGGACTTAGCAGGTTTTGCTCTTTCTCCACAGAGCCAGCTGTGCTGTGCTTTCTCACATGTCAGATGCGCTACAAGGGAAAAAACCCAGGATCCACAAAGAGTAGACTTCTTACCCTTGTGGGTCACTTCCTTCTAGCAGTCCTCTGGCTGCCATGACTTCCTCTATCCCATTCCTTCCTTCCTAGTGTATACCACATCAGCAGGGTAATCTTTGAGACACACTCTCCTCAAGACACTATTACAGTGCACTTGTAGTGAAATGTACCTTCCCACTAATGTGGCCCATGAAATAGATTTCTAAGGCCACACGAGAGTTGACTGGTCGAAGTGGGCAATTTATTTTTCCCAGGCTGAACTATAATCAGAAATGCTCCTAGAGCCAGGCCGTCACTCTTCTCCACAAACAATGCAGGGGCTGCAGGGACAGACCTGAGTCAGTGACCTCCCCACGCAATTCTGGATCATAATCATTTGACAATGGAAATAAACATTCTAGTTTTCTGTTTCTTTCCTGGGAAGCCAGATAGACTTAGATGTTTTAGATTTTGAATCTCAGCTCCAGTTCTTGCCAATGGGGTGCTTGATTTGGTTACCAACTTCTGACCTGGTTTTCTTTTTTCCATCTGAAAACTGTGCTGACACCACCTATCTTGAGATTAAGCAAGATTACGTACAAAAAGTTCCAAGTACAATACCTGCCCCATAAAAAGTCCTCTGAAAGTTTCCAGTTCATCACTAAGCTGATAAATATTTATTATAAATTTACTGACAGATTGCACATATTATTATGGTTCCATGATGCCTATCCAACACATGACAGGTTAGTCATCTTAAGCTATTAAAGTTTAGGACTCAACATTGATACAATTTTAAAAAAAATTTTTTTTCTACTATGTAAAGTAATTCAAACTAGGCTACAGAGTTGGAAAATGGGAAGACAGAGATCTGGAAGGGACAGCAATGCAAGACTGAGAGCGAGGAAATGAGGGGATTAATGGTACTGGTAACAAAAATGATTTACGCAGTTGCAGAATCAATTAAGGAAACGCGCCCTGCTTGAATAAATATTCTGTAACTGCAAGGTGCATCTGTGTTTGCAGACCATATTAAGCCACCATGGATTTCAAGACTGATTGGGTAATTGCTCTGTGACCTTAAAGTAGAGTAATCATTCAAATTCTGTTATTTTAGTGTGAGATCTTATATATAAATTATAATGAGAAAAAATCCATGTTTCATTAAATTATAACTAAAAATGCTACAAAGGACATCTGTGCCCTTTATACAAGACAGAGCAAGAACACTTAATGTAATTATTAGCACACACATCAGCATGGATATAGTAAATGAAGCATTATTTGCAAGGAACTATAAATATTATCTGTTAGAACATACAGTTAGCAGCTTCCTGATCTTGTAAAGGAAATAAGTAACATAATTAAAGCCTGTAATTTTTTTCTGGATGAATTTTATATATCAACGAGCCAACAAAAGTATCTGTCTTGCATAATAGCTATCAGACAAATTTTTGTGGTGACAATGGTCACTGATTGTCCAGGACCTATCATGTATTCACAGCCAAGAAAGGACAAGAAGAATAGCAATTGTTTGCATTTGAACCCAGAAAGAGGGTTTCTCAGGACTTGGCATGGTGTCCTGAGATGTGCCATACCTACAGATGAAAGGACACAGTTGCGGCTAGGGTTCAGAGTTTTTACCACAAGTGTTCTAGAAAGGGAGTGTAAGATTTCTAATCATCAGCTGCTTTCTCCTTTATAAGTCAGGGGTAGGTTAGGCAAAATGAGCCATGGCTGCACTGAAGGAGGGGTGAACACTGCAGGTCAAAAGCACACCAATTAAAGCCTTAGTCTTAAACCTCCAGACCTGCCAGATGATTGTGTGATGATCTCCTCCAGAGCAGAGAGCGAGCTCCTGCCAGATACCTAAGCCAAGCTAATGGTGCCAGGGCCTGGTTTAAGCTTCAGTGACTTCATTGACCCACCCTTTACAAACCTTCACCTTGGCATGGCTGATCAGAGTTGGCATTCAAATTTGGCCTCAGGCAAATCAGTAAAGCTCATGGCTTCAGGTACTTTCAACTCCTTTCCATCATCATCTTCTACGCCTATTTTCCATCACCCCTATAGCTCTTTAATGAGAGTTCTGCTTCTATGTACCCAGGAGAATTCTAACTCTCCTGGGTTTTATTCTGTAGGCAATGGAGTAAATCGCCCTGAACACTATATTCCCAGGCACCCAACGTGTTCTGAGCCCAAGGAAGCACAGGAAAGATAATATTGTTAGCATGCCATACCTACCCAGCAGAAATTAAAAGCTTAAGTTGGAGGAGAAGGCAGAAGAGCACACAATGTGTGAAAGACTTCAAGAAGCCAGAAGTAAGTGTACGATTCAAAGC
This sequence comes from Rattus rattus, assembly GCF_011064425.1. Taxonomy (NCBI): domain Eukaryota; kingdom Metazoa; phylum Chordata; class Mammalia; order Rodentia; family Muridae; genus Rattus; species Rattus rattus. Next base: position 78,453,751 of record NC_046161.1, on the reverse strand, counting down.
TGGAGTGTGTTCTGGAGGAGGGGTGACCAGAAGGAGTGTTGCTACATGAGACTAGAACACTGCAGGTGGAAATTTTTACATGGTCATCAGATTAAAGCAGTGTGTTTTATGCCCCGATGCCAAAGAAAAATGTGTTGTATTTTTTTTTAAGTTGATGTTTCACTTCATCAGCTCAAACAATGGTCGCATGTTTTTGGACACTAAGTTGCTCCTACCAGATTTAGGGGTGACAGAGACATTTAAAGCTCTCAATGTCGTGCCTTGTTAAAAATCATCTAAGCCTTCTGCATGCCTGGACAAGCCATCGGCAGATTGAAAATTAGTACGCACTTTGGAATATTCCTCCGGACCTCACAGAAGTTAAAGCATCTCTCTAGAATCAGATGGGCCTCTAATCCTATTTGCTTTTCTGGTGCTTTACCAGAACAGGGTGTTTTCTCCCTTAAGCCATACATATGATTCTGTTTTGTGTGTTTGGTTAAGAACATGTCCAAAGTGTCTGGACAAGAAAAAAAAGGACCTTTAAATAATATTTCATTTCAAGAATATCCATGCCTCTCTCTATGTAGGAGCCACATTTATATGGCATTAAAACAATGGATGGAAAAGTGAAAGCTTCAGTCAAAAATATGTTTTGGCATCAGTAGAGAAAAAAATTAAAATCCAGTTGTATTTCTGAATTCAGAACGAAGTCAGGGGTGGGTTTATTTTTGAAGCTGAATTTGATCAAACAGGTATGTGTGGGGGAAACCTCTTTCCATATGGAACTGCTTTGCAGAACTAAAGAACAACTTCATTGCAGGGAAAGTCAGTCTCGATAAAGTGTAGATTTCAGTTTGGTGGGTCTGGGCAGAACCCTTGACATCTGTGTCCCTCACGAGCCCCAAGAGAAGTGGATGGATAGTGTGGGGCCACACCTGGAGTGTGGAGGGTGCGAAGAGAGTGTGGTCTCAAAGCTGTCAGAGGCTCCCTTCTCACCGGCAGTCACCATCAGTGTTGATCAGGTAAAATGAGGCTGTGTAAGAAACTGTGAAGTGAGGGAAAAAGAGCTGTAAGTGATTAGGAATGAGTCCCTACATTTCAACATAATCACTTCTGTCCCATTGGTTCAAAGGGAGCACTGTTTTAAGAGTACACTTTTCTATTTCATTTCTTCTTTTTTACCCAACCTTCTTAATGAAGGAGCAGAAATATGGAGAGAGGGGGAAGTTTGCTTAGACTGCAATGAAGACTCACACCCCATTTCTGAGGCTTGACAAACTGCCTACCTTTCCTTCCCTTTACTACACCTGGCAAAGAAGTTGGAAAGTGCAGGTGCTCCCTCCCCAGGTGCTGGCAGGGACTCCAAACCAATTAAAGCCCTGTCCTCAAAGGAACCCTAACCACCATAACAACACTAGCCAGTCTACTCTCTCTGCTCTCCAGAGCCATTTTGAACATGCTTTGGAACTCCATGCTTTTCCTATAAAGATTCACAAATGAATAATTACCCCTTTCTAGCCTTCTGGTGCATATGTTCCCTTCCCAAGCTGCACATCTGAACCAAATTTTAGGTGGAGGTCCATTGACTCTCTGCAGTGCCTCGATGGAGTACAGCAGGCATACAGTGGACGGGAGGAAAACCAGCAGTGAAATTCAGAAATGGACTTTGAACGGGATGATGTATGCTTAAGAATCAAAATTTACAAAACTATTTATGCAATCTGATCATAGTTTCCAAAAATGGGTTAAATATAAATAATGTAAGAGAACTTGATTAGATTCAATACTTGGAGGAGGAAAATATCACCCCATACTTTCTATAAGTTATATCTTCAATTTAAAAAAAAAATCTGTTTTAAGAAAAAAGTAATTTCGGTTCTGGTGACTTCATATCTTAATTTCAGCATGACAAGTCTATTCCACCTAAATAATCCATCTATAGGAACTGATCAATGGAATTATATGTCTCCCACACATGTACTTTTCCAGTAATGACAGTCATATGTGCTCTGTGAAGATGGCCAAATATACTTTAAGATGACCTATCAAATGCAATCCAAACCATCACAAATCAAGTTTCCTTCAAATCACTTGGCCTCACCAGGTCTGAAGGCCATTGCGGTAACGAGGTTTATGTGCACACAGGGATTGCACAACCACAAAGTCTCTAGATCTTTCTCCTTCGAGATGCACCACTACGTTTGGACATACACTCAACTCTCATCCCTCCTGTGCAAAATGGAAAAATGTTCTCACTCTTCATCTAGATATTCCTAACCTCTGTCTGTTCATAGTTAATATTAGCACCCACCTACTTTGCTCTTCCCCGAGTCACTCCTTTCAGAATCCCTGTAAGGAACCACTGAATGCTATCTTTGTTTCCCCAAATGCTTGGTTGACTTCATCTTTGAGATTGTTGTAAATTATGTAGAGAGCAAAAAAGTTGCAAAGACGATAAGCTGAGAAAAAAATCACTATTTAAATACAAACATTTCACATACACAATAGTGTTTTTTGGTAAATTACAGGCTATAATAACCTTAACCCAAAAAAATGATTTCAGGCTATAAGTGGTCTGTTTTATAAGGATTATACCTTATGTTATGGTTTGTATATGCTTGGCCCAAGGAGTGGCACTGTTAGAAGGTATGGCTTTGTTAGAGTAGGTGTGGCCTTGTTGGAGTAGGTGTGTCACTGTGGGCATGAGCTTTAAGACCCTCATCCTAGCTGCCTGAAAGTCAGTCTTCCACTAGCAGCCTTCAGATGAAGATGCAGAACTCTCATCTCTGCCGGCACCATGCCTGCCTGGATGCTGCCATGCTCCCATCCTGATGATAACTGACTGAACTCTGAACCTGTAAGCCAGCCCCAATTAAATGCTGTCCTTTATAAGACTTGCTTCAGTCATGGTGTCTGTTCACAGCAGTAAAACCCTAACTAAGGCACCTAATAGAAACCTTTATCCTGTCTCTTATTCCAAACCCAGTAGTCAGAGAGAAAATATAAAGACCAGGACACAAAGTGCCCCTTTCCATTTAAATATGGGGTTAGGTAAGAAGTGTGCCCTATGGAGTGGGGATACTGTACAATTGCCTGAGCTCTGGTTCTAATCCTCCCCATCTTTATCTATTGAGTAATTTTCCCTACTGCTCCGTTTAGATTATGTCATTTTACTGCCATACTAGTAGAAAGCTCCTATTAAGTTGATTACATTTGAAATGGTTCCTATTTTGACTGATTTGGGGTTGTTGTTGTTGTCTGGTTCGATTTAGGTAGGCATTTGAATTCTTACTTGCTTTGAATTTTATTTTGGAAGGGACTTTTAAGGCCAAAATATTCGTCATGTTTACATGTTTAATGTAACGCCCTTTTAAAATTAATTAAAGATGATGTCAGTCCACATCAAAAACTTACTCTTCAGTGTCTCCCCCAACCTGTAAACCTGCACTGACCTTTTCACTCAATGCTTTTTCCCCAGCACTCACTGTGGGGGAGCCATGTTCATCCTGGGAAACTTGTTGGTTTCCATCCTGTAAAGGGAAATGATAGTCTACTCTGACTACCCCACAGCTTGAAGCCTCATATAGGGCTCAGCTTACTTCCTATAGAGGAAATGTTAACTGTGCGACGTCAGGAACTGGAGGCTATCCTTTGCTTTGCAGCCTTATCTTCTCTTTTGCTCGTTTTGCTCAGTTACCACGTATTGCTTTTCCTTTCGTTAACGGCATAAGCACTATTGTGGATCAAGTGAAACGAGACCGAATTAGGCCGACTCTAACACCAACTCGGTTCCCAGGAAAACCAAGTCTCCCCTCAATCTGTTCACATCTCCTGGCTGACACAACTCAGTCTCAAAAGTGAAAGCATCCCTCAGGGAAAGGTTTGCCATTCATCAGCTGCACAACCTCGAAATTACCCTTTGTTCTCATTAGAGCTCCATGTACACAAACTATATCACCTCCTTCCCAGAGGCTAATCAGAAATCACCCTTCTTCCATCTGCTGCTAGTAGAATATTCAATATGAGCCATTCCTCCCCAAGCCCTAGAGCCATTCATGTCTCTTGTCTCCCATTTTGCAAAATTGGTGACAAAGCAGGCACAAAAGAAAAATAAAGGAATACACAGAACCCTACAGAGCAAGGCTCCTACAGGCGACAGGCGCTCTTCTCCTGACGCTGGGCCTTGTTTTCAACAATTTCTTCATGGTTTCCAAACAAACAAACAAAAAAACCAACCCCCCACAAAGAAAAACTCTCCCTCAATCCAGCCTGTTTAGCTCTCTGCTCATTCTGAATTACATTTAAAGGACTCTCTGATTAAAAGTCTTCATTTAAGAGCCTTTCAGAATGGATGTGGGGCCACATACTAGAAAGCATGTTCGAAGAAAATTTCATCGGGACGAATCAATGAGCCCTTTCCAGGGTGCTCCACGCCACAACCAAGTCACCATGCCACCACCAGCTCTCTCAGCAGTGTGCAGTACAGTCACTGGGACTTCCACACAAGCTGTGAAGGAGCCAGCAGTGATGCAGTGACCACGCAGGAAGCATCCACTTAGTGTCCCTGTGACTCATCCATTTGCTCTCCTCCTTGCGGCTTGCTCATTAGCACAAATACTGGGGGCTAATGGATACCAGGTAGGAAGTAATTTTTCATTGTAAATGTCCAGTGAGAGAAAGAAAAAAAAAGAAACTTGGTGAGGACTCTGCTCTAACCAAGCTCTCCAAGGCTGGGGGAGTATAAGTTTTGCATGGTGCAGCTACAAAATTCAAGAGCAAATGCCATTTCTTAGGACTGATTCTCAAAAAAGGTTTTAAGCCATAGAAATGCATACATGACCCCAAAGGCTAACAAATAAAAAAAATATGAATTTGTCTGTACATAAAATAAGGAAAGCTAAGACAAAGAGAGAGTGTTTCTCTGGTTTGGTTTGGTTGTTGTTGTTGTTGTTGTTGTTGTTGATGTTATTGTTGTTGTTTTAATATCACAAGGAATGCTTTAAGTACCTTGTGTCACATACACGTAAAGCAGTGGGGCCGTGTATGGCATATATGTAAAGCAGTATGACTGAGTTGGTGTTTTACAACTGCCTCTGGGGAAGAAGTAAAGGTTCTGTTTTTCACAGTGTGAACACACCCACCACAGCCAGTTTCAAGTGACAACATATCACTAAATGCAGAACTGGGGAAACTGGGAATAACGAAGCCTCCAGTGAGCAGGTAAGGACCAGACCCAATACTCACAGCTCCCTTAAAGCCAGAACCTTCCTCTGGGGACATGAAATGACAACAGCCTTTGTCATGGTACCCCCCAACCAAAACTCAAGTCCTGACTCTCTTTAGCTAAAGCTCACTTACCTTTATGATCCATCCAGACTCTGATTAGCAAAAGATTGGTAAAAGACTTTTATGATACAATTTTTGAACTTGTGCATTTTCCACTCATATTCCTGTTTCCCACTCTCGCTCCTGACTCACGCAGCAACCTCCGCTCTCTCTGGCTACCCTGAGTAATCTTGAAATGTCACAGGTTGACTCACTCACTTTCCATGTAAGCTGGGCTAGTCTCTGATACTAGGCAACTGTTTGTTTATTCTTACCTTGTTTACAACATTAAAAAACAGTAGCTTGGGAGATAGAGAGATAGCTCAGGCACTAAAGGCTAAGACTCACAGGCAAAATTCCAAAAACTAGAAGGGTACAGCAAACTACAACTGAAACATTGGATGATTAAAGCTGGGCATGAATAGGGTTTTTAAAACAAGAAAGAAGACTGAGTCTGACTACTGCTTGCCCATGAAGACCTAGTGTTACTCAATACATATTATGCTGTTTTATGAACATAAAACTATGTAGTTCTTTTCGAAGAATGTGAGTATCCATTTAAAATGTTTTCCATTTTGAGCTACCTCTTCTGCTTTGGTTTGGTTTGGTTTGGTTTGGTTTGGTTTGGTTTGGTTTGGTTTGGTTTGGTCTGGTCTTAGTTCGAATTTTATTGCTACAAAGAGCTACATGATCACAACACCTCTTATAAGGAAGATCATTAGGAATAACTGTAAACTGCCTTACAGTTCAGAAGTTCAGTCCATTATCCTCGAGGCAGGAACATGGCAGCATCCAGGCAGACATGGTGCTGGAAAGGTAAGTGGGAGTTCTACATCTGAATTGGCCTGCAGCAGGAAGAGAATACCGAGACACGGTGGCCAGATCTGAGCTTCTGAAACCCCACAGCCCACCCTCTGTACTTACTTCCTCCAATAAGGTCACACTTACTCCAACAAGGCCATTCCTCCTAAAAGTGCTCCTCTGTATGACCAAGTGTTCAAACACATGAGTCCATGAGTTCCTATTCAAATCACCACAGGTCTCATTTGGGGAGGCATTTGACTTCAAACTTTTAGTACTTTTAATTCCAAAAATATTAGGTGGCTAACCATTTGGCCATTGAGACCCCTGGATTTAACAGCGCCCTCTGGAGGCTAACATGTGTTTGGCCTCTTATTCAGGCAGGTTACTTCCTCTATGTGCCACAGTTTTCATCACTAACTGGGAATCATTAGATCAAATTTATTGGGTCCTAATGTAGGTAACAATTTTTCAGTCAATAAAGTGATGATTATATAGGCATCTATAAATAATACATAAGTGTTTGTAAAAGGAAGTGTTTGCTCCCTAAACTTTCCTAAAAATTCTCAAGTCCATGAAAGAAAGTGGATGAGATGGTAAATCTCAACCTTTCAAGAGATCTAGAGAGGACAGCATACCTTAGTCTGAATCCATGACTGATGAACATTGTTCCTAAGCCCTTGACCATGCAGACCCATGTAGCACAGTTGGATCACAAATAAAAGCAACTCTGAGTAAAAGGATCTTCCTTTTCTCTGTCAGTGGACCTAGGGATTCTTATCGTGAGCTTTCAGAGATTCAAAGTTCCCCATTCTGACTATCAGTGATGCTGTTCATGAGGGCTTCAAGGCTTCGATCTCTGGGGTTCCAGAGCAGTGATAAGGGCGAGGGCAAGACATGAAAAGTTTATGGTATTGGTGATTACTTCTGAATTGCCACACCTCCTTCGAAACACCAGAGCCCCACCAGACATTGAGTTGCCTTTACCTCAGTTGTTAATTTTCTCTTGAAATACCTCTCTAGGTGATACCAACAAGGTGTTCAGGGTCAGCTTGGAGTGGCAACTGTGGACTTTTTATCACATTTCTCTTCCAAAGCTGATTGGCCTCTTAAGGTTTCTACATGACTTCACACTACCCAGGTTACCTAAGCTTCAAACTCTCCATCCAGTACCACCCACACCCACAGCAACCTGTTGACAAGATTCATGTTACCATTAATAGCAAAAATATATATGTATATATATACATATATTTATATATTTTCTTTTCCTGTGTATGTAGTGTTTACATGCATGGGGATGCACATGCACATGCATAGATGGGTGGTGTCAGGGATCTTTCTCAATCACACTCCACCCAATTCTTTTTAAGGCAGGTCCCTCAATCAAACCCAAACTCACAGATATGGCTAGTCTCGATAGCCAGCTTCCTCCAGAGATCCCCTTCCAAGGATGAAGTTATAGGACCACCAGCACATGTACAAATTCTGAAACTGTGAACTCCAGTCCTCTTGCTTGGCGAGTGCTTTAGCTGCTAAACCATATCTCCGCTTAGAAGATTAGTAGTGAATTATCAGCCAAAATTTCCTTCCAGATAACGTCCTAGGATCCTTGCTATTCTCTTAATGATTCTAAGGCTGGGTATTTGAAGATGCTGGAGACTGGCTGACGGGGATTAAGGGGAACCATTAGGAGCAGAGAGGCACTTCTAATCTCATCATGAATCATGACATAAGTGGTCCTTTCCTCTCCTTGTTAGCATTTTTCTCCGGAATAAAAACTCCCTAAAGTATCAAGAATTTCCCTAAGTTCCTGAGCCTTTACTATTCCCTTAGGACATTACATGTCACAAAGGTTAGATGCATAATTTCTACTTTCTTTCTTCCTCATAAAAATATCTAACAATTGAAGAGAAAGGGGGAGGGGTAGGAAGAGCAAAAGCAAGAGTATGAAAGAGAACAACAAGAGAGACAGAGCTCACAAGCACTGACTCTCAAGCCCCTTTAGACAACAGAGGAGAACTTTAACAATCACCTGGGAGATACTTACATTGGTTGGTTTGTTTGTATCTCACTGACGTAGCTTTTCGACCTAGAATTAATTGGCAATGATTCAGCCTCCCACATTTGTGATCACAGGTGTGAATTACCATACCCTGCCAAATAAATATATTTTAATTGCAAAAACAAACAATGTAAACATCAGTATCATACCAATTACAAGAAGCATCTTGAGCTCCAACAATAATAAGCCATAGGGCACAGCCACTCAGTGAACCAAAGCAAGTCATGTCAGAATGCAGCAGCATGTGTTTCCCTATTAGGTCTTACACCTAAGAAGGCCAATAGAAAATTACCTTCTAAAATTCAAAAGTTGTCATGTGCCATGTATCTTTTGAATGTGTTCAAAACCCAAGGCAAATTTCTTGACTTAAAGCCATGTCACTAAATAAATTCAGGGGAAAAAATGTGCACAGTAACTCAGGTACATGGGCACATAGACCAGTCACTGAAAAGAACTGGAAACCAATACAGTCAAAGTCAACACTGGCTCATTCTGAAGGGACAAATGGCAGAACTCCCTTCAGTGCTTTTCTGTATTTTCTAAGGTTTTGAATTGAATGTGCACTAAATTTATAATAGGAAAATAAATATATATATGTATATATATATATATGAGAGAGAGAGAGAGAGTCAAACACATGTGACTACAGTTTCAGCACAAATAATAACAACTTTAGACAGAAACATGCCTTCAAATTAAATATCAACTGAATTTTTATGATGAATCAGATATAAGCTGGTTCAATAAACCATCCAGTAATCAGCTCACTCATATTGCTTGACACCAATTTTGAAAAATTAAGGAATGAAAATTTTATGGGACATGGTGAAAGATTTCTGTTACTGAACCAAGATAATTATCATTTCGTCCAATTGTTTAAATAATGAACTAAATTAAAACTTTGTGTTATATTTTGACATACAAATATCACGGTAAAGTTTAATGAGTTGCTACTGACATTTAAAAGCTGACTTAATTCATCAATATAAATATCAAAAATATTCTTCTAGTTGGTTCTGTTGCCTTGACAAAGACCAAGTCCAAAAGCAACTTAGAGGGGGAAAGAGTTTATGTCAGTTTACAAGTCAAGGAGAAGGCAAGGCATGAACTAAGACAGTCCAGCCTCGATTCCATACAGCAGTACCTCTGATCAGGGAGCTCACAGGCAAGAAGTAGAGCAGAAAAACAGATGGATGTTGCATGCTCGCTCACTCACAGATGTCCTGGGGGCCCAGTACCACCTACCCAGGGGAAAGTGCTGACCGCTGGCGCCTTCCTACATTAACCAGTAATCAAGACACTCCCTAACAAGCACACCTACAGGCCATCTTATCTAGACCATCCCTCAACTAAGACTCCCTTCTTAGGTGACTCTAGGATTTTATGAAGTTGCCAGTTAAAGGTAAGAAGTATAAAAAAAATCGTTCATTTATTTTAATTTTTCTTTTACGAGACACTAAAACAACATCTCAAAAACAATTTCATCTAAAGATACCAAACCTTTCATATAAACAGTTTTTTATGTTGAGTTTGCAAACTTCTTGCCATTGACAAATCAATAAGTAGGCAAACACTGGAATTTTATACAAACATGGGAAACCGGATGTTCAATTCATAGACTGACAAATTAGGATATTTTAATTCCAATGTGGATGTACAAAATATGAGAAAATGGTAATGGTTTAAGTGTCCGGACTTTAAATATTGACTCAAGGAAAAAACATCTACAATAGATGATAGTCATTTGGGTTTTACAGCTGTTCTTTCTGAAGTCATTCCAGAAGAATTAGCAAAACCAAAGGAGGTAGCCATTGCCTTTTTCAGTGGCTAAGCTGTAGAGAATTGTTGGCTTTCTTGCTAGTGACTCATAGGTTTGACTCAGCTTTGGAGTACAATACCTGCTGTTAACTAAATGTTCTGTGCCTTGACAGTAATCTTCACTGGGGATCAGTGCTGAGGCGGTTACTTTCAGTGGCCCCTGGGAATAACACTAGTATTTGGCAGAACAGATACTGTTCCCCTGGTCATACCCTTGGCTGGTTTGATGTCCATTTTGTTTCTGTCAACCTTTGCAGGAATCCAGGGAAGCCTTCAGTTCCTATGATACTCTTTTGGAAAACTTCTGACAGTTTTTAATGGACTTTGTAGAAATTTGTATGAATGGATCTATAAGCCAAACCATATTAAATAAGTCAAAATCATTTTGGTTGTGAGAAAAAAAAATGTTGACATATTGACTGGAGCAGCCAGATCAGTGGGTTGTTCAAACATTTATCATTTTGGAAATCCAATAAGTTATCCCGTGACTGGTATCAGTTCCAAAGCTAGTGGGAATTGAGGCCTCATCCCCCGATATGCAAGCTAAGGAAGCTCCTGGAAGAACCATGACAGTAGCGCTTGGGTTGAGACTCATCCAACTAGTGTTTACATACAGGCTCGGAATGTAAAAGTTGTGACCAAAAGCTTCAGAAAATGGCGTAGACAGTTCATTGATTGTGCAGCTGTGTTGGACACACAACACTTGGAGGAAGGCTTCCTAGAATGGGCTCCCAGTTCCAAGCCGGTTCTGAGTATTGCTATCAGACAATCTTGAAACCAGTGGCCTTCCTTGGTGCCTGCCATGCAGTAAGCTGGAGGCTCTAGTGTCACTGCTTTCAAATACTGTACGATTCCCCCCCAACAGAAGCCCTTTCCACCATATACAAAGTTACTAAGGTGCCTTCGGTCAAATAGTACACTTGTTAAAGAAAACCAGAAACCCCAAACTCAAATGCAGAAATTCCGTTCTTCATAAATGTCCCCTTTTTTGCCAACAAGTTGCTGTAGAGCTACTGTTTGAAGTTTGTTAATCCAGTGTTGTAATATCCTGTTGTGTGTGGCATTCTGGGAGGTTTTTCTTTTAATCTTCTTGTGCCTTATTTCCCTTCTCTGCAGCACAAAACTGATCCACATCGATGGTCTGAGGTTCTTTTTCAGGAGAACACATTTGAATCTTGACTCCTTTCTTCCAGCACACTAGTGGGTTTGTGGCCAATTATCCTTTTAATTTGTTTTCATGTCGACTTTGGTTAAATGCTTATCCTTTTTCTCATGTAGATCACGGACCTTTTAATAAGTAATCTGCTGGTTTTGGTTGCTTCGGTTTTTGTTTTCTTCAACTTGAGTGTCTGTCCCTCTCCTTTTGCCTTACCCGACTCTCACACATTCTCCAGAACACAGGTAGACATTCTGTTCCAAAACTAAGACGGCCTGTACTTTCCAAGATCGGGCCAACCATCTGTTTATATCTTCAGTCTTGGCAGAAAATGTCTATACACTATTTGATTTTTTTCTTTCATTTAACTACTACAGAATATATGTCAATTCCGCATATAGAGGTATACTGGTTAAAAAATATATCTAAGTTTCTACAGAGCATCTTTTCTGGAAAGAGGCAGGCTATAAGTAAGTAGACAACTTACAGAAGGAAGTGTCTAGTTCAGAGGATTATAGTCCATGAACAGCCAAGGGCTCACTTCTTCACTGGTAAGCAAGAGGTAGCAAGACACACACTGGAAATGGCCTTAGTCTTTAGAAACCTCAAAGCCCACCCTCAGCACCATACCTCTTCTAACAAGTGGATACGTCTTAATCCCTCCCAAACAGTTCCACCCCCTGGGGACTAAGAATTGAGGCGTAAGATCCTGTGGAGGCCATGAAGCACACCCAAGGCACCTCAACAATACACTTCCACTTCATTTGCTTTTTACCAACTGAGCTTTGAAATGTGTTTTATAAGTTTTATTCTATTATAAATTCTATTTCACATCTCATACTGGCCTCGTGTAGAGTAAATCCTCAACAGCCACATGTGGCTTCCAGCTGACTTATGGGACAGCCTTCAGGGCTCTAAATGGGCCCTTTAACCCATTGTAAAGTTCATAATCCATATAGAGTCAGAAGGCATTAGGTGGCTTTCAGTGAAATGTTAAACTTCCAGTTTTTCTACTGATCGTTTTAAAGAATGTTTGACATTCAAACGTTAGAAAATGTTAATGTTAAAAATACTTCTGACTTCTATTGAAGATCGAATATATTTTTCCACTTATTGGGAATATGCAACAGAATATACATCGAAACCAACCACTCTTCTCCACCATACCTCTATTACAACCTGGCCCACTCCGCCATCATATCTGGCCTTGGTCAGAGATGTGTTTCCTCGTTTGCACCTGCAGTCTTTTTTTTTATTTTTAATGTGTGCGTAGGTGTTTTCCCTACATGCATGTCTGTGTACCAACTGCTTCTCTGGTGCCTGAGAAAGCCAGATGGTGGCATCGTATTTCCTGGAATGGGGGTTTCGAATGATTGTGCATGTGGATGCTGGCAATTAAACCCAGGTCCTCTCAAAGAACAGCCAGTGCTAGTAACCACTGACCCATCTCTATAACACCTGAAGTCTAATTTTTGTCGTTATTTATTTATTCATTTTATATCCCAATATCAGCCCCCACCTTTCCCTCAGTACTCGGTCCTGATGCTGATCCTGATCCTGATCCTGATCCTCCTCCTCCTCCTCCTCCTCCTCCTCCTCTCCTCCTCCTCCTCCTCCTCCCTCCTCCTCCTCCTCCTCCTCCTCCTCTTCTCCTCCTCATCCTCCTCCTCCTCCTCTTCCTCCCTCCTCCTCCTCCTCCTCCTCCTATTCCTCCTCCTCCAGTATATCAAGTCATTGCAGGACTGGGCACATCCTCTCCGCCTGACGTCAGATGAAGCAGGTCAATTGGGGAATGGTAGGCAGGCAACAGATTCAGGGACAGCCCTGGCACCAGTTGTTCGGGGATCCACCTGACTACTAAATTGCACATCTGCTACATACAATAGTCTAATTTTAATTCAAGAATCAGAGTGATCTTATAGTGTTGTGGTAAATATTAGAAATACCCACAAACCCTCGCTAGCCGGCATCATCGAGCCGTATGGCATTAGCAGGTCTATTCATCCCAGAGGCGGCCGGTTCTGGGGCATCACTCCACACTACCCACAACTGTTCTCTGTCCCCAATGATCTCTCCACCCCTACTGCTAGCTTCATGCTCGGCCACCTTCTCCTGGCTGGCTCTCTGCCCTGAACTCTGCTCACATTTCCTGCAACCGCCCCGTGCGGTCACTGTCACAATCCACACCAGCCTGACCAAATCAAAACTCCAGAAGCTCATAGCTTAACAATCAGATTTATCTAAGTAATTTATGTCAGTAAATTTACATTCCACACAATAAACTCAGAGCCAGTTGATAATGATATAAACTGCCCACCTAGATAAAATAAATTGACCTATCCATCCCTTGAGAAATATAACTACCTTTGGCCATTTAAGGCCAAACGGATCTGGGTCCGTCCTTCTCTGCCTCCATCTTGATTCTTCCTTTTTCCTCTCTCTCCACTACCAAAACTCAGTGCCCTCCCCACCTTCCCACTGTCCAGTCACAGGCCTCGCCTTAATTTGCGCCAGCTGAACATTGATGAAAACCACTCTCTCCATTCTTCGCCCGCTGAAGCCCTCCCTTGCCTGGCTGCCTTTTACATGCCCACCCCTTTCTTATACTAGTCGTTCTTTGTTCTTGGTTCAGTGGTTTACTTGGCCTTCGTAAAGTCCTGAGAACACACCAACTCTGCTTTTACTAGGTGTTAAGAAATGATAGTTGCTCCTTTATGTGGACTGTTCATTACTTTATTTGGAAAAGGAGAAAAATAATCTAATGGAAATTATCTTGAGATTCCTTTTTCTCCAACCATAGCAGCCCCGTTTCAAGCATTTGAACCTAATATCATAGATGACCATCATTAACCCCAAATGAAAACAATCATTATTTAATAGAAGAAATATGAAGATCCCCCCACCAAGAAAAAAATGTTCAAGTAATTTTAATTGATCACTTCTATCTATATCAGTAAACATATATTTCTTAAAACCAAAGTCATGAGATGCTTGTTTCCTTTTTTAAAAAAAAAAAAAAAACATAAGCCAGTGGCGTCTGAACATTTAATTTGTTAAAAATTTTATTAAAGTTATTTTACAAAAGTGATTCAGGTCGTGTCATTCTGTCATCTAATGATTTTTTTTCTAGGAGAACTGAAAACAAAGCTTAATTAATGTGCCCTAATTCCCCACCAGCATCAATGGGATGTGCATGTTGGGTAATTCTTTCCAACCACAAGGAAGGATTCTCACCTTTCCACTCACAGCATCCTTGGCTTGTTCGGTTATTAGTGTGTTAGCAAGAGGCTGCTGGAGGTTAAGGGTGCAAGCATGATTAAACAGACAGGCCCACACAGGAACAGTGTTCAAAATGTGACTTCATTTATATGGTACTTTAACTAACCAAATTAAACAACCACGGTTAATTAAAGCCCTAATGCTTGTATTCACCCAACCTACAAATCAATCCATTCACTGTCTCTCCCACATGGCTGAACACTTTTGCTTGACAGATGGATTTAATTAACAGTCTGTGCCCTAAATTACTTATAAAAATTGGGTCATATGGATTTTTTCTTGGGGTTTGCCTCTGCAGAACAAGAACATACAAAGAAAATTGCTGTCTTCCCAAATAGATAATTTGGAGAAGGATAGAAACAGTTGAATTTGCATAACGTGCACTACAATGAGATTGGCTTGATGGTGCATGAAAGTGTAATGCTGAGAAAGAAGGGTGAGTTTCACAGCATTGAAGGTTCAAGCCTTGCCTCTGCCTCCTCCTAATGTGAATCATGAACAACTTAGTTTCTCTCAGTCATAATTTCTTTACTTAAAAAATGGAATAATGATATCACCATGAGAATTAAATGGCCAGTGAATGTTATGTGACTAATAAAATACTAAATGCACTTTCTCATTATAAGCATCTCACTTTGAAAGCTGTATCGCGGACATGCTGGATGAGCCCAGAATTAGAGGAAAGGCATCTGACAAGAAGACTGATGCAAAGACTATCCCTTCGGAGAACAGACTTCTCCTAACTCATCTACGAGACATTGAGGATACAGAACTGAAGTGCATCTAGATGGAGTGGCATTGTGTGCCAGCCTGTGGGGATGCAGGGAAATAAGGATTAAGAAAACACAAGTCAAAAAAATGGCTTTCTAGAAGATACAGAGTTACAGGAGAGAAGAGACTAATAAAGCTAGCACAGGGTGTGTGAGGTTTTGCTTTTATTAGTAAAATCCAGTGTTCTCTGATCCTGACGTCTATTTCTCATGGAGATATGTCTCCAGAAATGCTGGTCTATTCATATAATGAAAGGAAAATGACAAGTATATATCATATGAATTACTCTTACCATTTTCATTAGCAGAAAAAAATGTAAATATATATTTACCATTTTCCAACTTGTATCAATGCTGTGCTGATTAGTTAATTGCAAATCGTCATTCAGACATCTCTAAAAAGTAACTTCAATAGATCTTAACTGTCAGACACCCTGCTATATTTTCATTAAGAAAGACTCTTGGCATTGAAAATAGTGGTAACTATGGCACATCCAGTTCCCAATGACGCCTTTCTAACTGCAGAATTTTTTTTCTGATTCATTCAGATTTAATACATAAAGCACAATAGGGAATTGAGAAAGAAATAATGGAAGATTATTCTTCTAAGCAAAGTTATGTTTGGTATTTTTTTTCTTTGCATCAGTTATTTTGTTAGTGTGACTATTCTCCTAAATGTGACTACACAGCTGGACAGAATTCTGCAGCAATTATCTCTCTGTTAAATCCTCCACTCGATGAAGATCCCACGTCGAGACTCTTACAGGTAACCTCAGCAGAACCTGTGTTTCCCTGTGAAAGAACTTGGTTTGATGAGTCCGGAGGAAACCAACATAAATCTGGACACAGCAGGAAAGGCTAAATAGAGAGATGAGTTGTAAACACTCCTTGCCTGCCATTTTGACACACCCAGGACATTAGTCATTGGATCTGCATTTTCAGTTAGATTGTCCTCAGAAAGAAAAGTTACCAGTATCCAAGTCAGTAAGGATATGGGGAAATAATTGCTACCAGCTTGTCTTTCAGCACCAACCCATTTCACAGCCCATTTTACAGCTCCCCACAAAGAAGAAGAAGAAGAAGAAAAGTGATTGCTTGAAGAAGACAACAGTTTCACTTGATTTTTCCTGGCAGCCTAAGACAAGAATATTTGCTAGCCTATGGAGGACATTAGAGTGTGCACTCTCTATTTCTACCACCCTGCTACCATCCCGCGCACAGCACACAGACACCACACATACCTTTTTGTTTTAAAGTCGTTTGGGTGCATTTAATATTTGGAAGGAGTGTTGACCACATGGTAAGCATTGTCTGCTCTACATCTGTGATTCACAGAACCAGAGTCAATACTTGCAGAAGTTTGCTCTTGGCGAAAATAGCAGAGATGAGTTTTAGATTAGATCTGACCACTGAAAGTCTGAGAAGCCTCAGATAAATGGGAAACATGCAAGACAGAGCGATCTGAGCCAGTTCGACTCTAACCAGTGCTGCTTCATCAGACACCTGCAGCCAGTAAATGGAGGGATGGTGGTGGAAGGTATCTCCCATCATCCAGAATGAGCAAGCCCACTCCTGCTGAGATGCTTGACCACGCTGAAGACTTTACACCATAGGTGTTTAGAAAAAACAAAAGAGTCACAATTACTGTCCCAAGATACTAAGTAGACTACAGTTCAAAAATATAGTTTTACATCTTTTCTCGATTGACCTTCTGTGTCAAAAATTTAATTCAAAGTTATTTGTCCAAAGCAGTTGATATAAAAGATGCATATGAAAATGTTAGAATGGCCTATGCATGTATTCCGTATTAAAATATCTGATGGGCTCAAACCAGTGAAACGTTTGAAGGGTTTACTGAAAAATGCATGAGTGGATCATTTATTTGAAAGTATCAGGAAAGGAGTTTAAAACAAGGTAACAGGGTGATAATTGCCAATTTCTCCTCGAGAAGCTGATAAATATGCCTCTTTTAAACACAAAGAGTTTACTATCACTGTTGTTAATGAATATCAAAATATCACACTGCTACATATGAAGATATGAAGAATGCACGCCAATCGATTTTTAAATGAAGGACAATTATTGTAGCCCAGTCAGTTTAGTAAAGCTTGAGTTAGACAAATTTTAAGAGCTATTTTTCCCTCCTTATAGGACCTCCAAGAATGTTTTAGAAAGCATTTCTCAAACTCACTGACTATGGAAAGTTTCCCCAAATATGTTGGGGACCACAATAAAAGAAAGACCTCATGGTAATATTACCTAAGGTAAGTCAGGGGACAAATATATTGAAAAAAATTTTCATTTGCTCTCATGTGTTAAGTAAGGAATTTACCTGCCGTGTATAAGACAAATCGATTTGGATTAATGGGATATTATTCAATGAGGAATAAAAAGCATTTGTTTGGAAATGACATTTATCTGATGTCTAAATGGTTCTTGAACTCTCTGCTATTATCATCCAATACAAATATGTCTTACATACCATTGTAAAGTGGGTTTTGATATTTATGGACTGACAAGCTGAAAAGGAATGAAATAAAAATGATTTTTTAAAAGTGATCTATGTTTGTCTTCCATGGAATTTTTTCCATCTTTTTAAAAGAAAGTTCCTTGGCCAATCCTGGCATCTCTCAACAACCCTGAGCTGGGGTAACCCGGGAGTTGCCATAACACTTCATTCCTGTGCATCACTTGAAAGGCATGTGTGCCTTTTGTGGTTCCAGAAACACTAGGCATACCGAGAATGGGGTTGTGTTAGATGTCATAAATACTACTGTGTTTCATCGCGTAGACTAGATGAACAAAAGCCCTTGTGGAAGAGAGGAGCTATGCTTTGGAATAACATATTTCACTTGGTAAATAAGTCAGAGATTTTGAGCTGACAGTCAAGAAGGGGTCCATGAAACACTATCATCCTTCCTTTAAAATTGATAACATGTTTTATTGCAGCAGTAAAATGTGGAAAGGTTGTCTGTGGCCTGTATGGATAAGAACCACTATTAGAAAAATAAAAATCTAAGGTTCAAACTAAAGAAAAATGCCAAGCTGGTACAATAAAGAAATTTTTATCAGGAGGTGGTGTGTGTGGATAATGCATATAAACATTAATGTGAACTACATTCACTTGAGAAACAGTACTCAACGGGGGGAAATATGACAGAGACTACGCCCCTTCCCCAAGGTAGAACTGCCAAGGAAAAGAATTGAAGTGCATGTGCTTGGTTCAAGGAGAGTATGACAGACTCAAAAGGTGATAGAACTGTAGGCTAGCACATTATCAACCACTTACACCCTTTCCTCGGTGCATCAGACTCGGGGCTAAGAACTAGAAAGAATGCACCCATCAGAGAGCAAACAGGAGCACCTTGGTCACGAGAAGGAACACAAGTAAGTTCAGAAATAGGACAGCAGGAGGCTTTGGTGGAGTCTAAAGAATCATGACAACACTGAGCGACAGGCACTGTCAGCCTAGGAATAGATACTGCTGCTTCCAGAATAATCTCCACATGGTAGCACTGGCAATGAGGGTGGTCATTTTTCTTTTATCTCGGGAGGCAGGAGTTATACTGCATTACAGCAAAGAGGAAAAGAAAATGGAGCCCGGGAAGTCATTGGGAATTGAAAAGGATGAATCTCCTGCTGTATTCTCTAAGTCCTTAGACATGTTGAGTAATACATGGCTATTGGTAAGTGAGCGTGGACCAGAAGAACCATCAAATTGAAACAGCCAATATTTTCTCTTCTTCTCCATGGGCTAGTATTGCCTGAGAATCAAGAGTTGCTTAAGAGAGGATTGCATGGTATTGGAATTGCTTGTGTTGGAAGCGAGTCCTAGCTGGATATAGCAGTCGTTTCAAACAATGGAAATTTTCATTCAATTCAGTTGGCTTGCGTGTGGTCAATTTTGAAAGACTATGGGTGGATAGCCTGGTTAGGTTATCTATGTAGTCACGCAAACAACACACTAATGGATAGTGTACTTTCTCCCAGTTCCTAAAGACGCAAGCATGCTGGTGCCTTCAGAGTTAAGTTCATAATTTCCAAATTGTGTATTCCAGTGTATAATCCAAAAATTCAAAATAGATACAATGACCATATACTTGACTATTCTCATGTCGAAAACGATTTTAAGAAAGATGACAGGTATTTTTACAGCATGTTAAGTGAGGTTTTTTTTTCACCAAAATTCTTCCATTTGATCACATCGTCCTTTGAGATGTAAGATATTCAGTAGGTGAAACACTGATCTTGTTCAACTAGCCAAGAACAAGCCATTACTGGATAATAAAGTTGGTCTAGAACAGACATGTTTGAATTTCTGACTCAAGTAAGCTCACTGAACCATAGAGGCACAGTGCTGCCCTCTAATCCTCAAGCCATTCAAACCAGAACAAATGCTATCTGAATCCATCTGCAAATTAGTTTCAACTCTAATGAACTTCTGTGGACCTCATTACCCAGAATACCTGTGCAGTTACATCTACCTAGAAGTTTAAAATAGTTTCAAGTAAAGGGTGCTTTTGATTGAGTTTTCAAATGCTGCTCTATTAGTTTCTTAAATAAAATGAATGCCAACATCGGTTTATTTGTTTCTCATCTGGATGTTCCTACAAAACATTCATTGGCGTGTTCCTCTCCAAGCCGTAATGCTGTTCTTTCCATGATTACACAACCCAACCACCCAGCCAGAAGAGAGAAGAAGGTAACCCCTACAGCTGCAGTAACTGGGTCTCTGCTCAAGGAATGACCACATTATAATCAGAACTAATTCAGTGCAGGAGAGAAAGAGACAATGGAGAAACATAGCTGCTAAAAATTCCTTCTTGAGAAGGCAAGTGCTGGGGTTATTTCTGTGGCAGACTCAAATATGTGTACACACAAAATAAACCCAATCAATTTCTTCATAAAAAATAATTCCTTTGTCTCAGTCAGAGGATTCATCCCATGACTTGATTTTCCTTTAAGACTTTTTAATGTTTTGCTTGTGTGTATATGTGTGTATCTGTGTGGGTATGTGGACATATGATTATAGATGCATATTGAGTCCAGAATAGAGTCACAAATCCCCTGGGGCTGGTGGAACAGGTAGTTAGGATATAGCCCATATGGTGCTAGGAGCAGAACTCTGGTCCTTTGCAAAAGCAGTTAGCATTCTTAAACACCAAGTCACCTCTCCAGTCCTGATAACTTGGTTTTAAAGATCAATTCAAATTAATAAATCTAATTCTGCCTCAAGTCAGAAATTATCATTGTGCTAAAGGTTCACACCACACTCACATCTGGAAATAACCAACATTTTTGTTACATTTCCTTGAAATAAGAGTTTTTATAGTCTCACATATGTAAGTCTTTCTAAATATACATTTAAAAGATTATATTCAGAGAGACTGAAATTTTCCTGATTCATAGAAAATATAGCTTTGTTTCTAATAGAAATCCCTCTATGCAGTAGGCATAAAAAACTCTTGAAGTATTTTAGTAACACAGTATAGAACTTAATATTGCTTACAATGATCACAAGTCAGAAAACAGCATTATATTCATTCAAAGATGGTTTGCCTGACTCCTAAGCAAACCAGAATTTTAAAGGCCTAGAATTTTGGTGTAGGACTCCTGTTTCCATAGCTCTTTAAGTTTTCCTAGAACTCATCATTATGGAAAGAAAGACTGGGGAGAATCTCCTAGAAGTGACTTCACATAGAACAGCAGAACGTCTGCCTTGAGATTGGTTGGGGAAGGGATATACACTGAATATACAGCCTAGTCCTCTCCATAGCAACCACTGTAGGTACTGTGTGAGTAGAAGTCGTTCAGGTTTGTGTCTCTTTTGCGCCCCCTCCTGGATGGTTTCTTGGATTGGGTACTTTGATCTCACAATGTTAGCAGCCTCAGAGCCGCTGCTGGGACTTTCAGAACTTGAGTGTCAGGACTTGTGTCTTTGTTTTACTATCATTGTGTGCTGTTGAGAATTTGCTCGTGTTAACTGTAAGTGAATGGTATGCCAGACAGAGAGTCAGCATGAATATGCAAGGTCCACCAGGTAGCAGTCCTGGGGTTGCCAAGAATGGCTCAAGAGGAGTCACAGGGCCTCTTTGTTCTAAAACAATACAAAGTCAAGGAGGAAAAATAACACACATGCACATATTTCACTACACACAAACATAATACACGATATATACAAAGATATGTATGTATATCATGATTTTGTAATAAGGTAATGGTGATTGGTATTAATTTATATGTCACTGACTGACTATATTTTTTGAGATCAGAGAGTGGAAAGTTAAAAACCAACAGAAACTTGGCTAAAACTCAGAAGGACTGTGGAAAGCAGAGAGTAATAGGAGAGGCTATTGCAAGATTCAATAGGGAGTAACCAGTTCCCTGAGTGTCTCCATCCAAACAGTTCTCTTGCCACATACATGACTACAAGGAAGCAGTAGAATGAAGCCATCTCCATTCCTGACATAATGAAACCACCCATGTTCCAAATGAAAACGTGTGCTCCTCCCCAGAAGGAGTAACATGGCAGTAATTCGGTCACCACCACAGTCCCTCTCTATTTTAAACGTAAGCTGGTTTGGGTGCCCTGCTTTCTAGAGATCAAGTCATAAAGTCCACCTCCAGAAAGTGAGCTTATGATTGCCGCAGAGCCTTTCCTCCATCCAAGTCTTGTCCTTTATGTTAGGAGATCCATGTCTTTGATCTGAATCAGGCCAGGAAAGACGTAGACCCATCATTTCCAGTGTTGTTGGTCATTCATGCTACTAACCGGTGTCTTTAACCACCTAACCGTTAGCATCAGTTTTATACCCAGTTCTAGAATCCTCATGACCAGCTGGCTGCTTCCATGTTGGGGTTTACAATCACCAGGCTAATTGTTCTGAGATCCACGTTGCCTGGTAAACTAAGTATGAAGGTTTAACCTTAGTCAACAGAGAACACCAAAATGTGTGGTAGAATTGTCCCAGTCTAGGCCACTTATCACAATCTTTTAATGAATACTGTGCCACTCTAGGCAACAGTTTCTAATATCTGGTGGAAGAAGTATTTTCAATAGTCACTCTCTCGAGGAACGAAGTTGAGAGATATCCAATCTCTATATACTTTTAAATTTATTTCTCAATACAGTCCATTTTTTCCTAATATTTTAACTTCATTTTGGTATATCCCAGGCTTTTAGCCACCACTTAAACAGGTTATAACTACCTCCAATGCACTCAAACTAGTAAGTAAGTCATCTTTCTGCGTTCAATGATGCATATATTTGTTCATATACTAGTCATTTGGCTTTTGTGGGTATCAAAAATTCTAAGTAATAAAAATATAGTGCTGGGTGGCTCGAAAGCTAGTTTATTTGAAGCCTACCTTTGATGGGAGAGGGGTATACAATCTTTTAACGTACAGTGTTTTTTCAAAGGCAATTAGTACTCTAAATAGAAACACAGCATGTAAAGGCACATAGAGAGCATGAGGTCCTGTACATTTAAGCAGGGTGCAAATTAGTCCCTGCAAGAAAAGGATGTTCAGTGAAGACCAGATGGAGGGGAAGAATGAGAACATCTGAGGGACAAGGACTCCAAGCTGTGGCCACTGCAAGAAGCTTAACAGATGGGAGCTCAAGGAAACTGGAACCCAGTGAGTTCGTTACATCTGTTAATAAAGTGTGCACACAGCTTACTAACATCTTGTATCAGCAATTATAAGACAGCAACCAGTTCACTACTGGTCCTCAAAAGTGTAAGGATTAAAAGGACAACATGGACTCAAGCCAGTGCTTTCCCACTGACTCAATTACAGCAAGATTACCAATCATCTGCCCTTGTTTTTCCTAATCACTATACGTTATGGCAGAATCAGAACCATGAGCCAGATATGTATTAGACAGTAGGAATGAAGGCCAAGACTTACACATTCTAATCAAGGATATGCCATTAATGTTTCTTTTCAAACATGGTGCTGATCTTTGAGGTCTCTGGGAAAGGCTAGCAATTCTTCTCTCTCTCTCTCTCTCTCTCTCTCTCTCTCTCTCTCTCTCTCTCTCTCTCTCTGTGTGTGTGTGTGTGTGTGTGTGTGTGTGTGTGTTCATGTGTGTGCCCCTTCTTTATTTTCAACTGGCATGCTTCTTTAAGGGAAGCATCCTAGCTACAGCTTTTGAATAGGTTAATTAATTATTGATTCGCCTCGAAGCAAATAATTCAATTATGTTGAGAGAGGGCTGAGTTAGAGAAATCAAAGGTAGAAACTCATTCTTGTTTAAAAGAAAAAAAGAACATATGATTCAGCTCCATTATCCAAATGGAGTACATCTTGTTGAAACTATAAATAGAAATAAAGTGGGTACAGCACTCATTCACAATCAGTATTGTAGCGGCCGCTGCAACAAAGAAAACAGGACTTCAACTGCAGGGTTCCTGGTATTTTTTCCCCATGGTCCTCTGTTGACTTTTGACCTAATCAATGCGTATAGAGATTGAACAAATGAAGATGGAGGCAATGTCACATTTTTGCCCTACTTCAATCAAAAAGCACGTTTTCCATTTATGAGTTGTGTGAAGTGTGCTACGTACCCTATCCCTGGCATGGTATAAAAACCTCATAGTAATCCCACTGAGCATGGCTCCACTTACAGTTACTACTGTGGGGAAACACCATGACCAAAAGCAAGTTGGGGAGGAAAGAGTTTATTTGATTTGAAATCCCACATCACTCTTCATCAACAAAGGAAATCAAGACAGAAATTCAAGCTAAACAGGAACCTGAAGGCAGGAGCCGATGCAGAGGCCATGGAGGGGTGCTGCTTCCTGACTTGTCCTTACTCCTTGCTCAGCTTACTTTAATAAGAGCCAAGGACCACCAGCCCACAAGGGCAGCACCACCCACAAAGGACTGGGCCCCTCCTCTCCGATGATTCTAGCTTGATCAAGTTGACATAAAACTGGCCAGTATTATGTGCTATAATAATTCCCATCATACAGATGAGAAAACTGAGGTCTCAAGGTAAATGGAATTTCCTGAAATCAAGTACAAAGCAAATACATGGCAAAATCAGACTGAAGCTGAAATGTTCTGGTACCCCCTCTCTGTGCCTATGCTCCCTGCAGGCCTGGCAACTGCAAATCTCTGAGAATACATTCATCTCTTCCTTATAGCCACTCATTGCATTATTTTCAGCTTCTCATTGATTGATAATGAACTGTCCCATTACAAGCATCACTTATGCCTGTCACCTGTAAAGGAGACAACATAAAAGACCTCCGTAATACGTGCATCATGTTTGTTTCTGGCAGAAGATGAAACATACAAAGAAACATATACAGAAATCTGCCCTTTTTCTTTCAAATCCTAAATGAAACACACATTCATTCCCATACACAAATCTTACAAAACAAAATAATAAGATTTTGGCTATACCAAACACATAAAAATTCTATGCATTTTTCTTGTGTGAATAAATTGTCATATTCCTGATTAATTACAAGTATAGCTATCCCCGAAAATACTTTCAGTTTTTTTCATACTACCATAAAGATCATTAATGTAATGGTAACATGGCTTAGATACCTTGTTGTTTAAACATTAGATTAGGAATAACTTTTCCGGGCAAAGTGGGGCATGGGATCCCTCTGTATACTGTCCAGATGGTCAAACCAAACATGACTGGAGTACATATGTGTGTATATGTGTCAGGGATGCCTTCTTCTCAGAGGTGAAGGGAAGAGCGGGGGAGGAGCCTATGAGGAGAGGGGAGCTTTAATTGCAATATAAAGTGAATGAATGAATGAATGAATGAATGAATGAATAAATGGAAAAAGGGATAAGGTATTTTGGAAATAATAAGTATTTAGTTAGAAGAAAACACTACCTAAATTTCTTCTTTATTTTAAAAATAAATTTTATTATAAAAACTTGCAAATTGGAAAACAAAAGAGAGAAATCACACACTGAAAATCTAAACATTCCAATGAACTTGTATACATTTAGAATAGCCATAAGGAACGACAGCTGTGGAGCTGTTTAAAAGACCACCGACTGGTTAAAGCAGTGACAATAACACAACACTATACAATCTGTAATACACAATGAGAGGCGGAGTGAGCAAACCGAGTTCCCTTGTACTGTTGTCCCACAGTGAAGAATTAGGATATTAATTCACTTCAATCTATGGTGAATAAGAATGCTTACTGTAGTATAGAAAGCCACCAGAAGAAGAAAACATGACTGCATGGAAAACAAAAAAATAATAATTCAAAGGATTCCAAAAGGGATGAACAAGAAAACAAGACAAGTAGAAAGTTGTTAAACTCAAATGTTAGGTACTAGTGGTTACTACTAAAACTGACGATTGCAATATATATCGATGGACTAATTGTTCTACTTAAAAGATAGGTTATCAGACTAGGTAGGAAGTGTATCAAAACAAGACTCAAGTTTATGAGAGGCATCTTGTGTACAAGAGACCCACATCAAATATGATATAAGTCAAAGCAAAAAGTGTGGATAAAAGCACAGCTGCATTAATCATACGAATCTATTTGGCTGAGTTATGCCCCAGGCAACGGATCCTTCACACAGGTGAAAACAAGAGAAACCAGGATGTAGTGTAGGACACTGTATAATGTGGAAAGATTGACTTCTCAGGAAAACACAATACTGTCTCAGGTACTGGCACTGCCAAAAGCCAGAGTGTATATGAATTCCACTCTCCCCAATTTCACAAGCTTCTTCCTCTAGGCGCTCTATCAGGTTAACCTTATTATCTATGAGCCCGTGCTTCTGTGGAATACAGTACTCCCCAAGTGGAAAGGGTTGCTGGTGAAGACAGGCTGCTTGCATCTAGAGTCAAATTGTAGCACCAGGCAGATCGGGTGACAGGTCTGAGCCTGTTTTCTAATAGGGAAGGCAGACAGAAACCATTCTGTGCTTAACTTTAGAGCACCTAGGGAATTTAGGTGAGGCCACTAGCAGTGCAGGATAGTGGGGACCCAGCTCCTGGCCCCCTGGGGACATCCTCCTCAACAACTGCCTTGGGGTGATTCTTCTCACTTGTCTATTTTGACCTTGAGCCCCCTCTCCAGGCAGTGCTGAAGGAGCCAGGTTAAGTTCTGTGATCAAGACCCAGAGCTCTGCCCCTGATGTTGGTGCCTTGTGTCCTGAGAGAGGAAAATTGGACGATTTCAAACATAATGATTGACCCAGGAGGCAAACCTTACCCTGAGACATAGCTTATATAAAGAAGTAATAAAGACGCGATGGAAAATTCTTAATGCAAAAACTGAAAGTCTTGGACCAAATTGGATTTTAGCTGTTATTTTTTACCGAAGAAGTGTTTTTTCTGCCTGGTTTTATATTTGAATAGAAACTGGTGTCCATATATAAAGGGAATGGAACGCAGAAACACAGAGCGTTGTGATAAATTTCTCTAGAGTGAAATGAAGTTACCAGAGCACTTTTTTTTGGTATGTAAGAATATTGTATGACTATGTGAAATTATAGTTTGGACGTTTGAAGTTAGACGGTGAACCCATACTGTTTTTATGTAAGGGACTTGCTTTCAAAATAGTACAGCATTGAAAGGTTACTCCATTTTTCATTAAAAATATTCTTCTCCCACACAATGCATCCGGACCACTGTTTTCCTTCCCTCCCCTCCTCCCAGATCTTCCCCACATCCCCTTCTCTCCCAGATCCACTCTCCCTTTCTTTCTTTTCAGACAAGAGCAGGCCTCCGAGAGACAACCAAAACAAGAGATACTAACACCAGACAAAGCTCTCATATGGAGGATGGCCAGGGCAGTCCAAAGGGAGGAAAAGAGTCCCAGGAGCAGGCAAAAGAGTCAGAGATCCACTGCTCCACTGTTAGGAGTCCCACAAAAGCATCAAGCTAGCAGCCATAACATATGGACCTGATGCAGACCCTTGCAGGCCCCATGCTTAATTTGTTCAGTCTCTGTGAGGCAACGTGAGGCCTGTTTAGTTGATTTGATGGGCCATGTTCTCGTGATGTCCTCGAACTTCCCTGGCTCCCACAATCCTTCCTTCCTATCTTTTGCAGGGTTTCCTGATATCTATAGGGAGGTACCTGATGGAGATTTTCAACTTAGGCGCTCTCTCTCTCTCTCTCTCTCTCTCTCTCTCTCTCTCTCTCTCTCTCTCTCTCTCTCTCTCTCTCTCTCTGCATAGTGTCTAGCTTTGCAACCATCCCCATTCTACTGCCTGGGGAAGCCTCTCTGAAGACAACTGGGCAAGGCACTAATCTATGAATATATCAGAACATCATTAGGAACCCTTTCATTGAGTTATAGATGTGTGTGTGTGTGCACCTGCGGAAGCGTGCATGCGTGCGCGTATGCATGCACGTGCAGCACTAGCATGTCTCCCACTGTGACCAGACAAAGCAGTCCAGTTAGGTGAGGCAGGCAACACAACCAGGGTAAGCCCCCACTCCAGTTGTTTGGGGACCTGCAGGTAGACCAAGCTTCACATCTTCTACCTATGTGGGGGTGCGGGGAGCTGGGTTCAGCCCTTATATGCTCCTTGGTTGGTGGTTGATTCTCTAGGAATTTCCAAGGGTACAAGCTAGTTGATGTGATGGACTTCTTGTGGAGTCGCTATTCCTTCCAGGTTTCTCAATCATCCCCAGCCTCTGCCAGTTTTTGAAGGAATATGCTGAACTGTCCTCAGAGGATCAATAGAGACACACTGCACACCTGTCTTCTTCCTACAACTACCTTGGAGCCTCAGGCTATGTTCGTATCTGTCGGCTTGGACTCACAGAGAGGAACTGTATATAACCGTATGTAACTGTCGTCTGAGAGGCTGTCTCTAGCAGTGGACTAAAACAGGTACAGACTCACACCCAAACATCAGATTGAGACCTTTATTCTTTCTTATAAACACAGTTTTTGCATTGTACATCCTGAAGAATTTGTTTTAGTGCTACTTATAATAGGGAACTTCTGAATGTAAATTCTTCAGGTTTTGTGTATCTGAAATAATTTTATTTTTCCATTAATTTATTTATTCACTTTATATCCAAATCTCTCTCTCTCTCTCTCTCTCTCTCTCTCTCTCTCTCTCTCTCACACACACACACACACACACACACACACACACACACACACACCCCTCTTTCTAGTACTCCCTCATATAGCCTCTCCTCATCCCTATCCTCCTCTGAGAAGGGGGAGGACCCCTGGGTACAAATCCATCCTGGTACATAAAATTCACTGCAGGACTAAGCACATCCTCTCCCTCTGAGGCCAAACAAGGCAACCCAGTTAGGAGAACAGGACCCACAGGCAGGCAACAGAGTCAGAGATAACCCCTGCTATAGGTGTTGGGGGACCCACATGAAGACGAGGCTAGACTTGTGCTACATATGTACAGGGGGCCTGGGTCTAGCCCGTATATGTTCTTTGGTTGGGGGTCCAGTCTCTGGGAACCCCCAAGAGTCTGGGTTAGTTGATTCTATTGGTCTCCTTATGGAGTTCATACCCCTTCCAGGTCCTCAATCCTTCCCCCAACTCTTCCACAAGACTCCATGAGCTCTGTCCAATATTTGACTCTGAGTCTCTGCCTCAGTTTCCGTCAGCTGCTGGGTGGAGCCTCTCAGAGGACAGTTATGCTAGGATCCTGTCTTCAAGCATAACAGAGTATCATGATAGTGTCATGGATTGGTTCTTGCCCATGGGATGGGTTTCAAGTTAGGCCAGTCATTGGTTGGCCGTTCCCTCAGCCTCTGCTCCATCTTTGTCCCTGTACTTTTTGTAGGTGGGACAAAACTAATGTTCATTATTTTTGAAGAACATTTTGTTAAGTATAGTTCTAGGTTAAAAGGTTTTTGGCTTTGTTTTTGTTTTTGTTTTACTGCTGTACAAATGCTATATATCTCTAAGGCTCCTGTCTTTTCTTTTTCTGGTTGCTTCTAAATTTTCCCTTTATCTCTCATCTTCAGCAGGGTCACTGAACTGGGTTTCTGTGGATTCCTTAGGTCTATTTGTGGTTTCCATAACTTCCTGAGTTTGAAAAATAATGCTTTTAATTTGGAATGTCACCGGCACCATTCTGAAGAGTTTCTGTGTCCTCTCCCCCACCGCTGGCCCGTCTTCCTTGAACTCTATCTTGTTACTGTGGAACTCAATGATAAAAACTGCCTCCCAGGTCCGATGTTCTGTTGTTACACTTCTTTAACTCAAATCTCTGTCTCCCCTTGTTTCAGTGATTTATTCTGACTTTGCTTTTTCTCAGTTCACTATTGCTTCTTTTTGCCTGTGTCTGCTCTGCTGTGAAACCCATTGAATGCTTAACTGCTTGGAGTATTACAGTTTTCTGCTATAACCTTTATATTGTTTCCTGAGGTTTTCTTTTATGTTAACATCCTTCACTTTTCTTTCTGTTTGACAAAGTTGCCCCCTGAATTATTGACTACATATATAATTGTTAATCTACAACCTTTGCTACTTATTCTGGTGTCCTCATGACTGTGCTTTTTTTTTTCCAATGTAATCAGCATTCTTTGAGCCTTGGTTTTGCTGATTGAGAGGCGAGGTGTTTGAAAGAATAGCAAGATTAGAATCTTGAGTATTTTTCCACAGGAACAGCTCCGGTTTGCTCTGTCAGGATTCTTGGAGGTGCTTACCCTTTTGGTGAAATAAAAGTTAAGTAGACTGCAGGCTGCTTTTCCACTTTACCTACTTTTACCTCACTTTTGTGTTCATATGCCCAAGGGTTGGGTCAGCTCTTCTACAGAGGTTTGGGATGAAGTTTCCTATGAGATTTTTTTTCCTTCTTAGCCCTATGTCTCCTACAGGAATGAGCCAACACTATCCCTGAGCCTCTGTCTGCATCACCACCAGATTCCACAGTGACACCCCACACAACCATCTACTGGATTTGTAGCCTTTTGACCACAAGAAAGAAAACATGGGCTTTTCAAAACCCCTTGGGTTTTTCTCCTTGTTATTTTAAGAACAGTGAATTTCTGTAAACTCCTACATTCTCACTAGAGCCAGAACCAACAGCAAGAATTAAAGACCATACACTCAGACTGGAAATGACTGAAAAGAATTTACACCTTAGGCAAGAATTGCTATATGACTACAAATTTTTCTTTTAAGTGGATTAGCTAAAGTTAATAAATCAAGAATGTAAACAAATAAACTCTTAAATAGGATTACCAAGAGAGTTCTGCTATCCTGTTCTTAAAGAAAGATGCCTGTTGGTCTGCAATTTTCTAACATTTCACTATTTTGGTACAAGGATGAATATGCAAGTCACTTTATGTCTTTCTTATTCATGTGCTTTTTTCCCAATAGAATTGGCATTCTCTGAGCCTTGGTTTTGCTGATTGAGAGGAGAGGTGTTTGAAAGAACAGATTAGAATAGGTGAATCTTTTTTTTTTTTTTCACGTTTCTCAAGTGTTGGGAAAAAGGCATGTCAAGAAAGGAGAATGAGAAAGTGAAGCCTAAGGAGAATTAATGATCCATCCATAAAGGTGGATGCTCTTTATATGCATTGTCTTACAGAACAAGAAATGGGGATTCTGGAAAACCATGGGTCTGTGTTCACACAAATAGGAAGTGGCTTAGCCGGACTTTACACCAATACTTGTCTGATTCCAAATTACACACAATTACTACTACACTGTATGGCCTCCCTGAGACATCAGCAAATCCTGTTGCTGAGAATTGTCTCTCTGGCTCAAACAGAGAAAAACTTAGAGGTCAAGGGCATCCTTCAATAAACACAAAGATCTCATTTGCTACCTTGTAAATCTATTTATGTTAGCTTTTAATATTATAGCACATTTTAAAATTAAAAGACTATCTTCACGTTTTTATTTACATTAGCAAGTTTGTTTCATTATTTATTTTTATTAAGTTCAATTTCTGAGAACTATTCATAACTTTATGAGGTAAATCTAGCCTAGAGATGATTTTTAAATGTGTATAAAGACAAAATTTAAAGAACAAAAGAATAAGTGGCATATTTTTAACATCACACATGCCATGCATACACACACATATGCACACATGTTAATATATACACCACATACACATACATACACATTCACACACTCATGTTAACATACACACCACACATACACACACACACCTAAGTTAACATACACATCACACACATACATATACACACACATGTTAACATAGATACCACGCACATATATAAATACATACACACATGCTAACATACACTACACAAACATATAAATATATACATATATACATACATACATACACACACATATACCTTAAAAAGTCCATTTTCAATGTTAATAATTCTAGTGACAGGTTTAGACAAATGCCAAGTAACTCTGCCACAAAAACCATTCTAGTTCTTGTTAACTTCACCTATGTCCATAAGACTCAAAAATTGAATCGTACCCCACCAGCCTCTCATTTATTCTCTCTGTGTGATAATAATATTTCTTTAGCCTAAGACCTCTCTTCATCTCAAATTCATAATATTTATATAGATAGATTTATATAGTATCCTCCAATTTTCCTAGTCCTTTGTTAGATACTTATCACAAAAGCATTTTTGTTAATGGTGTCTCACGACATTTGCCAAGATGCAACTGTCCCATCAAGAATGATTCAGTTACTGTCCGCTTTGGAACCTGCACATGGAATCAGGAAAAAAGAAAAAATTGAGTATATAGAAGCCTGGCAGGAGTCAAAACCCCTCAGAATATAAAATCTTCCTGTGCCAATCCCTTCCTCACAGCAACTCCTCCCACATCTATTAAATATGGTCAAATTATTGTTATTTGCCTTAGAGATGACTCTACAAACTATTCAGATATAATTTATTTAAGCTAATCATAATTTTATCTAAATCCAAAAAGTGAAAAACTAATGAATCAACATAGGCACGGTGGCTCACATCAGTAATCCAGCACTCATAAGGTTGATGAAAGGGGAATAAAAAAATAATGAGAGAAGAGTAGAGAAAGGAAAGGAAGGATGGAGGGGAGGAAGAAAAATAAGAGGGAGGGAGGGACTGGGGGAGGAAGGAAGGAAAGAAGGAGGGAAGGAAGGAAGGAAGGAAGGAAGGAAGGAAGGAAGGAAGGAAAGAGAAACAAACAAACAGACAAACAAAGAATTAGTGAATCAAATAATCAAATCCATCATTATCAAAGTTGCTCATTTCCTAAGTAGGAGAACAGGGAGCAGAAACAAGATCAAGAAATAAAATTCTAAAAAATTTTGTAAAATTCTAATAGCAGTGGGATAAATCAAAATAGTTTGTTAACAATAACAATGTTTAAAAGTGGTTTCATTAAGTCAACATTTTCACATCTGTTTTTTCTTCTTTAGAACAAGCCTGCCTCCTCTTAAAACTGATTATACTAACCCTACAATTCACACAGCAGAAGCCAGTGAACAAGACAGCCAGGAGAAGCACTGGTCCTTAATAATTGAATGGTACATGCACCAGAGTAAGAAAAGATCAAAGGTGTTTACACTCTGTTTAATATGGCAGTTATGTGTAAAAGCAAAAATAGGGGAAAAAATCACTTTAAATTCTCAGAGTAGCACTTATCACCTCTCTGATGGGGCCAGGTGGTTAAAGGGTAAGAGCAGCTATTCCATTAGATCTGGCAAGTGCACAATCCGTTTGAGAGAGTGAAGCAAGGCCTAGAGATGCTTCTGCAAGAGCAGGTGGCAAAAGAGCGTGTTAATAATCAGCAAGCGTTTTCTGAGTTGGTTAACTCCATAAGCCTATGAAACAGAATAGCAACACTGAGACCAGCCATGCTGCAACACAATAGACGTCTGCTGAGACCTCAGATGGCTCTTCTCTTCTCTGAGTTCCCCTGCAGAAACCTTGATTAATAATCAAACTACTGTTTCAGGGCTGGGTGTGACAGTGTCAGAGCACTTGCCAATCATGCACAAGACCCTAAATTCTACTCACAGAACTCCAAAATACAAGCTAATAAGAATAAGAATAAGAATAAGAATAAGAATAGTTGTAGTAGTAGTAGTAATATACATATATACATACATACATACATGCATACATACATACTTGTCCTACATTGCTATTGCTGAGATAAATGCCATGAACAAAAAGTCACTTGGCTAATTGGTGGCATAAGATGTCCACTTGAGGCATTGTCTTCCCCATTATTTATGAATCTATTTAGATTTCATATATATGAAATGTATCTAGAAGATTTTTATTCCTAGGTTTTTATATGAACCTTCAAATGGCCCTAGTGTCAGTTGTTCTTCCCCACATTTTCTTCCTTCACCCATTTCTTACAATTCCATCATTTAATATCCACTCCAGTCCTCTTGGCACACCCACTGTCTCTCCATAACATTATATTCTATTTCCCATTCCTTGGGGAATCCTCTTCTTCCCACTTTTCTCTTACTAGGTATCTAATTGCTGTGGTTAAGAGGATTGTGCAATGTGTATATTTTTTAATATGTACATGTGAGTTCCTTGCTCTTTGTTTATGCTTTTTTTAAGAGAGAGGAAGAAAGGGAGTGGAGCTTAGTAGGCAGGAAGATGGAGAGGAGGAGTGGGGGGTGTTCAGAATATATTATATGAAAATAAGTAAAGAAAAAGAACCCTTTTGGAAGAATGGGTTTATGTGGCTTCTCCTTTCAGATCACAACTAGGAAAAGCCAAGACAGGAACTTGAGGCAGGAACTTAAGCAGAGACCATGGACAAAAACTGCTTATTGGATTAATTTTTTTAATTAACAATGTTATTCTGTTGTCATTATACATAAATAAGATTTATTTCACCTCTTCTTTGTTCAACTATCTAAAATAGTTATTTAAAACATGCATGATTATTTTATTTATCATTCATTATAAAGGCACATAATTATATTTAGAACAATACTTTTGTTTTTAATACATTGTAAATAAAATATAATTTCATCACTTCCCTCTTTCCCTTACCTCCCTCCAGTTTCTCCCATGTCCCCTCCCTTACCTCCTACATGTTCCTCTTCCTTAAAGTAGATGCCATATTTCATAGGTTAACTAGCTAGACAGAGTTAACCTTGTGGCCCGACTCTCCAGACCAAAATCTCAAATCCCACCCAAGGAGAGCTGGTCTCCCAGAAGTGTTGTCAATCCTAAGTACACAGGTGAGATGAAGATTTTTGCTCCAATAACTGGCCAAAGAGGGACTGACCAGAAGATCATGGGGCACTGGATCCATGGAACAACTAAGGACAGGAAAATTCCACTCTCTATTTACACCCCAGAGTTAGCCCAGTGGCACAGCTCTCTACACTCAAATCTCACCCTCAGAGAGCTGGTCTCCCAGGAGTGCTAACACACCTAAGATCACAGGCACACAAGAGGGACAGGGTCCAGTGAGAGATAACAAGACCAACTAACATGAGAGATAACCAGATCATGAGAAGCAAGCACAAGAACCTAAGCAACTGAAATCAAGGCTGCTTGGCACCATCAGAATGCAGTTCTCCCACTACCACAAGTCCTAGATACCCCCAACAAACCAGAAAAGAAATGATTTAAAATCATTTCTCATGATGATGATAGAAGACTTTAAGAAAGCCATAAATAATTCCCTTAAAGAAAGACAGAACAACACAGGTGAAAAAGTAGAGGCCCTAAAAGAGGAAACAAAAAAATCCCTTAAAGAATTATAGTAAAACACAACCAAACAGGTGAAGGAATTAAACAAAACCATTCAGGATCTAAAAATGGAAATAGAAACAATAAAATAATAACAAAGGGAGACAAATGTGGAGATAGAAAACCAAGGAAAGAGATCACGAGACATAAATGCAAGCATCACAATCAGAATACAAGAGAAAGAAGAAAGCAATTCAGGGGCAGAAGATACCATAGAAAATTTGACACAACAGTCTAAGAAAACACAGAATTCAAAAAACTTCTAACCCAAAACATCCAGGAAATCCAAGACACAATTAAAAGATCAAACCTAGTGATAATAGGTATAAAAGAGACTGAAGGTTCCAAATTAAAAGGTCAGTAAATATCTTAAACAAAATTATAGAAGAAAACTTCCCTGACCTAAAGAAAGAGATGCCCATAAACATACAAGAAACCTACAGAACTCCAAACAGATTGGAACAGAGAAGAAATTCCTCCCATCACATAATAGTCAAAACACCAAATGCACAAAACATAGAATATTAAAAGCAGTAAGGGGAAAAGGTGAAGTAACATACAAAGGCAGACCCATCAGAATTGCATCAGACTTCTCAAAAGAGATTATGAAAGCCAAAAGATCCTGGGCAGATATCATACAGACCCTAAGAGAACACAAATGCCAGCCCAGGCTACTATATCCAGCAAAACTCTCAATTAACATAGATGGAGAAATCAAGATATTCCATGACAAAACAAAATTTACACAACATTTTTCCACAAATCTAGTCTTACAAAGGATAACCAAATGGAAACCTCCAACACAAGGAAGGAAACTACAAAAAGTAGTAAAAGCAAGAAAGTAATCTCTCAACTAACTCAAAAGAAAATACACACACAAACATAACTACAGTTCTAACAACAAAAATAACAGGAAGCCTCAATCAGTAATCCTTAATATCTCTTTAACATCAGTGGACTCAATTTCCCAATAAAAAAGACAGAGACCAAAAGGCCGGATATGTAAACAGGACCCAGCATTTTGCTACATATAGGAAACGTACCTCAGTGACAAAAACAAACACTACATCAGAGAAAAAGGCTGGAAAACAACTTTCCCAGAAAATGGTCCCAAGAAACAAGCTGGAGTAGCCATTCTAATAATGAATAGAAGCGACTTTCAACCAAAAGTTATCAAAAAAGATAAGGAAGGACACTTCATACTCATCAAAGAAAAAAATCTACCAAGATGAACTCTCAATTCTGAACATCTATGCTCCAAATGCAAGGGCACCCACATTCATAAAAGAAACTTTAATAAAGCTCAAAGCACACATTGTACCTCACACAATAATAGTGGGAGATTTCAACACACCACTCTTATCAATGGACAGATCATGGAAACAGAAACTAAACAAAGGTAAAGTGAAACTAACAAAAATTATGAAACAAATGGAGTTAACAGATATCTATACAACATTTCATCCTATAACAAAAGAATATACCTTCTTCTCAGCACCTCATGGTACCTTCTCCAAAATTGACCATAAAGCTGGTCACAAAACAGGCTTCAACAGATACAAGATGATAGAAATAATCCCATGCATCTTATCAGTTCAGCACAGACTAAGGCTGGTCTTCAGTAACAACAAAAACAACAGAAAGCCCACATACACATGGAAGCTGAACAGCGCTCTACTCAATGATAACTTAGTCAAAGAAGAAATAAAGAAAGAAATTAAAGACTTTATAGAATTTAGTGAAAGTGAAGACACAAAATATCTAAATTTATGGGACACAATGAAAGCAGTGCAAAGAAGAACACTCATAGCTCTGAGTGTTTCCAAAAAGAAACTGGAGAGAGCATATACTAGCAGCTTGATAGCACATACAAAAGCTCTAGAATGAAAAGAAGCAAATATATCCAAGAGGAGTAGACAGCAGGAAATAATCAAATTCAGGGTTGAAATCAATGAAATAGAAACAAAAAGAACTATACAAAGAAGCATTAAAATCAGGAGCTGTTTCTTTGAGAAAATCAACAAAATAGATAAACCCTTTGCCAACATAACCAGAAGGCATCTAAAGATTATCCAAATTAACAAAATCAGAAATGAAAAAGAAACCAAGAGAATACAAAAATTCAACAGATCTTACTACAAAAACCTACACTCAAGAAAACTGGAAAATCTGGAGGAAATGGACAATTTTTTAAACAGATACCAGGTACCCAAGTTGAATAAGGATCAGATAAACCATCTAAGCAGTCCCATAACCTGTAAAGAAATAGAAGCAGTCATTAAAAGGCTCCCAACCAAAAAAAAGCCCAAGACCACATAGGATAATGCAGAATTCTATCAGACCTTTAAAGAAGACCTAATACCAATACTCTTCAAACTATTCCACAAATTGAAACAGAAGAAATACTACCCAATTCATTCTATGAAGCCACAGTTACTCTGATGCCAAAACCACACAATGACCCAACAAAGAAAGAGAACTTCAGAGCAATTACCCTTATGATTATCAATGCAAAAATACTCAATAAAATTCTCACAAACTGAATACAAGAATACATCAAAACAATCATCCATTCTGATCAAGTAGGCTTCATTCCAGGGATTCAGGAATGGTTCAATATGTGGAAATCTATCAGCATAATCCACTATGTAAACAAGCTCAAAGGAAAAAAAATGATCATTTCATCAGATGCTGAGAAGCATTTGACAAAATTCAACACCCCTTCATAATAAAAGTCTTGGAAATATCAGGAATTCAAGGCCCATACCTAAACATAGTAAAAGCAATAGACAGCAAACCAGTAGCCAACATCAATCTAAATGGAGAGAAACTAGAAGCACTAGCATTAAAATTGGGGACTAGACAAGGCTGTCCACTCTCTCCCTACATATTCAATATAGTACTCGAAATCCTAGCCAAAGCAATGAGACAACAAAAGGAGGTCAAATGATACAAATTGGAAAGGAAGAAGTCAAAGTATCACTATTTGCAGATGATATGATAGTATACTTAAGTGACCCCAAAAACTCCACTAGAGAACTCCTACAACTGATAACTTCAACAAAGTGACTGGATCTAAAATTAACTCAAACAAATCGGTAGCCTTCCTCTACTCAAAGGATAAACAGACTGAGAAAGAAATTAAGGAAATTCACAATAGTCGCTAATAATATAAAATATCTTGGTGTGGCTGTAACCAAGCAAGTGAAAGATCTGTATGAGAAGACCTTCAAGTCTCTGAAGAAAGAAAAAATAATCTCAGAAGATGAAAAGATCTCCCATGCTTATGGATTGGGAGGGTTAATATAGTAAAAATGGTCATCTTCCTGAAAGCAATATACAGATTCAATGCAATCCCCATCAAAATTCCAACTCAATTCTTCATAGAGTTAGAAAGAGCAATTTGCAAATTCATTTAGAATAACAAAAAACCCAGGACATTGAAAACTATTTTCAACAATAAAAGAACTTCTGGGGGCTTCACCATCCCTGACCACCACCAGGATTACAAAACAATAGTAATAAAAACTACATGGTATTGGTACAGAGACAGGCAGGTAGATCAACAGAATAGAGTTGAAGACCCAGAAATAATCCCACATATCTAAGGCCACTTGATATTTGACAAAGGAGCTAAAACCATCCAGTGGAAAAAAGATAGCATTCTCAACAAATGGTGCTGTTTCAACTGGAGATCAGCATGTAGAAGAATGCAAATTGATAAATTCTTATCTCCTTGCACAAAGCTCAAGTCCAAGTGGATAAAGGACCTCCACATAAAACCAGATACACTGGAACTAATAGAAGCAAATGTGGGGAAGAGCCTCAAACACATGGGCACAGGGAAAATTTTCCTAAGCAGAATACCAATGGGTTATGCTCTAAGATTAAGAATCTATAAATGGGACTTCATAAAATTGCAAAGCTTCTGTAAGGCAATGGACACTGTCAATAGGACAAATCAGCAACCAACAGATTGGGAAAAGATCTTCAGCATCCTATAGAGTTAATATCCAGTATATACAAAGAACTCAAGATGTTAGACTTCAGAAAACCCTATTAAAAATGGGATACAGAGCTAAACAAAGAATTCACAACTGAGGAATATTGAATGGCTGAGAAGCACCTAAAGAAATGTTCTACATTCTTGGTCATCAGGGAAATGCAAATCAAAACAACCCTGAGATTCCACCTCATACCAGTCAAAATGGCTAAGATCAAAAACTTAGGTGACAGCAGATGCTGACGAGGATGTGGAGAAAGAGGAAAACTCCTCCATTGTTGGTGGGATTGTAAGCTGGTATAACCACTCTGGAAATCAGTCTGAAGGTTCCTCAGAAAATTGGACATAGTAATACTACCTGAGGACCCAGCTATATCAATCCTGGGCATATACCCCAAAGACAAAAGAAACCCCAACATATAACAAGGACACATGCTCCACTATGTTCATAGCAGCCTTATTTATAATAGCCAGAAGCTGGAAAGAACCCAGATGTCCTTCAACAGAGGAATAGATTCAGAAAATGTGGTACATTTACACAATGGAGTACAACTCAGCTATTAAAAACAATGACTTTATGAAATTCTTAGGCAAATGGATGGAATTAAAAACTATCATCCTGAGTGAGGTAACCCAATCACACAAAAACACACATGGTATGCACTCACTGATAAGTGGATATTAGCCCAAAAGCTCAGAATACCCAAGATACAATTCATAGAGCACATGAAGCTCAAGAAGAAGGAAAACCAAAGCATGGATGCTTCAGTCCTTCTTAGAAGAGGGAACAAAATACTCAAGGGAGGAAATACAGAGACAAAGTTGGAGAAGAGAGTGAAGGAAAGGCCATTCAGAGACTGCCCCACCTGGTGATCCAGCCCATATACAGACACCAAATGCAGACTCCATTGTGGATGCCAAGTGCATGCTGACAGAAGCCTGATATAGCTGTCTCCTGAGAGTCTATGCCAAAGTCCGACAAATACAGAGGTAGATACTAGCCACCTACCATTGGCCTGAGCATGGGGTCCCCAGTGGAGGAGTTAGAGAAAGGACTGAAGTAGCTGAAGAGGATTGCAACCCCTTAGGAAGAACAATAATATCAACCAACCAGACCCCTCGGAGCTCCCAGGGATTAAACCACCAACCAAAGAGTACACATGGAGGGACCCATGGCTCCAGACCCACATGTAGCACAGGATGACCTTGTTGGACATCAATGGGAGGAGAGTCCTTTGGTCCAGGGAAGGCTCGATGCCCCAGTGGAGGGAAATGTCAGGGTGGGGAGTCAGGAGTAGGGGGTGGGTTG